>NC_138906.1:134661054-135048415 GCF_965231255.1 Vanellus vanellus | reverse complement strand
GGGGTGAAGGCAATCCAGAATATTTTGACCAGCTGGGGATGGATAACGCTGACACACGCGAGGACAGAGCCAATAGTTGTATCTCACAGAGGCAGTAACAGCCCTCCAGTGTGGACTAACAGGTGTGGTGTTGTTCCAGAGGCTTTGAATAATGGCACCCTAGTTTTATTCTAATGAAAAACAGTTTGATTGCATCCACATCGACTGTCTGTAGATCTCTGATTGCTGCAAGTAGGTGGGTAGTGATTACGCAGGTGATCAGTTAGTATGGCTCTTTGAGTGATTCTTCATCCCAGTTGCAGTGTCTGGACAATCACGCATGGATACGGTAAGGAATGTGCCATGTTCCTTTAGCCCAAGCAGCGTTGGTCACTCTGATACTGAGGCCAGCACCCAGCTCCTTCACTGCTGCTTTGCAGATCTCCTTGAGAATGAACAATTGCTTCTTTCTCAAAGGACATCCCCTTAATCAGTTTGTGAATGCTGATGTATATCCCTTTGCCAATGGCTTATTGACACCTTCTCTTCTTGCTACCCAAGATGATTTTACTGACATCCTGATGAAATCCTGTTTCTTGATGACAGTATGACCAGAAATGTACCCATCAGGTAGCCTTCTAAGTCCTCCTCTCTCCTTTTCTCAGGTAGCTTCTCTTTATGGAGAGTTACCTTGGAGCAGGAGGAGCGCTATTCTGTGGCACAAGTGTCACTAGCAATAGACAAACTTCTTCAAAGTGGTACACAAATACAGCCAGGACAGGTGAATGTTTCTGCCTCCATGTGGCCTGGCAGACCTAGCAGCTTCTCCATGGTGGTACTTGAGAAAGAACGCCTGCGGACCTTCAGGCTCAGAGTGACCTTTGCCAATGCTTCTTTCTCTGTTGAGTGCACTTTCCCCCCCTCCTTGTTTTTTTTCCCCCCAGAAAGTGAGGAGTTTGCCTCCAGTAGTTTTCTGGTACGTCTCCTGTAGTCTTCCAAAACATGCTAGTTGCATGACTAATGAAGTGGGAGTGGGATTAGCAAAAATCATTTCACTTTTTCTGTCACCAGCAGCTATCTCTACACTAGTACCTCAAACTCTGCCAACCCTGAGACCCAGAGACATGTTCTAAGTACATCCATATTCCTGAACATTGTTGCCCACCAAAGCATGGGACAGGCACGTTTGCTCTACCTAACAGATCTGTCCCATGGCCTGTGCCATCTCCTGACACACGCTGGGGAGATTTTCTGGCTACTTGGCATTAGACAGCACTGTGCCAGGGACCCCAACAACAATTTAACAACATAAACACGTTTTTGTGCCTGAGGACATTCTTTGGTACTATTTAATTTCTGCCACAGGAATAACCAGCATGTCTGGAATAGATCTCATTTTATTCTTTCCATTATATTACTCAAAGAAACTTGAGCACTTTTTACCCCCTTCCCAGTCTAAGAACTCCTGGATTCAAGATGAGATTACTCAAGGGCAGCGATTCCTGGCTGGTAAAAAATACTTCTGGACAGCACTTCTGCAGGCATTTGTGTTAGTAACACCTGGTCTTGTGCACACAGAGAGAAAGTGACCATACGTGAGAAAGAATTTGCAGAGAATTTGAGTGACAGCACAGAGATTTTTGTTTGTTTTTCAGGGCACATCCAGCACTTGGTGATATGGCTGGAAGTCATGACATTCTGCTCATGTTTGAAGCCTAGGGACAGGAATTGCTGGTCTCGCCTCCTGTTCATACTCTTTGGCTATTCACAGCGTAGAAATTGTGACTGGCTGTTGTGCAGTCTTATGGAGAAGGTAGGGTGAATCGTACTTGTAGCATGAATGTGTCTGTTATTCCAGGATGTTCTTTCATGGGAGCAGTTAATAGCAGTAAGTTTGGTCTAGGGAGCCTGAATCTGATGTCACGCTGCCTATATAATTTCTGCTGTAACCTATGAGTTCACTGGTGGATTTGTCTCTTTCATGTGCCTTGAAAAAGAAAACCAGCTTAGGTGATTTCAAGTGGGCATGTTGAAGCCTTGCTAGTGAATGCACTACAGGGTGGTATAAGCCATATGATTCTTTGGCAAGAAGGTCCTCAATGCTAATATGAATCCATGAAGGGTAGCAGGGGCTTTGCCTGGTGCCTCTTCTTTATTAACATATAAGCCATATGATTCTTTGGCAACGGCAGAAGGTCCTCAATGCTAATATGAATCCACGAAGGGTAGCAGAGGCTTTGCCTGGTGCCTCTTCTTTATTAACGTTAGTAGCATATCTACAAGCTATGGTGTCTCTATCATCTCCCCCATTCCGATTGTTGCTCAGAATCAAGTGCCAGAACAATTAGTTCGTTGCTGAAGAACTTCATATCGCTTTTCTTAGCAGATCTCATGTCCTATACAAGGCACTAATTCACAGCTCTGAATCCAAGTACGAGAGGGCATTCCAGCTGGGTCTGGGAAAGAAAGAAGTATTGACATTATATCACTTCAAACCACTTCATGTAGAGCATTTCCTCCACTAGCTCTCCGCCACCCACCATCCCAGCTGGGTTCAGATTCATCTGATCAACACCCAATGGAATGTACAGAACACACAACGCTCACAACGTGATAAAATTCAGTTCTTATCTCCATGTCAAAGGGCCCCAGGCTGTGGATCACAAATGTAAATGAGTGCAGCTGAATGCTTTTCCATTTTCACTTTTGTTTTTACCATGGGGTTTGAAGTGTCACATTCTGTAATATAACTTCCCTTTTCTAGTCACAAACAAATGACATCTGGCCACTTTCAATAATAAACCTGAAGAGAGGGGACATTTCCTTTTAGCTTGTTGAGCCCCCTTCTTAACCTTCACATTCTTACGAGAGCTGGGGAGAAGGAAAACTTTAAAAAAAATAATCCCCTAATGATTAAACTCACTGACAAAAAAAACCAACTTTCCTTCGAGCCTCTGAGTACCGTTTTCCTTGCACAGTCTCAAACATCCCGACACAGTTAATGTTTGAGGAGCTGCTTGCTGCTCCCACTCTCGTTCTTACATCATACAGGAAACCCTTGCAGGAAATGAACGTTCAGTCAGCCTTCTTCTCCCTCAACACCTTGGGCTTACAAGCCTAAGGCAGAAAGCATACAAGGAAGAATTAAGGTGGGGTAAGAGCACCGGAGAGGCAGGCCAGACGCTGATAAATCATACACCTTGATTTTCCTGCCTGGCACAGCGCACATTTTTCTTTCCAGAGATGTTTCTGTCAAATAACCTGGGTTTCACTGAGCAGGAAGGTTTCGCTACCTATCCCACACGGGGGCTTGTCATTCAGGGTTGTGTAGGCTGAGTCTGCTTTATGTGTGTCATCTCAGAGGGCATTGTCAAAGGAATACAAAGAAATCAAATACCTCTCTTCCATTCCATGTGAAAGAATGGGCTCCCGGCCCTTGATGTATCCCCAGCCTGAATATTCTCATCACTGTAACGATGTGGTGCAGCTCTTTGTCTGGGCAGAAAGAGTGTGGTTTCGACCAGACTCGCCCAGCTCTTCTTCACCCAGGAGCAGAGAAAGGCCGAGGTTATCAAGATGACTAAAAACTGGGGGAGGTATTGTGAGCAGTGGTAAGGAAAAGCTCTTTTCTTCTTTGGTTCTTAGTCACCAGAAATACCAGACACCTCATTTTAAAGATTAGATTGTTCAGGCCAAACCACTGCCAATGGTGCAATGCGTAGTAAGTCCAGAAGTGGCAATTTAGTGACTGTATAAGGAACCACATGTCCTCCTCCTGATGAGCTACAAGAGCTTCTTTCAGAGCTAATTCTGGACAAGGGAAATATATGGTTTCTATGGTTCCTATGTTTCCTTTGGCCCAAAGAGTGGCACCATCCCTGCCACCACAGCTAGTTAGAAGTTTTCTAGATAAATGCTTTTTTCTTTCTGCTGAAAATACGAATATGCTGGAACAGATTTCTGTTGAAAATATCGAAATGCTAAATGGAGATGTACTCCATTTCGTGCCTACCCGCCCAGCCAGTTGCTTTCTCAGCTCCCTTCTATCTCCCTTGGCAGGTGCAGGACTTCTGTCTTGCAAAGTGCTCAAAAAGCACCTTTCGATTTCAAAACACTATGAAGCGCCACAGCAAGAGCAATCTGTTTTTGTCAAAGCAAATGAGGAGCTATCGCCAAAGTAAAGCTAGTGGTGACTGCAGGAACCAGACAGAAGTTCAAACCTCTGGCCTGTCACAAACACAATGTGAAACCAGAAAATATATTAAAAAAAAGTTATTAGACTCTCCCATGAACCCACAAGACAATAGAAGGCTCTCAAGGTTTCTGTGGAACAAGAGGACGGTTTGTGATTTTCCCTACTAAAGGGCACTGGCAGGCCACACCAGCCTGGGTGAGTTCCCTGACACGTGTTGCTTCCTCCTCAGGCTGCAACAGGCACAGCAGCTCTGCTGAGCTGTTGTGGGGTGCAGCATCTTCCAGATCTCTTTAAATGCAGCCCCCTCCTTTGCAGGTAAGTTGTGGTCCCCCCAGGACTCACTGGGAGCACATTTCTGTCTGGGAAAATCATAGAATCATAGAAACACAGAATCATAGAATGGTTTGGGTTGGAAGGGACATTAAAGATTACCTAGTTCCCACCCCCCTGCCATGGGCAGGGACACCTCCCACTAGACCACGTTGCTCAAAGCCCCACCCAACCCGGCCTTGAACACTTCCAGGGACGGGGCATCCACAGCTGCTCTGGGCATCCTGTTCCAGTGTCTCACCACCCTCAGAGTAAAGAACTTCTTCCTGAAATCTAATCTAAATCTATCCCCTTTCAGTTTAAAGCCATTACCCCTCATCCTATCACTACACTCCCTAATAAAGAGCCCTTCCCCATCTTTTCTGTAGGTCCCATTTAAATACTGGAAGGCCACTATAAGGTCTCCCCGGAACCTTCTCTTCTCCATGCTGAACAACCCCAGCTCTCTCAGCCTGTCTTCACAGGGGAGGTGCTCCAGCCCTCCAATCATCTTCGTGGCCATCCTCTGGACTCGCTCCAACAGGCCCATGTCCTTCTTATGCTGGGGGTTCCAGAGCTGGATGCAGTACTTCAGGTGGGGTCTTATAAGAATGGAGTAGAGGGGCAGAATCATCTCCCTCGCCCTGCTGGCCATGCTTCTTTTGATGTAGCCCAGAATGCAGCTGGCTTTCTGGGCTGCAAGTGCACATTGCTGGCTCATGTTGAGCTTCTCATCCACCAACGACCCAAAGTCCTTCTCCCCAGGGCTGCTCTCAATCCATTCTCCGCCCAGCCTGTATTTGTGCAGGACCTTGCAATTGGCCCTGTTGACCTTCATGAGTTTCACACAGGCCAACCTCTCAAGCCTGTCCAGATCCCTAAATGCAAGTGAACCTCTTATGGTGCACAAAGGAAATTCTCTGCATTGGTCCTGTCCTGTCCAACAGAGATGGCGAACTTTGACCTGTTGCCAGCATGTGTCCTCTGGGGCAGTACTGGGCTCAAGGGCCGTTATAGGTGCTCCTGTGACTAGCGGTGTGGCTATGCTGGTTTGGGTAGTCCTTAAATAATCTGAAACACCCACTGTAGAAGGTAGTGAGCTGGCAGATCTCCTGATGCTAACATCACCAGGTCACATTTCAATGCTCTTCCCCACCCATCTTATCTTGCAATGGTCCATTAGGAAGGAAAACTCACCCTTAAAAAAAGACAAGGCAACAAAACCAAGTAGTAAGAGTAAGAGAGTCATGTGCTGCATCAGCCGAGGTGTTTAAGGAACACAACAGCCATCGCATGAATCACAGCAGTATTGCGGGGATTGTAACAGTGGGGACAAGTTTATACCCAGCTCAGCATGTAACTCTCCAAAGCAGTGGTGAATTGTCTGTGCTGTTGTGCTGTCTGCAAGATTTTGGAATACTACCTGGTAATAGGTGAGAAAAAATATCTAAAGCAGGGGTCGTCGCACCTTGGCTGCCCTTGCTACAACCAGCCACATGATGCTCTGCCAAAGAGTGACCAGACCGCCTCTGCACCAGCCCCCCAAACACTGTTGTTGTACTCTGATGGTGTATATGTAGCATTTGGAAGTGAGGAAAACAAGCTGTTTGTAAATATCCGTGTCCACCTACAGAAATGTCCACAGCAGAAAAACACAACAGGGCTGGCAAGCCTACTGACATTGCAAGGCTCCCAAAATCACGCTTCAAAAAAACCCCTGAGATTTAAACCATTATTATAATGGACTGGTCTCGTCCTTTGTTGCCTTCTGAGGTTGTGATCCTCCAAGGCTTGTGCTTCTCACAGCTTCTCTCTGCCTCAAAGACTTCTAGGAAAAATAGTACGGGAACTGCCAGGATGAGTCACAGCACATGGCCATGCTGACTTCTATGGTGACATGAAGGAAAACACAGTGACACTGGTTAGAGACAGTTAACTGTAGCCCCCTGCCTCTGTCTGGGGGCACAGGAGCTCAGGCCATGTCACTGAACGTGGGTCACTGACTTCAGAGCACTTCCCATCTCCAGTTCAGAGGTGATGCTCTGGGAGTCAGCTTAGCTTTCTAGTCCATGAGAAGTTCACCCATGGTTTACATTTTCCAATATTTTCATGGTGACTAACAGTGTTATTGAACTCCAAAGAGGACGAGCTTGTTTTACAGGTCCCAACCTTGTCTCTGGCTCTCCCCGCTTGCAGCCTGTTTTCTGAATGCTCTCCTCGTCTGTGAAACCCCGTGGTCCAGTGCTCTACAGCCTGTCCCACATCTCCTTGACCTACCACAAAATCTCTCTCCAAAATCTATCATTCATCAGTTTGTTCCAGCTGAGAGTAGTTGATCAAAGCAAAAATGTGGCTTGTTGTACTTGCCAGAATCGGAGAACACCACAGCCTATCTGATGTGAGCACCCATCTTCACGGCAGCTGAGCTAACTGGCATTGCGATTAGCTGCACACTGCCTCCAAAAAAAGGACTTGGCTGGGGCTACCAAGTTAGCTGGGGGAAAAGACTGACCTTGCATGGAGAGCAAATGAATGCAGAGCTGACCCCAGCACTTCTGAAGCCTCTGAGAAGAGCCCAGAGCAGAGAGAGCTGGTAGACATGCAGACGGAGCTCCCTCCCACCCACTTACGGTGCACAGGTGGCAGAAATGTTGCCTGGCTTGGAAAGTCACGGTGCTTGTGCATTGGTTGACCAGCACAGAAAAGTTTCTGTGTTTATGGTAAAAACGACCAAAAGCAAGGCCTGAGAGGATTCTTTTATAACCAAGATCATTTTCTATCCCACAAGCAGGAAATCTGAGGGGCATTGCAAGAGAGGGAGATTTTGTTAAGCGGATTAACATATTAACTAAAAATAAAGATTGGACATATTTGGAATTCTAGGATAATCTTGCTTTTCTGGTGACAAAAGAAACCACTCGCGCCTCTCTCCTCTGCTTTCTGTAGTGCTCAAATTTGTACTAGCCAGTTAATTGATGAGTTTATCTATGTTGTGCATAAAAAGGATATGTCTATGCCTAGAGCACATACTGACATTTGGGCCCAGAGCTAGTGATTGGCATGTTTTGATTCAGCAACTACATGCTGAACAGTTTACTAGAAGATTTATTCTTAAATACAAAACTGGGTTATTTTGACTTAATTACTTCCCCCCCTTTTTTTTTTTTTTCCCATACAGCATCTCCCTTTCTTTTTTCCCAACCAAACTCACAAACCTGATCAGGCAGATTTTTAAAAACCTCCTATAGTCTCCATTTAGCCTGAAATGTCAAACCTCTGTGCCCTTCCAACAGCAGTCCTGGTGCTGTGTCTGAGCCCAGCCAGAGCCCAGAGCAGTCTGAGCAGTGGAAACATCCCTCGGGGATAACGGTGTCCGCCCTGAGCTGTTGTGTCTCATCTTCACCAGTTTCAGGCCCGGAGGTAACTCATTTCAGCTAGCTTGGGTACCTATCTGTGAGCTGTGACTTTCACGGTGTTCACTGTACGATGACCAGGCATGCACAGGCTTTTGCCTTTCCTCATGATCAAGGCTCCTGCTCAGCTCTTTCTGCTGCAAATACATGTTTGGTTAAGCAAGCTGATACATGGACCTCCATTGCACTGGTAGACAGTAAATTATCCATGGCCCAGCAATGTGCCCTTGTTGCCAAAAAGGCCAATGAATCCTGGGCTGCATAGGAAAGAGTGTGGCCAGTGGGTCGAGGGAGGTCATTCTCCCCCTCTACTCTGCACTGCTGAGGCCACAACTGGAATACTGTGTCCAGTTTTGGGCTCCCCAGTTCAAGAGGGACAGGCAACTGCTGGAGCGAGTCCAGCGAAGGGCAACTAAGATGATTAAGGGCTTGGAGCATCTGCCTTATGAAGAAAGGCTGAGAGAGCTGGGACTCTTTAGCCTGGAGAAGAGAAGACTGAGGGGAGACCTTATTATGGCGTACAAGTATCTAAAGGGGGGGTTGAAGGAGGATGGAGCCAGGCTCTTTTCAATGGTTCCAAGTGACAGGACGAGGGGTAATGGGCACAAGTTAGAACACAGGAAGTTCTGTTCAAATACACGGAAAAACTTCTTTACGATGATGTTGCCAGAGCACTGGAACAGGCTGCGCAGGGAGGTTGTGGAGTCCCCTTCTCTGGAGATTTTCCAGACCCTCCTGGATGCAGTCCTGAGTAATGTGCTCCAGGCAATCCTGCTTTAGCAGGAGAGTTGGACTAGATGATCTCTAGAGGTCCCTTCCAACTCTGAAAATTCTGTGATTCTGTGTGATTCTGTGAAAACAGAAAAGTCTTACAGGATACTGGAGGATCACCCCAGGACCTTGGCACCGGGTATTATTGCCTGGAGAAGAGAAGGCTCTGGGGACATCTTATTGCGGCCTTCCAGTACCTAACGGGGGCCTACAGTAGAGCTGGGGAAGGACTTTTTACTAGGGCACGTAGTGATAGGACGAGGGGGAATGGCTTTAAACTGGAAGAGGGCAGGTTTAGATTAAACATTAGGAAGACGTTTTTCACTTTGAGGGTGGTAAGGCACCGGAACAGGTTACCCAGAGAGGTTGCCCCATCCCTGGAGGTGTTGAAGGCCAGGCTGGATGTGGCCTTGGGCAACCTGGTCTAGTGGGTGGTGTCCCCGCCTATGGCAGGGGGGTTGGAACTCGATGATTTTCAAGGTCCTTTCCAACATAAACCATTCTATGATTCTATGATTATCTATGGCGTCCACTTAGAAGATCACCCAGAAAGCCCACAGCCCCACAGGGGTACAGGGACTTGGTGCCTCCACTACCTGTGTTACTTCTGAGATGTGTTAATGAAGGTAACTGATGTTTTTCCCGTCTGTCAGCCCCAAGGGGAGCCCCTGGGTGGAAACACTCAATGTGGGCTTGGTGACCAGTTTTACCACTGCAGCTCAAAGTGGTGGGGGCTTCAGACCTCCTTCCCCCAGTCCATTAGAAAGCACAAGAAGCCCCGTGGGGGTTTATTTTGGCTTCCCACCAGTGGCAGAGCCTGGGTGCAGTGTGTCTGCCAGCCAGTGAGTGGCCATTTACCTTCATATAGGGGCAGATCTATCCCACGACTCCTATCTATACTACTCTCTTGCAACTTAAAATTATTTCTTCTTTCAAGGCGCAAAGACAGCTGAAATCTCTCAAGAAATAATGAAAAATAAATGCCACAGCATTCTTCTGTAGGAACCTGCCAATGGGTTTATATGCATATGTGTGTGTATTTATGTATGTACACATGCACACACAGATTGCACCATTTCAGCAGGGGACTTTCTATTTTACATTCTACTCGGGCTAACACTTGCACGTTAATACCAGATATCACTGTGAGACATAATGAGGGTCATTAAATGTATTTATTAGCTTATTAAACTGAACTGCCTTCACTGTTGCAGCTGGCCTGTGTTTTATAGAAACCCCAGCAAATCCCCAAAGTCACACAACAGGAGCCCAACGCACTTTAGCTGATGACAGTGTAAATATCAAATTTACTAGGGCTAGCAAGTGGCAAACACAGCTCTGGTATGTTATTTAAAAACCTGCCATGAGGCATAGTACGTAATTCTCAACTCATAAGAGTAGAGTTGCTTTGGAAGGAAATATGAGAAGAATTTGATGGGATTTAGTGATATTTTCAGAGATTCTGTGATTCTGTGATTTCAGGGATACAGTTTAATTATAAGCAGTCAGGAAGCTCTTAGATACTAGCTGCAAGTCTGATCCAGTGGCCGTTGAAGTGAAAGACTTAAGGCGGTTATATGGGTTGGTCTAACAAGGGTTTTAATCATAACACACGAGATAGATACACTTAAAGTGCCCACATCTTTATCAAAATCTATGTGGAAAGTAAGTTTCTATTTTTAGTTATGTTTAGGCAGAAAGAGAGAGAGCCCAGCGGGTGCTGGTTGTCTGAACGGGGTGTATCTGTGTGTGCACAGGTAAATGCACTTACAGTTTTCCAGTGGGCATCACGCCTTTCTCACAGGCTCTTGACTGCAAATCAGCTTTCTGCCTGATTTTTGAGATGTGAATGTTTCTTCTTTCACTGGGGTTCCTCATCCCTCATTTCAAACATTTGGGGGACTGCAATAGCGGCGTCTTCTGGAGTCTCACCATTCTCAGTGCCCTAGATGTGGGTGGAGGCAAGTGTGGTACCAACGTGGGATGGTGTTCTGCCGTTCACCACCTCCTCCCAGGGGCTTGGCTAAGGGGAAACCCCACCAAGGAGCCTGGTTGCTGTGAAGCCCCCCAGCTGTGGGGATGGGCAGATTGAGCAGAGGGCTCTGCCCCCAGCAAAACCCCGGGAAAGCTGGGCTAACATCTCCCAGCCCTGCTGATGTCGAAATGGCCGGGATCCTGGAATTACGCAAGGGTCATGCCACCCTTTAACCCTCAGTTTCCGGTAGTCCCACACATGTGAGGACAATGGGAAAGGCTCCAGCCCTCTTGGACATTTCTTGAGCTATTCCTCCAGGGCAAAGACAAATGGGCAAGTCCCTGGAGCGGTTGGTAGATACAGTATCAGCCACAATTTCAGCTGGCGATAGCTCTGCATCACCAAAAAGAAATCACAAAGGGATTAGTCACAAGGAAGTACACTTTGTTTTTAAAAGCTCCTCTCATTCAAACAGCCCTCTCAAACCTGGTTGGGAGGAGAGCCTCCCAGGGCCCCGGATGAGCAATGCAGCCAGGTGAAGACAGAAGAGCTGCTCAGCTGCCGTGAGATAGCTGTGACTAAGAATTATGACCTCGCAAAACCGTCATCTGCCTTAATAATAATAAAAAAAATATATCCTGTGTCCCTTTTCACTCCCATTACAAGGAACTCAGAATGGTTTTGTATCATTTTCCATAAAGCAGAAGGAAAACCCCTGCTGAAGTATTTTTACTCTCGCTCTATCTCACTGTCCTGCTCTAACACCCACAGTTCTCCTGAAGATACAGTCACTGCTTATTCAAAGTTCAAGTGTAGGGGGACCTTGAGCTGTTCTTCCAAAAGCTTTCTCCTTCCCCCACCACCCCCGCCTGAATCACTGGCAGCAAACATAATGGCAAGGGGTGTCACATTCTTCTTACTGTAATTCTGTAAAGCAGACTGGGATATTTTCCGAGATTTCTTGTAAAGCTGGATGCAAGCAACTCTGTGTGTGTGTGCGTACGTGTGCGCGCACCCAGTTGCCAGTAAATCATCTTATACTCCCATGTTTGGAAAATTAATGACCAATTTGGCTCTTTTCTTATAATTAAGAGTGTGTATTCAAATTGTAATTGAAGATTTACTTCTTCAGGCTTTGTTCTTCCATGCTCTTTGTTAAATTTCATACACAAACAACACAAAAGTGTATCCCAGACAGCTGAAAGGAATGAATTATAAGTACCCCCACCCCTATACACACATTTTTATAATGGCTTAGACTGACACGAGCCAGGAGGTTCAGAGCTCGGACTCACATGGCCTTAATTCATACCTTTGAACACACAAACTCTTTTCTTTATAGGGCTATATTTTAAAAATAGCCTGTGGGACTTAACCCCAAATTTCTGCGCAGCCCTGATTATATTGGCTCTTCCTTTTTCAGCTTTATCTTTTACTGCCTGTCTTGCTCATTTTTCAAAAGATAACACTTAGAAAGAGGGATTGAGAATGGATTAATTAGTTCTCTAGAAGACCAATGTTATTTTGGAAGTAGTGGGGTATTTTTTTTTTTCATTTTAATATATCTTAAGCATGTGTATATTTTATATGTTCTTATCAACACAGTGAAAAATATTGTAATAAAGTGACCCAAGGTCTCAACACTTAAGAAATGCCGGAATAAATTGCGTGCACAAGCCCATTCACTTCTCTTATGCTTACGTACAGGGAGATGGCTTCCACTTAGGGTCAATCCCCGTTCACTCTGGCACTTGCCCTTATCAGCTCTTTCTGCCCTCCCTGTCCCCCAGGGTCCCTGTCACCTTGGCCAGCCAAGCCCAGTCCTCCAAAGCGCTCATCAGATCATGCAGTTATTTTGCATGTACACAATCACAGAATCACACAGAATCACAGAATCACAGAATTTTCAGAGTTGGAAGGGACCTCTAGAGATCATCTAGTCCAACTCCCCTGCCAGAGCAGGATTGCCCAGAACACATTACTCAGGACTGCATCCAGGCGCGTCTGGAAAATCTCCAGAGAAGGGGACTCCACAACCTCCCTGGGCAGCCTGTGCCAGTGCTCTGTCACCTTCACCGTAAAGAAGTTTTTCCGTGTATTTGAATGGAACTTCCTGTGTTCTAACTTGTGCCCATACAAATACACCTTCTATCAGCAGCTCTCCCACACACTTCATCTGCTGTCTGCCCAGGTCAGTAGAGATTACAAATAGCCCCAGTTTGCAGATGGAGGCAAAGAAAAGACATAGGGGCTAAAGGCAAGAGATGAAAGAGTTTAAAGCCAACCTGGCAGGATAGGACATTTGCTTGAGCTGAGCAGCCTGGACACACAGGACACCCAACGCCTCCACAGACCTGACTGCTCTTGGACAGCAAGCGTGGCTGATGTGCAGCAGCCATTTGTTAGGGAGCGGTGGACATCTGGTTGCCTGAGCTGCTCAGCATTTGGGAATGAGAAGATTGCTGGTCGTATGGAGGAAAAGGCTTACAGGTCGGGCTGGCCTGACTTAGGCAAAAAGCAAGGAATCAGACCTGCAAGCTGCTCTCCCCAGCCACTTTGTCCCTTGTGCTTCAAAATGCACTTGTCCTCTCCCAGCTTGCTTTGAAGGTTCATTTGGAACATAGGCCAAGAAAAGAAAGAAGAAAACTGAGTCCCTGACAAAGGGTGGGTCTTTCTTCTAGGAAACAAACCTGAAACATTTCGACTGAAGAAGGAAGCAGTCGTCAAAGCTATGCCAGCCCTGCATGAGAAAGGACCTTTCCCCACCACGCAGCTTCCCAGAGCTACCCTTGGCTGAAGCTGGGCCAGAAGACTCTTGGGCCAGCAAGGCAGCATGGACAGGACTGTGGCTCCGCAGCTAAACATTGTGGGACTTGCCTGGAAAGCAGCTAAATTCTAGCTCCTTCTTGTGTATTTTCTTTTTTAAGTCAATGACCAGCCAGTTTACAAAATGCACAAGCAGTTTAAAAAAGACTCCCCCAAAACGGGGCTGCGGTGTCATGCCCCTTCCTATGCTGCCTGGGCGATTCTTGCATTGCTAAATTTGTCCAGAAATGTGATTCTGAGAAAAGCCTGAGGAAGGGCAGTACACCGAGCAGAGCTCTGGCTGACAGCGACGTGAAACAGGGAGCAAAAGGACTGTCACCTGCAGCCTGAGACCTCCAGGGAAAGCATAGTTTCTGAATTTTTTTGTAAGTAAACAGGATTGCCTCAGAGAGACAGCTGACTCCATCTTCGGTTTCCCGTGCAACACCTGCAGCTCCACAGATTTGGCTATAGTTTGGGTCAAAAAAAGGGTAACATTAATATAATCAAAAGTACTGTAATGAATTTAACCGAGTGAATGGTTGCTAAACAGCTCAAGGTCTTTTGGACTGTGGACTGCTGGGATTCTGGACCTGAAAGCTTGTTAGTCTTTTCCAGAAATGCCAGCGGGTGTTAGAAAGGATATTGAGTATATCCTCATGGACAGCTTGATTGACCCTGTGTTTCTGGGGTGCCTAGAAGGGCTTCCACCCACATGGACACAGTTTTAGTGTCCTCAAAGGTGGTGCTTTAGGGTTCCAGCTCTGGTTCCCTCCCTCTCCCCCATTTCCCACCTGGAAGCATGGGACCAGTGCTGAACACCACAGTTCTGGCATTGCCCACTGTACAGTTGAACATAAAGAGTATGCAGGTTTCACACCCCAAAAAGAAACATCTCCTAATCATACCATGAGTATTCCCTTAACTCTGTTCTGTCTTATGTGCTTTGTCTAGTTCCTTAAGATGCATTTTTATTCCCAGCTTTGCTCACAGCATCTTCCAGATTTCTGCTGGTTCCTCTCCATCAATCCGTTCCTTAGTTTTCATCTCTCAATACAGATATTCTCCTCGGCTAAAAGGATGTCCCCTCCTCCCCCAACCCCACACCTTCTCATAAATCTTTAAAAAAACCCTGATGATAAAGAGCAGCTTGTTGTTTTTTCTCACTGCGTTGGCAGGTAAATCATCCTGGAGGAACTTTCTGCCCTCGTGCCAATGGAGGCACAGCCTCCCCTCCACCACTGCCAGCAGTCTCCAAGAGTACAGAAAACAAAACAAGTACCTCTAAAAATCCTGGAAAAAGAGACAATCTGTGTAAATTCAGGTAAAAGGTTTCTTTACACTAGTTGCTTTGTGTGGTCAGGAACACCGATGGGGTAGAGAAGCCATGGAAGCTGTTTTCTCGCCTTTCGGCAGAGGCAGCATCAATTGACCGGGTTTAATATAATACCACTTATGACAAATATATGCAAAAGTGCTGCAAGCAGTAGAAAATTGCTTGCCACGTGGACAGATTTTAGACAGAATAAGCTGTGTGGTTTGGATGCAGATTCAGGGTACTGAATGAGAGGAGGCGAGGCTGAGAGTTTTGTGGTGTGGGGGTGTGTGTCCATACCAAGTACCTCTCTACAAACCCCACACTATAAGCTGTATCATTTCAAACTGAAGAAACTCAGGAAAATATTGTCAGAAGCAACTGGTGTGTGCAGGAAATCACAGTTTTAAAAACTAAAATCTCTTTTTTATTCTTTACTTCTAGCACACTCAAGTTTCAGTTGTTTCAAAGGACCAAAAAAAGAAAAAAGGGAAAAAAAGCCTGAGCAGCAATTTGAGCTTATGCTTTGTGTAGAAGTCTCAAGCTTGAGCTTGTGAAAGTATTTTGCTTTATCTTTGACTCAAGACACAAGCTGCTCAGTTCACTAACACAGCTCGGAGCCCACAAGTTCTCACGTGGTTTGCTCCTGTAACCCAGGCAGTTAGCTGAAGGATCCATCCCACTGAGCTATTTTTATTATCCTGTTTTTTTTCTACTGG
Source organism: Vanellus vanellus (assembly GCF_965231255.1). Taxonomy (NCBI): domain Eukaryota; kingdom Metazoa; phylum Chordata; class Aves; order Charadriiformes; family Charadriidae; genus Vanellus; species Vanellus vanellus. Next base: position 135,032,934 of record NC_138906.1, on the reverse strand, counting down.
GCTCCCAGTAGAAGAGCTTTTTGAACTCATTGATACAGTTCTTGGGTGTTAGCCATTGGGACGCTGAGTGCACAGGTGCTCTGAAAGACGTGCAGTATTAGGTTACAGAATAGCTCTGATGTGATCTTTGACTTTTGGGTCTGATTGTTAAAAAAAAAAAAAAGAAAGAAAAAGAAGAAAAAGCAGCAATTGACTACGTTTCATTAGCGCTTTCTGTCCAGCTAACAGACCAGAAGAATTTCTTAATCCTATATGTTTCATTTTGGGACCTTATGTGTAATATCAAACAGATTAAATGAATTGCATCACTCCCTGATTCAGCATATGCAGACCCTTGCCGTTGAAGTTTCCCAGTCAATCCATCCTCTTCCCCCCGGCCATAAATAAAGTCGGGAGTGGAAGATTCCCTTCAAGGAAATTTATCTCTTTGACAGTCAAACAGGTGGCGAAGTTAATGCGAAGTCTCAAGAGAACTTGGTTGGTAAGAATGGCTCTGCAATAACTAACCGCAATGATTTACAAGGGACTAAATTGCCAGATTAGGCCTTGATAATTTTTCAACTCTTGACTTCATTATTACCTTGTGGATCTGGATCTTACATCACCTCTAGGAATGCCTGGGATCAAATTAAAGTGGAAACACCTGGTTGAAAGTCAGTTCAAAATACAGATTTAAGAACTAGGGGGCTATTTTCGTGTGCTGGGCCTGCTTTTCATGCATGGTAGACAGCTATAAAACTCTGTTTCCCAGTGTTTGAGCTTTGTTTTCAAATGCCACTCTGCCTTGCGTGTGTGCTTGCTAATAACCACTGCTCTTTGCAAGCACACTCACTGCTTAGACGTCTACAGATCTGACATTTGAGGCAGATTTAGTAGTTGAATGAAGTGTCCAAGTGAGGTAAACTGCAAAGTCAAAGACTTAGACCAGGATGTAAATCTGTGGTTTGATCTGACACAGCATGACTATCTAGGGAAGAAGGCAGAAGTACTCACGCAGCAAGGATTTGCGAAGAAGCGAGATGACCAGTAATTAAGATGACATGCAAACCATTGCTTTTTAGTAATGTGCGAGATCCAAATAACAATTTTTACCAGGATTTTGGAGCCTGAACAATCCAGTGGGGCGCTCAGACGCAGCATGGGCAGTGATTTAATAGCACAGTATAGCTACACAGCACTGTTAGAGAAGGGTCTCCTGCAAGCCTTTATGCCATCCTCCCCTTTGCATCTCGATTGTCCTTCTCCAGCTCTTCTGCTCGGCTGGGGAGCTGCAGCCTGAACTCGTGGCTGAGTTTATGTGAGCCAGGGACATCAGCGCTGGCACAGGATTGGCACGAAGCAGTATGACAGAACGGCAGTAGGATCCTTTCACAGGACACCAGGTGGAAAGTCGACAGTTTGTCTAGTCCAGGCTGCTGCCAGGCCATCTAATGAGAAGACGGCTATTTATAGAGTGAAGAGAAATCCTTTGGGTTTGTTCTGCTGCTGCTGGCACACAAGCAGTGGCCGTTTCAGCAGGGAAAGCCTCCACCTCCCAACTAGTTCCACTAATTTTAACTGGAGCCTGTCTGGATGGCTTCAAGTGACAGATGTGGCCTAGCAACCTTGATGCTTGAAAAAGTAAGCAGTTCAACCACGATTGGTGTGTGGAATGGCTTAACTTGATCTGGAGTCATCCCTTGAGGGTACCACTGCACATGGCTGATAGCACTGGTGGGCATGACATGCCATTCAGAGACCAGGGCACTGGTGAGGACGGGAAGGCCTCATCTCCATGTCTCAGCATTGCCTTGTCCTTTTTAATGGATGCGGTTCGCCCACGTGTGGTGGCTTTCTGTTTGAAAAAGCTGCATCTGCAACTGGCTCCTACCTGGGGAGAAGTCAAAGTTGCTCGGCAGAAAACGACTGCCCATGGGGGCACTGGAGCTACCTGCAGCCACCGCTCGGCCTGAGGGGTCAGGGGTTCCTAACCTTCTATGTAAACTCCTGTTCACACACATATATTCTCCCACTCTCTTTTTCTGCCGGGTGAAATGGGTGTTAGGATATGTGCTCTTTGCCTATGGCTTTGTGTTTTATTTTTCTGGGTGTGGAGATGCTTTCCTAGGGCTGCGGGTGGCTGGTGCAGCACAACAGCTCACAGGGCAAGTCCTTCAAACCTGGAGCAACACCAGAAGGTTGGGCTAGAAAAATCACCACCATGTGTGGTCCAGCCTGCAAGTAAGTGGCAACTATCTCTCCCATTTTGTTGTGGGCACTTGAAATTTCCCGGTATAGGCTGGAATAGAAGCAAAAGTATGAAGATGTTGGTAAATAATTTCCCTTTTCCCCTCATGAGAGTGACACGACAGATGGGGAGCTCTCACATTGCCCATGTGGTTTGGTTCCTGCCCCCATGGGGTCAGACCCATCACCCCCGACAGGGAGAGGAGGAAAGGATGCAGCACCTCAGCAGGTGAGAAACCTCAGAGCCCTGACCGTGACATTGGAATGGTCTTCAGGGAGTGGGACTCGAGGAAAAACTCCAGACAGTGACAGAACAGGAAGTTACAGCAGCTGTAGGAGCTGCGGTTAATGAATTTCCCAGTGGGGCTTTAGCTTTTGCTCTGCCTTGCTCCCTCTGGCCCAGAGTGCCGTATTAGTTTCTCCACTTCCCAGCCATCCCGGTCCCACAAGCTGTTTCGTGTAAGAATTTTCAAGGCAGCAGATTGTGTTATGAGTCCCCAGTGAGAGCATAATTTTAAGTCCGATTCCAAATATGTAGTAACAAAGGCTCAGCTTCCCAAGGTGAATCCCAGGAACACTGACAGCATCTCCACATCTGATCATTCAAGCATCAGGAGGAAGGCAAAAATGAAAATACGCATTTTTTGAGAAAACAAGAAACTTGGGTCCCACAAGCTCAAGGGTCATGAAATTTCATGTGCAATTTTGCCCCTTCAATAAAAAGGGACTGCCTTGGCTGACCTGACCATTCTTCTTAGATGCTCTAGGTCTTCAGAGGGGAACCTTCACAGGGGACTGCAAATATTTATAATACCAAAAAGCCAGGGAGAGTTAGAAGCAGCTTATTGAAGACTCTGGGAACACTTACCTCCAAATCTATTGTACTAGCTAATTTCAGCTAAAATCTCGTGTCTTTTCCAGAAGAATTTGGGCACAGCTTTTCTTCCAGTCCCTGTCCCAGTCCCAGCCCCAACCTAAGCTAGACAGTGGCTTGGTTTAAGTTACTACTGTTCTCTTTCAGTAAAGGAGAAACAAGTTATTTCCTTGAGAAAACACCATCTCACCAAGAGCTGTGGCTCAGAAATGCTCTGCCTATAAATAAGGATTCCATATTAAAATACAGTTCAAATTATTTTTAAAAACTTATTTCCAAACCTTATAACCTCTTCATAGACCTGGCATTAGTGCAGAGAGTTTGGTTTGTTCTCCCATCTAGTAAGGACAATTACACATCTTCCAATTGCTCCATTTGTTTTAGTTTGCTACACAAAATAAACATGTGAAAGAATGCTACACCGGACTGAACTATTACTTGAACAACCTGCATTCTCAGAACCACCCTAGTATTCCTCAGAAATTCCCATTTTAGCCCTGGGACTACCAAAGTCCGTTATTTCACACGTGCTAACAGATGATGTATTATGTAAGCGACACGTTATTTTTAAATGTCAAAATTGTTGGTTAAACAACCAGAGAAGTGGTCACTTCTGTAAGTTCAGAAATAAAATATAGAGAGCAATTGTTTAAATGATTTTTATTTTGAGTCACTGCAAGAAGAGGAAAGCTGGCATTTCTTATCAGGTTGTTTGGATTGTGCATACAAGAGAGAGATGAGAAAATCCATGTATCAATGTTTTTGCTGGACTGTTCTAGTTTATCATCCCTCCACTGCAAGCCTTGGTCTCATCTGCTTCGCGCTCGTTTCCCACCACTGTGAGCACTTGCTAGACAAGAAGCTGGCAATCCTCAGCGTCACAAGCATTGCAGTTCGCAGGCAAGCCCTGGGAAAGCGGAGGAAATGCTGGTCCCTTGGAGCCGTATCTGCATTTGGGCTCCCACTGTCCCTACCAGAAGTGAGGTTGAACTAGCGGGAGTAACAAGAACTGGTGATGAATCCTCCGGGCAGACACCCATAAAATGAAGAGCACCAAGGCTAGCTTGATTTGGGGATATTTGGGAGACCTTAATTCCACCCTCTCCTCCGATCCTCCTATTGACATGAAACTCCGCACCTTACATGCCAGAGGTTTAACGAGCCAGGAACTCCTTTCTAGAACAGCTGGAAAGGTCAATATTCCTGGCTTTCAACGTGGCAGGAAAACCTAACATCCTAATCACCCTGGCACGCTTCTGCCTCCCCATTAACTACTGACGTATGTAAAGACCTAACCCGTATCAAGTAAGGTTTGTTCTAAACAGTGGCTCAAAATGTTCTTGCCTGTTGAGAAAATAGAACAAGCTTAAGCTAGCTTTGCTTATCCGTAGCTTAAGTGGCTGCGTCCCAATGAAAGTTTGTAATTATCTTCTAAGGGCTTGTTTAGACGTGATAGTTGATGCTGCTGAGAGTACGACAGGCATTCAAAACGCACTGGCTAGTCCCGAATAAGTCCCAGAGCACAGAACTTCTCCCTCCAGGGCGTTGTTCTTGTTTAAGTTAGGCTGAACCAGCCTATGCTTATTGCAAAATACAAGGGTACGCACACACACACGCACGCACAAACACAGGCACACACTTAAGCGTGGTTACTCCGGAGTAACTTCTGAGCAGGGATGTGTGTAGACGAGCCCGAGTAGACGAGCTGGGGACTATGGCTGCCTGCAGCTGCGATGGGAAGCGGGGGCTGGATGTCAGCAGCCGAGCGGGACGCTGTGCATGCACACGCTCTGCAACAGAAGCTGCTAGCGCGGGGTATGGAGGGGAGATCCCTAGAGCCATCTTAGCACCCCATTCTTCCTCCCCCACTAAAAACCTGTCCCCGGATACAGCTACTAGCTTTCCTAATGGCTCAGCCCTAGCTGTTCCCCGCGTCTCACTGCCACAGCAGCTTTTATCGGTAATTGGATTAGGAAAGGAAGGCTCCAGTTATCCCAGTGCCATAGACGCTGGCCCAGGCACGTTGTTTGCCGAAATGTTTTCAGTCAAAACAGGCTAATACTTTGAAGGCAGTTTGGTCAGGCTGTGCAGACAGGGATGTGTTTAAAGGTTTCGTTTTTTCAAAATACATTGTGGCTCCTTGGTCAAGAGCTACAACTGCCCTGTTTAGGAAGAGAGAAACAAACATCTCGACAATTTAACTTACGCACACACACACACACACACACACACACACACGCACACTTGATCCTGACTTCTGCACATTCATCATCTAGCTCAAAAGCCTTTTTTTGTGGAAGAAATTAATTGTTTGTGTATTGTCAGCATTAAGCAGATAGATAAGTATGTAAGCTGGAATGTTATTTCTGCAGTTATTTTAAATATTTGGGTTGTCCACTTAAACTATGTATAAATAAAGTCAGTATGAATTTCTTCATTTCTTTGATGGCATGATAAAGCCATCCTTTCTGTCATTACATACACCAGCATTTAATGGCCAGGCTGAAAAATGACAGGCTAATTAGGATACCAGGTTTTGAGGTTTTATGTAACTACATTTCTAACTTTGCCATGGACCATCCCTAGACTTCCCAGCTTTTTTTTTTTTAGCAAGGGAGAGGAGCAGCTGTGTGACTAAACACTTGGAATTTAGGGTTAGGAGCGTCATGACAAAGCAAGCCTTAAATCAGGTGCCCTCATCAACCAGTTCTGCTTAATCCGCTGTTTCGGGGGCTGTTAGAAGACCTTATCTCTGTGATGGACAGTTTTGTTTCCTGTTTGTGGGGTATGAACTTGGCAGCAATGGAAAACTGAGCAGAGCCCCAAAGCCTCTGTACTTGGAAAACTTGGGTTTAAAGCATTCACGGACAGAAACAGACTATGAGGCTAAATACCAGATTACCGTTTGCATTATGATCATCTGGTTTTGTTGAACAGATGCTTAGGACTTGTCTACTCAGAGACACGGAGGAAAATTAGGAATCAAACTCAGAGGTGAAATTAATGCTTTTATGTGCATTAAACTTTTGCACAGATGCACACATTTAGAACCATAGTGGTCTGTAACTTAATCTTTTAATTTATGTGTGTTCGCTACACAGCTTTGATTCCTCTGAAGCTTCCCAAGTTGCTCCTGAAGTCAAGGCTCATCAGGGTTTTTCTACACACAAAAGTTACAACAGACTATGATGGTGTTTGAATGTAAAGAATAATGCATGCTCCCGAATTATTTATTCATTATGAAGCAAAAGGGTACTGTTCCTGATTAGCTACCTCATGTAGAGGTCTTCTGCACAAGTCATTATGATGTAAGCTAAAGTACGCACTTATTGTGTGTTAACAACTCTACGTACAGCACCCAAACAGGCCTAAAGTGGTGTGGGGGAAAGGACAATTTCTTCTGTATTGGTCATCTAGCTGAGGCGCTCCAAGCTGCAGCTAAATTAATACATAAAATAACCAACAAGTACATGGTACAGGAAACTACTAACACCAAGAGCAAAGACAATTGAAGCCCAAACTTGTCTTATCTCACTCCAATTACTTAACGGGTACACCCAGTTTAGGAACCTGGCAACCCCAGATTGCTTTTAAAGACTAGGGAATGGAAGAGAAGAAAGACTCGCTCTAAGAACACCTTAGATTTTACAGAGTTAAGTTTGTTCCCCCAGACACTTCTGTTATATGGGACAGAGGGAAAGTCTAGGATTACAGGCTCCTATTTATCTATATGACATTAATGAGATTAATCCAGGCTCTGTTACCCATTGGGACTGTCCATATAGGAGGTTGGTATAGGAGATGTGAATTCAGATTACTCTACATTTCCTTCCTACACGGTCAAGCTTTTGAGACACTAATTCACTTTCATAGCATGCCAACTAACCAGAAATCAGGCTCCATTTTTTCTTCAAGAATCACACAATCACAGCATGACTGAGGTTGGACAGGACCCTTGGAGGTCACCTGGTCCAACCCCCCTGCTCAAGCAAGGCCACCTATAGCCAGTTGCCCAGGACTGTGTCCAGACAGCTTTTGAGTATCTCCAAGGTGGGAGACTCCACAACCTCTCTGGGCAACCTGTGCCAGTGCTCAGTCACCCTCACTGAAAAACTGTTTCATGATGTTCAGAGAGCACCTCCTGTGTTTCAGTTTGTGCCGTTGTCTCTGGTCCTGGCACGGGGCACCAATACGAAGAGCCTGGCTCTAAAAACCTGTTTATGTAGACATTTACTTGGGAACAACACAGACAAACTCTCAACACATAAGCCCTGGAGGAAGCTACCACAGGGTAAGCCTGGTTGTGAACACACTTCTGATGTACCGGTTATATTGCAGCAGCTGCCCATGCACATATACTTACCACAGGGTAAATGTGAGGAATTTTATTCCTCAGAGAGGAGAAAGCTATCTCAAACCTTCTGAGCTTTGGTTTAAACAGAACACATGTAAACCCTTAAGGTACCATTCCTCTGACCAAGCACAGGCGATAATGTCTGAACTAGTCATCCAGACATCTTCTGTAGCAAGGAAGCAGCCAGCCTGTGTTGTGAGAGTATCTAATCATCAGATAGGAACACAACCAAAACTTGCCAAAAAACCCCAAGTCTGTAAATCAGGTATTGCCTCTTTCTCTCCACTGACCGTTAACCCTAGAGCACCGTTGTAGATGCTTCTACGTGCGATCTGTCCTGCTTACTGGGAAGTACAATGCTATAGAATGATCCTCAAACCTTGTTTACGTGATTATAAGCTTAGCACCATTAAGACAGGAGCTTTCTGAGAAAACCTTCATCAGCTGCCTATCCCATTTGATTGCTACAGCAAGACAAAGACAGGAAGGTATCGAGAGGTGCACCCATAGTGGCTCATCTGGGTTTAATGGTGAACTTTTGTGGCATCATCCTACAGAATAAAGGAAAATGTTCCTACGCCAAGTTACTAGTTTAAAGTATTAATTTAAAACTTTTACCTGAGCTACTTAAACTAAACTGGCTTTGTCCTGAAATAATGCATTCTGTCAGTTAGCCACAACCCTGAAGGGACACAGTAAGTCTCATAGTTTCTGATCACAGTGTTAAAGGAAACTCTCAGCATCACATGGTATTTGCAGCAGTTTAGGATAATCTAAACAGGGGAAACTCCAGTTCCCACTCCATTCTCAGTCACAAATCTTCTCTTCCTCCTTCGTAGGAAACACCTATACAGCTGGGAAGCCATTAAGTCAACAGAAAACCCTCGTGGACAGGTGACCAGCTTCTTTATGTGCTGTTTTTTTAAGGTGACAAGTTTCAGGATTGTTTCTAAAACAGTTCATCCGTATCAGGAAAAACTCACACTTTGAATCTGTTTCTCTGGAGGCTTGAACTGAATTTAAGCTCAGTCTCCCATTTTGCAAGAGAAGCTTTATACTTTTTGTTAAGTTTGGAGCCATGGCTGTCTCCAGGGATGTTGTGTGCAATAACTTTGATATTACTTGACAAACTAGAATGATATAAGATTAGCCTCAAAGATTCTCCCCACGAGCACTTAAGCAATTCTCACCAGATCTATGAGGTATCTAGTATCCCTGTTCTCTGATTGACTTTTGAATAGCAGACTAAAAGTTAAAGGTCTGAACAAGTTTTAGAAACACGCTCGCAGAATGCACCAGCCATGATGCACTCCTCAGCCACACAGTTCAAGAATTGAGATGGACCATGATATTTCTGGAATGGTAGTGAATTCGGAGAAATCAGGATCACAAGGTATTTGATAACTAAAGTATAGCTCCACAAGCCCTGAAACTTGCTTTTTAAGTAAGTCTGTAACCACTGTAAATTGGCATGAATGCTTTATAGAAACATGGTATTACTGGTCAGCATCTTATTTTTTCCTTTTCTGTCAGGCTAATAACTGTCTTGAGTATCAATATATCAAACTTTAAAAGTTGCTCCTTAGTCTGAGACAGCAATATAGATTGAGACATCTTAGAAAAACAAATGTGCGTTAAAATGATGCCATGTAATAGAACGAAATTTGCTGTACTTGCTCTTAGTGACTTTGCTGTAAGAACATGGGAGTTAATTTGGCCCTGGGGAAGTCATTAAGAGGCTTTTTCAAAAGAGCATGGAATTTAGAGTAAGGGTTAATGTAAACAGTTTCTTGTACTTTAGATTAATTTCTAAACAGGCTTAGTTAACAACACTATTCTCCACACAGATACCCATTTTTTTTAATTTTATATGTATGCACTATATATATATGCAGTAATGACCACAGCTGTACTGAAACTACAATTACTTTTAAATTCATTAAAACTCCCTCCACACCAGGTCATTTTTATGTAGATCTAAATGAAGCTCCATAGAAAACCAAAATGAATATTCTTCAAAAGCTTTTTGACCAGTTAATTCATCAATGAATTCAGAAACTAGAGAAAACTGTCAGTTCCTAAAGCTTAATTTCACAGTACTTAGTGATAGACTTAAGAGATGACACTAAACCACGCAGCTGACAAAGTGGATACAGGAGTTGAGCAATAAATATTTGAACTGTGTTGATACTAAAGAGCTACGGAACAGGCACAAGTAGTTTGCATTAGTTTAGTCTTCAAAGGAGGCATTCCAATCACTGTTTTAAGGAAAAGGTGGCTCACTTTAATAACCACAGTCACTATTTAACAAGACATTCTAAAAAAGTAATCACAATTTGTCCAATAGTAGTTTACAAGTGGATGGTATACATTAAGATACAGAGGTAGAAGTTCACTTTTACAATGCTTCACTAATACAGATTACCAAATTCAAGGCACAAAATTGTTCGCTTTACAAAAAATACTGTAAAAATGTCATTTGCTGTTCTACGATGTGAGTACAACTCAAAAAAATCTTTACACCCTTCCATATTCTGCATGTAGAGTTGCATCAGGCATTATTCTATTTTTCCTTTGCTAATAATTGGCATATGACCAGCACTTACATAAACAGTTTGTATCTCAGCTGAGTTGCTTTGTCTTTTAGGCACAAGTCCAGTTACAGAAATTTAATACAACAGCTTCCTCGGGGGGTGGGAGAACTCAGTCGGAAGTAAGAATGAGGAGGAAGAAAAGAAACATACAGTCCATAACGGTAGGTTGGACTCTGACATATAGAGGGAAACATAACAGAGCATATTTCAAATCAAGTGACTTGAAAAAAAGTCAGTTTAAGTCATTGACCGCATTCCTAGAAAACCAGATGCCCAGTACAAGTTTGTTTTGAGAGTATTTGAGACGTTCACTCGCCTCTGAATCGGCAGAGATTTACAAATTTCTTTTTTATCTTTGTTTAAATAGAACACACACAGTTGCTACAAAAGAGTATTACACCACAATTTGGCCATGTGTCCTTTAGAGAGCTTGGGTGAACAAGTGAAGAGATGCATTCAGAAATTGTCCTTGAATTTGCTAAAGGGTCATGAGCAGTAGCTTAAATCTCAAGATTTCCCTCCCTCCTTCTTCCCAAATAACATAGGGAAAGACAAACAATTTCTGAAACATTCCATCTTCTAGTTGGAGACAGCTCTTATAAAGCCTTGGCAGGCTGAGGAAGAGAGATCACACAGTGCATCCCTACAAGAAGTAGTATGACTAGTTTACTGTACATACAGTGATATTCTAAAGGACAATGGTGGCAGCTACATTGTAAATTCACTTTGCTTACCTATCACATTTTCCAAGTACTCTAGTCAGTTTTATTTACAGTATATAAAAAAACATTGATTTTTAGAGTTCAATACACAGGTTTAGGACCCAAGAGAATGCCACAGTAAGATGTTGACATTTGCATCTGTTAGATGCAAGTGCACTTTGCAATTCAGTCATGTAACTATCGTATTCACCCATAAATGTTAGTCCATCCAAAACAGTGTTAAATTCCGTTTTTTGCTTCATTGTTGTTTGTAGCCTGTTTCCTTTGAGCGATGAAAGGGTACATACACTTGTCTGCTCCCAAAAATCGGTACATGCATACAACTGCTTCAAAGGGCAGAATACTGTGAGAAAGAGGTTATAAAATTATTAGAAGACAACATAAAACAAAACCTCAGCTTACACTATGTACTTGGTCTCCTTAAAAGCAACATAATAGCTAGTGGAGAGGCTTCTTAAGAGACTTAAAGGATTTTTATTTCACAGGGATACTTACAGACAGAATTGAAATTCTCGAGTTCCAACCACACAGGCAAGCAGAAAGGAGGAAGAAGTAACTTATTCCCATCCCTCCATCTTAGACCAGATTTTCTGTTGCTTCTTCACAAGCAGTGTGATAGCTTGTTTTAGAGGGGGGGAGGGCAAGGGCACCACAGAAGGCCTACTATAAGTAAAGTGTCTGCTCGAAGCCACATCAGCAGAGGTCATCAGACATTTAAGATATTCTTTAATGTGGGATTACTGTTAGTTAATGCCATTCTTTGATCACCAGATGCCTAACAACCTTGACTTATATTCTAAACTTAATCATCCATCCTCAAAAAGAGAGGTCTGAAGTAAAGAGAACAATTTCCTTTTTCCCCCTCCTGATAAAATTCCAAGAGGTGACTATGTGATGGATACCTGGTTGCAGACCTTCCCCTCCTTCCCACATCCACAAAACAGTACTTTTATTTCAAGTGCTCAGGGGCTTTAGTGAAGGACTAAGATGGGATTTCCCCAGACCCTGGAAATAGCATCAGACACTCATTCAGCGGAAAGCAGTGCACAGAATCCAGCCATTAGAAGTAATGACCACTGAAGCACTGAGAAGTAGATGTCACTGGTACAGGTGTCCTTGCTGCCAGCAGGACTGCTTGTGCAGTGGGGACTGGAGGGCCTTTGATCTAAGTGCTGCTGCCTGAGGCATGGATTATGCAGAAGCTTTGATCTCCCTGTTGGAAGCTAAAGTGTTGAACCAAGACAACCCGAAGGGCCTTTGATGTGACTGTTGCTGCATAAGGCACTGCTTGTGCAGAGAGCACTGAAGCACCCTCTGAGCTTCTGGATGAAGAAGCTAGTTCTTAAAGATGCTGACAGTGGCCTTTATTTGGTGGCAGAAGAGACACATACGTACTCTCTTCCAGGAAAGAGGTGAGCGATGAAGGGTCCTCTAGTCTTTGGCAAGCCTGTCCACCATGAGACTTGAGGCAGAAGAGAACCACTGCCTTGCAAGTGGAATAAAAAACACCAAGATTCTCAGTTGCAACCATCCCTAACAGCAAGAAAATAAGACAACGCTATATTTTAAAGGCTCCTCCTACACACTACAGATTTTAAAAAAAAAACCCACAGCTGTGAAACTGTTCTTTATAAACTAGAACGCAACTGATGTTACATTAGTGGAATTAAGCCAACTCCCGTATTACCCTGCACCATTGAAATGTCAGCCTGGTTACAGATTAAACAAGGTTCCCATCCAAAAAACTGTAGTCTGTTGGACAGGACAAAGGAGGTAATTCCTTTAAATAGCCCGTCCTCCAAACTGATACTTTTAAAATTGGTTCTGAACGTGCAGATTTTCAGTTTATCTACTATAGCTGTGCAAGTCCTATAGAATCTGCAGGCAGGGCCTCCTACACGCTGGTTCTACAGATAAACAGCTAGAGCTTTCTTTGCTGGAAGCTGCCTCGTGCCCCAATCCTAAGGAGGAACCCAAACAACAGAAATAAAAATCTATTGAAAAAAATAGGAATCTAAGGAGGATGTAAGATACCAGAAGGGTAAAATAAGGATACATAATACACAGAATCTAGTTTTATGAAGCTTCCCAAGCATGCAACCTATACTCATGCAAGCCAAGAAAGAGACCTATAAATTCTAACAGAACAGGACCTATGGCCTGGGTGGGTGGGAGGGTGTTTATGTCCAGAAAGCGGACAAGTTCGTGTATTTTACTAGTACTCAGTAGACTGTATTGCCAACCAACAAGCATTTCAGCTCTTACCTTTTCATGAAGGTGACCATATACATGAGGCGAGGTGTGCAGATCATTGGCTGGTCTGTAAGGATAGCTCTCATAGCCTGCTTCACACAGTATTCTGGTTTCAAGGGTGGAAGGAAAGGCTCAATTTCTTTTCTGAAATATTTGGTTAAGACAGATTAATAAGATACATAAAGGACTGTAGATGCCAGTGTAGAGTTCATTAACTCACTTTCTTTGGAATGCCTTAGCGGGGACAAAGACTTCAATTTTTTCTATATTCACTGTTAAGTTACAAAGCCTATAGCTCAAAACTTTTGCTGCCTGAGTACAAAAGGACAGAAGACACTCAATAATTCAGAAAGTCTCTTTTCTGAGTCTAAAATATATTAAAGCAGGTATAATACTTATTTTAATATTTTTATGGTAGCAGTTTAGTTACCTTCAAGTACTTTTATGGCACTACAAACACAGAGCAGAAGGAGAATTTTACTCACCTGATCCTGCACCCTCTAAACATTCCTGTATCTACAAGATAAGGGCAGACTAAAGTTGTTTTAATTCCGTCCTTTTCAGCAGCCTTCAATTCATGGCTCAAAGACTCATGGAAACCTACAGCTCCAAATTTGCTGGCGCAATAATCCTGTGTTGGCAATGAACAAAGCAAAAAAAAAAAAGGCAACTTAAAAAGGACAGATATGAATCATGTTCAAAGCCAAAGCATATCTGAGGTGATTCTGCACAGATTTTCAAAGCAACAACAAAAGACAGCCACTGAATAAAGCATCACATCAACTCATTTATCACTTTACTTTTGAGGCAATTAGCACGGAATCATGAAAGCAGGAAAGCTGAATGTAGGAGGATATTACCTTGGATTCAAGTCTTTGAATCAGGCAGGCTCACATGGCAAGTTACTCCGATTACCAGGTTGCTTAATATTAAATGTTACAACAAAGGACTGAGATACCTAATACTACCTTGGGTCAGATTTGAAAAAGCTTGGGCAGTTGACAGGGCATAGGTGTAAAAATCTTAAATGCTTTATTTTTTAAGGTTAGTCTCAACAGAAGATATAATGGAGATTTGAGTGTATTATTTAATTTTCAGAAGATGACATAGCTTGTATATCTCACAAAAATACTAAGTTCAGCAATATTAAAAAATAATTGCATAGACAGCAACAGCATTTGAGTTTTCTGCTGGATGTGTCCACCTCTGCTTGTGGCCACACCCATGGTCTTGGAAATTCTTTGTAGTTTTCTCAAGACAATAAATACTCTAAAAAGCCCTCCGTTATATCAGCTTCATTAATTTCTGTTATGAAACACTGCAGTTTAAAGTCCTGGATTGAGCCTTACCTATATGCAAAGAAGCCTGTGCTTATGGGGTAATAAGACCATTATTCCGTTAGACACATTAATTATTTTTCACAAACTGAATGCTTTTTGTTCACACCTGCGCTTGTGCTAATGACTCCAAAAGCAAGATAATAGGCTCTAGTCCTAATGTAGTTTGATGTAGCAAAAAACTCTCACAAACTGGCGTCCTCAAACAGCTGCTAGCAACTAGACAACCTAGTGCTTATAACTGGGAGCCTAGTGAACCAGGTGAGCCATATATTCTGGAAGGAAGGCTGGCAGCCATTTCCTCACAGAAACAGGAAACAAAAAACATTACTTTTGAAAATCCTTGCCTTTGGCTTCAAGCTTAGCATCGAAGATCTTGACAGCAGTAGGTAGGTGGTCACCTTTCAGGTTCCTAAATTTATCAGGTAATTCAAAGATCATTTAGCACGCTGAAATCTTGAGCCATCCTAGGCTTCTACTCTAAGCGGCAAGTCCACTTGCAAAGTAGGTGAATGCAGTGGCTGCCTGAGTCCTGTGGATCCCACTTACCGGGAGCCATGCGTTGGTATGGTACTCAGCACCATAGCTTCCAAGTATCTTTGAAGATTTATTTTCTCTAGCTGATAATATAAAAAAGCTTATCCTAAGCAAGAAGTGCCAAATTTATTGTTAATTATAGTCTAACAAACCTCCACTCCAGCAGTACTGAACAATCCCAAGGAACTTGCAACTGTCACGATGTGTCCATGATTCATTTCCAGCATCTTAGGAAGGAATGCTTTAGTGGTCTACAAAGTTAAAAAAAAAATAATAAAAAACCTCACCACAAACATGCTACATTACTGCTAAGTGTTCAGAACCTCTATCAAGAATTTAGAAGTACAATCACTGTACAGATGTTGAACTCCTGAGTTTGTCAAAAACGCCAACAGAAAATCTACATCTTGTTTGTGAATTCAGACAGCAAGGCAGCAAGGGTTATATCTCCAGAAATCCTAAGGTTAAAGGATCAATTGAGCTCAGACATGTTTATTTTTCTGCAAGAGACTAGTTATCAGAAAGAGATAATTTGACCCTAAAATGGAAGTCACATTTTTTTTTTAAGACAGAAAAAGGAATGCAAAGTGTTTAATTACACCATCCAGCACATCTGTGTTAAGACCAGTGCTGATTATCAGTTCAAATTATTGACAGTGTGTTTTGTAAGTTAGATATGGCTAGTTTTATCCAATTAACTTATCATCTTGGGCATTTTACATTAAAAGAAATACTAAAGGCAGAACTTTCACTGATGTTACTTTTTACATATAATACAGTAAATATCTGCTAGTCTAAATTACTTTCCATCTTTATTAGTCTCCATAAGCATTGCTCTAACTGAAAGGACAAGATACACATTTCTAGTATCAATTTCTTACTTTAAGAATTTCAAAATAAAACAAATAAAACAAAAGCAAGTCTCAGGATGAAACTTTAACTGTAACCTCCAGTTTTCATGCTTTGATTATAACAAAGTTTGTTTGTGTTTAAAATCCCAAGTCAGAGTTACCACCTTTAAAAAAATTAAATTTTAAGCAACAAAGTAAAGGCATTTGCTAGATCACCCCCGCTAGAATACCTACCTTTGTCATATCTGTTTTCTGAAACTGACTCAACACTTTCCTTTTTAAAATAAGTATTAAGCAGAACACCATATACGCTAAACAAAAATAAAATCAATGAAGTAGTAAAATAGTATGTGTAGTTATGATTTACTTCAGCTTCTAGGCTGTCAGTGTACTCTACGAGATCACTTTTAAATTGCCAAAAACTTCAGACATTGCTTTTTAATCACAAACATGCCTAGTTAATATATAAGTCTATTAATGACAGAACTATTATTCTATTCTAACTCACTCAGTACCTCAAATCCTTCCAAAAAACTGGTCTTCCCATGTAATTTGGATCCAAACTCAGAGCATGCAAATGCCTCTTAAGTATTTGCTACTTGCTTAATTGTTGGTCTGAGTCGTGTCAGCTGCATTCTTAAAAAGACATGCAAGCTACAGCTGAATCCATCTAATTCCATTCTTATGCTGTCTGCATTTTCCAATCACAGACGTCAGGACAGTTTTGCTCTAATGATTTTCACATGTTCTTGTACAACATTTTTGCCTGCAGGTGTTAAATGACTAATCCAGACCTCCTAACACCACACAAAAGAGTGTTTTCACTGGACAGCTGGCAGATGATAGAAGATTAACAGACCTCCTGACTCCTTGCCTTTTCTACTGTTGATTCATACAACTCCTAGATTCTGTCATAACTGCATAACGAAGCTAATTATAAAAAATAATCTGAGAGCAAGCTGCCTTGCATTTGTTTCTTTCCTCATGGCAGGGATCTCTAAACCTCTTATATTGAGCCTTGGACAAGAATTTAGTTCACTGTTAAACTAATCTGTGCCAGGCACACAAAGTTTCAGCCTCTCTTCCCATGTTGCATGGCAACAAAGCCCAGTCATCACAGGGCAGCGCCGCCTGAAAAGGTAAGAGGCTTCGCTTGGACGGCACTGAAGTTTTACAGTGTGTTATTTCTCTGCAACCTGCCTTACGCACCCCGACACCAATGGTGTGTATGCTATCCCTGTAAGAGATCCATGCTCCCAACTCAGTCCTGCTAGCAATTTACTCCCCTCCGGAGCATTAGTCAGCTCCATCAGTTTCCACTTACGTGTCAGTTATCTGTCCACATCACATCGGAATGACTGATTGCCACTTCCCATTGCCAGAAAGCTTGATAATGCAGACTGAAGCTCTGGCTGCAAACCACAGTAACTACAGAAGGGAAAGGGCACTCGCCTTGGAGTTTGTTTAGGGGAGGGAAAGAAGTAGCAAGAAGGCTTTTTTCCTACCACTTTCAGGGCATGAATCAATGTTTTCTTCCAAGAAATAAACAACAGACAAGTGCACCAAGCTTTATTGGACTGGCTTTTCTATTATCTTTACTATGGCACTGCTTTTTCTTTTTTTTTTTAATTTAAATATGATGAACTATAACGAGGTGTCCATAAGTGTCTGTTTTTATCTACAGCTGAAGAAGACAATTTTCACAGGCGTATATATGGATACGGGAGACAACCAGAACAACTGCAGAGCAGTAAATTTCAGAAAGCCCACTCAACTATGCTACACTCCTTCAAAGCGTAAAGATTACAAATACTGAACTGTCAGAGTTTGTGGCTAAAGTAACCCATTTTCAACCAAGAGGAAATTGGCACATGACAAATAAACCCTGTTGAGGACACTTTTGGGTGACGCCTTTAGCAATCAAATGCAGACCAAACAACTCCCAGCAGCGGAACTACAGTCACTTCATGTAAGTCATCTCTTAAAAGGCCATTTATGGCCACATAGGAAAAAACACAGCTCATCTGCTCTGAAGACAATTAGCAATTCATGGAAATCTTTGCGTGAGACCTCAGTGTTCTGAAACAGCCTGTTCAGAGCAGGCCTCTGTACTTTGTCATAGGACATTATCCTGCAAATCCACTTAAAACCTGAAGCTGAGGCAGTCTATAAAGATAGCACAACTATCATATGTAGAAAACTTCGCAGTCAACTATCAACGTCTCAGCTAAATGGATATCAGAGAAAGCCATCTCGGTTGCTGCCATCCTCCAGCCATCTGCTACAGCTGGGAGACAGCACTTGAAAACAAGCCCCGTCAGAGGCAGACACACCCTATGGGGGGATGCATTTCCAGGCTCAGAGTAAAAGGCTTGCCCACTGCTCCTCCCAGCCTCCTCTTGCTGGGAAAAACAATCCCAAAGTGAAGTTATTCTCTTTCGTGGTATAAGCAATCCCCAAATAAATCAGTGTTCTTACTGAGCTTCTGGCACAGCCCACTTCCTTGATCAAAGCAGCTTCCTCCATACTCTGGTCCCCAGTTTTTCTGCCTGTTACATAAACCAGATCAACCTAGTTTCTCGTTTCTAGTTTCTTTCAGCTTCAGCTACATCTGCCTACCAGACCTGAAGTCTTCTGTGTGCTTGTTGTGCTGCTGAGAAACTAGTTAAGGGTTTGACTGGTTCAGGGCAAGATGCCGCCTGGGTGGCCTTCCCATCTGGAGTTTGTCTGAACAGGTAGCACAGCCCACATTAGTCTTCTGAGGTGATGCATGGACATGCTAATCCTCCATAAAAAAAAAAAAAGTATTAGAAGATAGCAAGCGAGAAATGTGTTTTGTCCATGGCATTAGAGGTCATGAACCAGGCCCCCAAAATAATTCAAATCAACTCAAGTGATTTAATCAAACTATATGCCTTCTGGTTTGATCCTTTAGGCTTCAGTTTTACCTCTCCCAGCTGTAGGGGAAGACATTTAGCCAAAACATTTAAGTACTTAAAGTCAGAGCTTGGTCTTTTATTAATGACAAACATACACTTTTCAACACTGAATAGAAACCAGTAACTAGAGTACAGTGGATGAAAGGAATTGTGTTGTGATGCATCAGGGTGGGGAATCAGAGAAGTTATATGGTGTTCAATGCCAAGAAATTTAAGCATCCTCTTCGCTCAGAATTAGCTTTTCTTTTTTTTTTTTTTTAGAAAAACCCAAAAGCATCATGCAAACATGCATTTTCTAACCTGTAGCATAGTTTAGACACAGCAACTAGGTAGGATAGATAGAAAATATGAAGCTGTTCTGAACAGAAAGTAGAGCTAGTTTTTCAAGTTAGTTTAACCTTTAAGCTTTTTGGAGTCTGGAGATCAATTCCTAATCTTCTAAGCAGTTTCCTCTATTCTTCTGAATATACCAGTAAGAACAAACTATTCCCAGTAGCTGTAACCAAACATCTATTTCATGTGCACACAGCTTTAATGACTTATTTCTCACAAGTGTGAAACTGAACAAGCATTTACATGTCACTTCATAGCTTTCGTAATCTGTTCTCAACATTTTGGTTTACGGCAAATTAACTTCCAACAGTCTAGCACTTCTTCCCTCCCCTTCCCCAAATTCTTTAGTTCCATTCTTAATGAAACAAAACTCAAAAGATTGTGCAACACAAAGAACAGCACAGCTGCAATGTCAAGACAAATTAGTCTAAATACAGCAAATGAGAATATGAAGAAATGCTGTTTGGGAAAGTGATTTTTTTAATTAAATTTTGGATTAATTATTCTTAAAGAAGAAAGCAAGCATCCACAGAAAACAATGTTAGCTGTATGCAGCTCAGGACAATGGATACTGAATGCAGAAAGCACACCAAAGTAGAAAAATATGTGCTACCCCATGTTTAGAGAATTGTCTTTATATCAAAGAAAGAAATAAAGCAGGTACCAACACGTAAGGTCCTTTAAGTTTCTATTTTTCAATACAGTATTTATTTTCTCATACTTTCTGCCTTCTGTCAATTTTCAACAGCCCTTTTAAACTATTTTGATGGCATAAACAAGCTGCTTTACTGTAAGGCAGAAATTCCTTTATGCCACAGAACAGCTCATCTTCCATGCAGGCCCTTCAGGTAAGGAGGACAGAGCATGGTTATTTTTCTGGGGCTGATCAAAACAGGTGAGTGTTTACATCACTACAGTCATCCACAGCAGTGGGGTACTGGTATAACAGATAAGACACTTCCTCCCAAGCCACAGCTATTCCTGACTGCCAGGACACTTACCAAAATGTTGCACTTGTTGGCACTGTTAGGCAAATGCATTGTTTCGTCTCCATGTTAAACACTATTTGGCCAGACCCAAGAAGCAAAATCGGTGTGAATAGTCAAGGACTCATCCAGATGACTCTGAGAACTAAGGTACCAGAGATCGTAACAGCCTTGCTGCCATGTGTGTTAGCTAATCCTATACTATCACGAAGCAATGAAGCCAGTTACAAGAAAAGGGTGTTTCAAGTTTTTGTTTAAAATACACATTATATCCTCTCTCCCCCTCAGCATCAACATTCAGCCGCCTTTGCCTTTTCTTCCCATTCTTCTTACAGACTGCAGCCGGGGACACTGCAGATTCTACTACTACCATGCAGGACAGCATGGGGCCCACTTACTCCACCACAGAATGAAATCCAGAGATTTCCACATGCCCTGATTTCTCTTTCCATTGCAGTAACTGAGAAGGAAGGCATGAAGGTCTGACAAAAGAGCACCTCTCGCTCTTCTGCAGGCAGGCTGTAGCAGCCTTGACTTAAAGTAGGTTTGTCCAAACTGGGTAGTATAGCACTAATGCACTACTGTATGTTAAAAAGAAATAAGAGGTGTCTGAAAGGCAGAAAAACCCCATGGCAAGCTTATCAGTAAATAGACTGAAGTTATTTTCAGCTACAGCCATGCAGCCCATCTTATTTCAGAAGATAACCACTTTAAATACATTTTATAAACATAGGGTAGAACTTCACTTACAGGAGTACAGTAAAAGTCATCTCCAAATAGTTTTAGACGAAGCCTTGAAAGTATACCCTAGAACCACGTAACTCTCAAAAGAGAATTTATTCAAGTTAGAGGCTATAATATCCAAAATTCCTTCTCATGCACCAAAGCATACAGTTACAAGCCTGGATTTAACCATTTATTTTCCTTCTAGCTTTTTTATTTGCCTCCAGTGAGAACTGAGAGTAATTACTTGTCATTTGCACTATCATCTCAATTATTTTTCCCACTTTATCTCCACATCCTTCTTAAATTCCATTATACAAGCATCTCTGAAATATTAGGTTAAAGTGAGATTAATAACTGTGCTAAGACCACATGTAAATACCAAGTACTGAGTTGAACACTAGAGAGATCGCACAGCACAAAGGACATGGCTCTGCCAGTAACAGCCTGAATACAGAATGTAGACAGAAGTCTATGACTACTGTTGACCTTGCTAATATACGGGACCAAAGCTGTGCTTTAAAGGAGCTCAGATGTCTCTGCTGACTGTTTGCAAGAAGTGCTGGGCTCCTTCTGGATAATTAGCCACTGTCTAAGTAAATATTTGAATAGCTGTGGAAATTAGTGTTATTTTTGACCTTCAGTTTCTATTCTCAAGAAATGATAATGCAAATTATGCCAGAATTACCCAATCTTACTAAAGTAATGAATAAAAAAAAGTCACAGATTTCTCTGGATTGTTGATGGGTCTACTCAAAACGGATCACGAGATAACACATGACATCCTCAAACCAAGCTTCCATAGATAGCTGTACTAAAAGCACGAAAGGAAACTATGCAAGGATTGCTCTCAAGTGTGCCTTGAACAGGCCCTGCGTTTAAAACAAAAAAACGAGACCTTTCAATATTTCATCTCAAAAGGAGTCCCTTAGTTATTTAACTCCTGGCAGGCAACACAACCTTTAATTTCTCACTAAAGCTTTATTTGTCCTTCACATAAAAACCCACTGTTTTGGGGCCATGGGGATTCCTTTAATATTGAACTGCAACAGCAGTTAATGCTTAACTTACATGCACAGTAATAACGTTACAGTTGCCTTGCAACCAGAAAGAAGCTCATGAAAGAACAAGATAGACTTAAACAGAAGTCTATAATGATGACGAGTAACAAGGAAGGAAAGCCACACACATCCCCCCAATACTTTGCATATCCTACATTTGCAGACAGAGTGAAACTACAGATAAGATCTACCCAGGTTAAGAGGTGAAGGTAACAAAATAATAGCCTAAAGAATTAAGTCACAAAGAAAAGCAACATCAGTTAATTTAAACTGTATTTGATTTACAGAGAAATAAACATATTTTTTTTCCTCTCTCAACTCTGCATGAAATACTGCTTTGAAGTACATGAAGTCTTTGCTTAGTAAAACCAGAAGCTATTACTTGAATCATTTTGTTTTTTTAATTCATTATTAATTCATGTTAGTAATTAACTTTCCTGTTTCCTCCACCCTCATGACCGATCCATACACGTAAAATCCCCTGCTTCTCAACAGACATATTTAATCAGCTGAGAAGCACCAAAGTTGTACAAAACTAGGTTAAATCTTATTTACTGACATTTGTAAGTGGGTTTGTTAGTAGTAACAAACATCTGTCATACCATTTGCTAAAGAACAAGTATGCTAGAGTCTGTATTTACATCACCACCTTGTTTAGCATTTGTAGTATTTAGGGTCCAGTTACAAAATTTCTTCAATTTTCAAAGCCAATAGTTACCACTGTTTCCTGTGAACAGTTCAGTTATTGTAGTCGTTCCTCTTACATGGAGTCAACTCATGTTGAGTATATCAGAAGAAAGCTGAAACTGAATTAAGTAGTTTCCTTAATCAGAACTTAGTGCCACAAAGCTGTTTACAATGGGTAGACAGTAAAGATAAGATAAGTAATGCTATTAAAAAAAAAAAAAATCACAGGAAACTAATACCACTAGTTATCTCTCAAACATTAATCATTGATTTCCACTCTTTACTACTAGAACTAATTATGCCATGCCTAGGGCAACTCACCATTGCCTGGCTAAATTACCTTTTGTATTGTTTGTTAACAAGGCTAAGTTGAAAAAGAGTTGTGTCTACAGAGAGTGGGATATGAAAAGTGCTTAGGGAAAGACATTGCAACAGAAACTTTTGTTATTGCCGCCTTATCATGTCATTAGATTGTCTCCCCCTCCCCTTTCTTTTAAGGGCTTCATTTCCTGTGATCCTGCCCCAAATTGGGTAACTAAGACTGGAGTAGAAAACAGCTTTGCTCTCCCTCTCATCTGAACTGTAGGTTAAGTACTCAAAAATGCTACCTAAATAATATGATTCTTGCTTCAGAAGCTTTCTTCTTGAGATTCAAGGTGGAAAAGGTATCATTACCTAAGGTTTACAGTGGTTGGCTGCTAATTAAACTCCCAGCTCTCTTACATAAAGCTTTTCTCCATCCCACACCGTTGCATCACTAGATTTTCAGTGCACCTTTACCTAGGGCAGGGGTTTAGGTACATATAACAGCCGAAGGTGGCCCTGATTTCTCCTTAAGAACATTGCACTTCTGTTTATACAGACCACTACCTTATATGCTTTCCGGGCATGAAAAAGTTCAGGTATTCAAGCTGAACTACCCTTGTTATTTCTATACCAGCAAGTGGAAGCCTTTATGTCATTGGTATGCAGTCTCCATCTTTCTGCTTCTGAGAACTTTTATGTTCTTTCTTCCTAAGAGGACACAGATTTTAGATTTACATGCTTTTTAAATTATTTCTACCCTCAGATGTCAGGCCTGTCCTTTAAAGTGTCTGATCTTTCTAATGACTACATGCCACCAATCATTTCTGTGG
Source organism: Vanellus vanellus (assembly GCF_965231255.1). NCBI lineage: Eukaryota > Metazoa > Chordata > Aves > Charadriiformes > Charadriidae > Vanellus > Vanellus vanellus. Next base: position 135,009,321 of record NC_138906.1, on the reverse strand, counting down.
AAGCATCTAGCTGCCTTCGATGGGCGTGCTTGTTATACAACCATACATGCACACCAACTTGTCTACTTTCATCTGTACTTGCAGGTATCACTTTGCTGATGTACAACTGTTCATATATATGCAGAAGTATCTATAATTGTTTAAATCACTGATTGTATATTTAGACCTCTTCCCTCCAGTTATTGCAAATCATTGATTTTATATGAAAAATGAAGCACCTTGTCACAGGTTGTCCAGAGAGGCTGTGGAAATCTCCATCCTTGGATATTCAAAAGGCGTTTGGACATGGTCCTGGGCCACCACCTCTAGGTGGCACTGACTGAGCAGGGGGGTTGGACCTGATGACCTCCAGAGGTCCATTCCAACCTCAACTGGTCTGTGATTCTCCACTTAAGTATACCAAGTCCCTGCTCAACAGCCCATTCTTCTTCCTCTCACAGAGGAAGAAGTTCATAAGCCAGCAGAGACCTTGCACGCTTTGTCCCTATATTAACTGCAAGTTTATCAACACAGAATCTTAACTAACTGGAAAGGATGATGATTCCACTGCCATCTCTCCTGTATCTCCCCTACAGGAGCTCTTGCCTGTAATAAATTTTCCTGCTCTGTCTGAAACTGTGTCTGTTCTACTCCCAGTTCTACTTCTCCTTTGGTCTCAAGTCCTTGCAGCTGGAGAGAGGGTCCAATGAAGCAGTGCACAGCACCTAGGTTAATTTCCTGTGGAATTACCTTATTTTCAGCTGAGTCCAGAACACACACATACCATGCTGTTTTCAAAAACTAATGATGTCCCCCCAGCTATCAGATGCCCTCCAGTAACGACACTCCTTTGCCAGCTTCTTAAGGGTATTCTGAGCCCTCACAGACAATTCTGCCTGGTTTGAATTTTAATGACTTTTAAAGCTTGGACAGAGCAATCATGTTGAATTCTCAACAGCTAGCAATGAACAGGGAGAAAGGCAGTATCTCTGCTTAAGCAGTGTAGAAGTGCAGCACATAAGTTGACAATTATGTTTGTTGTGGATTTCAAATGCCAAGCTAATCTAAAAGCTGAGAAGAATTAGTAGTAGGTAAGATGGCATGGTAAGAGAGCTGTTGGAGGCCCAGATATGTGTTCAGTCTGCCTTACACAGCAAAACAAGCAAGATACAAGTCTAGACTGAAGTGGAACTTGGGAACAAATGTATACACGCAAGCTTCTCCAGCCAGCACACATTTAAAGCATAACCAAGCATGAGAACTGAAGCTTTCAAAGTACTCATGCACAAAAGCTGACCTCTTCCCTCCCGCCCAAAGGCATTCTGTTAGACAAGTTGATATTTACTCTCCACAAATATTAATCTCATTATACCCTCAGACTATCATAGCTACCAAACCACAATTACTATTTGATTTAAAGCAAGTATTACACAGTTGGCAGCAGCCACTGAAAAGTAACATGCAGTTTAAAGAAAGTGAATCCTTCTGCTCAGATCTGCCATGTCAGCATTTGAGCTCTCCATATACCCAAGGCTAACACAGAGCTCCAACGTGGCTGTGACAGCCCAGTTACACTCCTGTAAATTCAGGAACTTAAGTTACAACCCAAGTAGGTCGCACCACCAACCTTGTATTCTTCCACAGGCAGATCTATCAGTAAAGACAACCTACCCTGCCTTTATTCAAATGTCAAATTTGAAATTACTTTAGAGTTTGCTGGTCAAGTGATACAAGAAGTTAACACTTGGCTACTCGTTTCCACAAAAGCTAGTTCAAGCGCTGTTGAAGTCAAGCAACTAGAAATTCTACTTTGTTTATATACTGACAAATGGCCATGTCAAAGGATGTGTAGTGTTTCAGAGCTATGTTGACATTAGTGTAACAAACACATTAGTCCCTCACCTTCGTTAGCACAAGTTTGCAGCAAATGTCCAACCATTTGGAGAGCAGTTATTTATTGCCAGCTATTTGATAATCTTGACAAAAATGAAAACATGCCCCTATGAGTCAGTGAAAAATCCACATAACAAATTCATTTTAGAACAACTATTAGATAAGAGCTCAGAATATTCTGTTCAGTGAACAAGAACACAATCCAATTTTTAAATACACATTTTTCTTCAGCTTGCCATAAGCTTAGTCATCCTCTGGAATAGTTAGTAAAACTTGGTATTTTAGTCTGCATGTTTCCAAAAAATTACTAGAGGACAGTACTGTCATAACGACTTACGGAAAGTATGAAGTCATCACTCATGTTTTACAATTTATGTAACACACTTTTTAAGAAGTGGCTAAATGGAAAAAGACAGTCTCACATTTTATACATACCTTAAGGCCAGTACCTCTGTAGCACTGCAATTGCTATAGTACTTGCATGCAGATGAAAGCTGAGTCACTTTACTCATCTTCCCCAATTCAGTCACTAAGTCATTGTTTTGAATCAATTACTTTATAAAAAGGAAAGTGATTATGCCATAACTGAGTATCTCACAAGAGGAAAAACATTAGAAGGAAAGCTCCCCTTTTCACATACAAGTCTTTCTTACTGGAAACAGAAAAATAAAGAAGATATTATAGCTGAATGGAAATTTAGCTTCAAAGTTTGTTTAGGAAACAGTAAGACCCTACAAGGCTCCAACTTCTTATGAAGTAACTCACTGAATAAGAACCAACATTTTTAAAATGCATGGAGCTTAGAGGATTTTAAAAACCAAGTTGTTTCTGTTTCATACTTCTCCCCAGCCTCCCAAAAAAGGGTCTGCAGAAAACAAATAGTCTTATCAGGTAAACTTTTGCTTCATAAGCCAACAAAGGCTAAAATGACAAAAAACCTCCAGCTAATACAGCTACCAAAACAGCAAGTAATTAATTTTTCAGAGTCCACTTGCACAGGCACTTTAACCAAACAGCAGCAAACTGCTCACTTTCTTAGGGGGTGAGTTTTCAAAGACAGAGAGATACTTCCTTCCTTTGCCTGCCTATGGAAACTATGCTCATTTCCCACAAGCTGAAACATGGCTCCTGCCTGTTTTTTCCACATTCAAACAGTGTTAGCACAACTGATTTCCAGAGAAGTCAAACAGTGCAGTAGGCACAGAGATCATTGTTCTTGCAAGTACACAACAGCAATCATAGTATTGATGAAAGGCAAATAAGCTAGACCTGTTAACACAACATTATTTGATGCATTAAGAAAACTAACTTACCTTTATCTAAGGGTTTTTAATAGTGTGTAATTAAAATACTGCAATCTCTTCAGAACTCGAGTTGTTACATTCAGGCTGTTATGCCAGTGGTGCATTTGCTATAGCTTGGAACCATTTATGACTACTTAACTATTCAGAGCCTGTAAATTCTATTCCAGAAAATCTCTCCAAGAATGAGGTTTCATCAGACAGCCACAGAGGTCCTGTTCACAGCTACATGGTTTTATCCTACCCCTCCTCACCCTTTCCCCAACACCCACCGCACACACACTGGCTAGTCCAAGTCTGAAACGTTGATGAGTCTCTAAACAGAAAAACTAATCAACTTGTCCAAGAAAATGAACAGCTTTCCTCCCTGCCATCCAGACAGGTTAGTGAGCTGAACAGGCTCACCCAAGGATCAGATGAATACCAAAACTAGTGCAAGGTAAGGTGCACATTCAAGGGGTGGTCCCACACGACATCTTGCCACCACTAAGCTGTGGTTCATCCTAAGTCAACAGAAATTTTGGACAAGTTACTTTTAAACACATGCTCAAGCGCTTTTCCAAACCAACACTGAAAGGGGAGTGCTTGAGAAGCTGTTGCGCAAGTTCAAACAGATGGCAGAAGTGACCAGCACCAGGGCACATTTAGGTGTAGAATTCAACAGCCAAACAAACTTGAATTTCAAAAGGCTCACACCAAGGCAGCCACCTCAGCCCCACAGCTGTTCCTGTGTTCCTTGGCCTACCATGCCCTCCCATCCTGGCTGTGATAACTCGCTTGTGTCAAGTGTTAATTTGACTGGCATATAAATCATTATACTAATATAATTGTTTACAAGAACAAAGTCTTAATTCAGAAGTGTAAGCGCAGATGTAAATCTCTCCCCCATTTGCGACATATCTTCTTCCAAACTAAAACCTCAGAAATTGAGATTGTCAGCCTATGCCTACTCATCTACATTGTAGCTACATTGTGAAAGACACTGTCTTTAACAGACTAAGAAGCCTAAGACCACAAGCAAAAAGTATATAGTATCGCACGTAAATCAGCCGCAGCTTGCCTTTCACAAAACACAGACAGGTATCAATAACTCAGTTTTACCCTCAGAGTGAACAGCCAGAAAACCTCAAAGGTCAGGGAGCAAGGTTTATCAAGAGAGTGATGCTCTGGCTTTTGCAGAGGACTGTGGAAAGGTTTAGTACTAGAGATACACAACAAAAACCTTCCCCCCCCCCCCCCCCCCCCCCCCCCCCCAGAAAAACCCAGAAGTGAAATCAAAGCATGAGAACGACTGGGAAAGAATAATGCTTCACAGCTGATAAAGATAAAAGCAGAAAAGATTTAAAAAGTGCAGTGCTAAAATCGCAGGGATGGTGCTAGAAAACACAATATTCATCTTTCCTCAACTGTCTATTCAGAGTAATTGATGACACTGAGAGCTACAGGAAAGGATTGCTTACCCACACAGATCAGTTAAGACAGGTCTTCGGCAGTGATGCAAATGCTAGGTTAGCAGGACACTTAGCACCATCATAATTAGGATTGGTTTTTTTCCCCACAGTTGAGCACATGAATATGTCTCTCTTCTACAAGTGTGCTATAGTCGCTTGGTTATTACAGCAAGGTAATAATGTAACAAGATCTCATTAACTTAGCTGCCTCTCATAAAATAAAAGCGAATGTTACTTGTAGACAGAAGGATCTAGAACTTTAAACTCCACTGCTCTCCTAGCCTCCACAGGACAGGAGAAGGACACACATAATCTTTTAGACCAAGTACTGCACTGAAATAGTGAAGAGCTACTCTCTCCACTTCTAGTGAGGTTAGGCACCACAGTAGCAAAGACTATCATTCCATTCAAGGTTTTCCTGTCTCCCCAAATCGTTCACAATTAACACCACAATATCAGACCAAAGTCAGCACAGAAGCTTTTGCTTATTAAGCTGATCTATCTCATTCCATAAGAAGCAGGAATTTAATCATCGCGCTGATCCAGGACCATTTCTTCAGAGTAGATTAGTGATTTTGAAAGCATTCATAGGGTTTGCTGACAAGTTTCCAACTCTCAGAAAAAGTCACAGGAGATTATCCCAAGTGCCTTACCTCTGCAAGCTATGCTGCAACTCCAGCTTTATTTTAGAAGGCTGTAGCACTGCAAGCCACAAATAATTGATTAATACTTCAAATATGTTTCAATTAGTTTGAGAAGTCTTGGCATGTTTGCTTCAGGACAACTTTCCCTGTCCTTAATGGGTCTTCCACATTGCTTTTCTGTGAAATATTTTACTGTTTTCACCTAAACTCTTCAAGCTTCAGACAGTTTAGTGCATGGAAGTAACTGGCTAATCACACCTTATACTACTATCTTGGACACCAATCTACAAGCAACAAACAATCCGTGGGTCACAATCTGAGAATCTCTATTTTCTGTCATTTGAGAGTCCAAGTTCTACAGACCTTCCAAATGACGCACCAAATTCATTTCCAAAATATGTCTGAGACCAGCCACTGCAAAAGCTCAAGTGTAACTGAAGCAGTTTATTGAAAAGGTCTGAGTAGTCATTTCAGATTTGTTAACTGACTAGGATGAAAATCAAATACTTTACATTGTTAAAGAGAAGGAAGGGAAACTCATTAATTCATCCGGTGTTTGAACAAAAGCAGTCAGCATTCTCCACCACGCAAGGAAGGTGCTCTAAAATATACGGAGGAAAGTTGGTGTTGTAGGCAACGTGTTCAAAGAATCTTCAATATGCTTTTCCCACTGCCCTGATGGAAGTGATGCTAATTAAACAACTGAAGAGTGCTATAAGCTGTTTTGTTCACACTCCTTGATATGGAATTACTTATTTATCATCAAGATACAGTAGACAATGGTAACCATGACTGAACGGACCTCCAAGGACTACAGTTGAGTAACATGTGGAACAGGTACAGTTTGGTAACCAGCACTCTGGAATCCCAATTACGGGTGCTTGAACTCATATGATTCCTATGAACGAAGGGGGATTTTCATGTAAAACTAAGACCCACCTACTACCCCACCCCCACATGCTTAATTATGCTTGCTGACTCTTTGGATCAGTACATTATCTGAAGAGTCATTTTTAGCCTCACTCATGTCTACTCTGAAACTGATACAAGATTCCTTCCACAAGCAAAGCTTAGATATTTAACTAAATGGTTTGGTGGTTTTGTTGTTTTTCTTTGTTCCTCCTAAAAGGATCAGAAAATTGAAAAACCTTTAATAAAAAAACAATTTAAAAAAAAAAAAGTCACTACAACTAAAGTGTGACTACAAGGCTAGACTACAGATACATACAGATTGCAAGATGCAGGTTACAAAATTAGAAGATTGCATGCTGGTAACAACTGTGATTGACACAATGGTAGACAAACTCCTAGCAGACCATAAAATAGATCTGTGAGGAAAGCTCTGAGCCAGTAGTCTTGTGCCCACTCAAGCTCCAGAAATACACGTACACCCATTTATTTTCTAAATCTTATGTTAACTACTTCCCTCTATAAAATGCATCTGGAATACAATATTTTCTCAATTGATAGATTCCCTCTGTTTTCTCGAGAAATAAGCCCAAGAACATATGAGCTGCAGAACCATACCAAAGCACTTAAAAGTTTTAAGTACGACTAATACGACTATTTCCGTAGCTAAGAGTCTTGACTGCTTTTTGCTTCATATTCACTGCCCAGCATGATACCACAGTATATAAAACACATGTGCTGTCCAGGGTAATTTACTGGTGGCATGTAGTTGGAATCATTTTGCGATGGAAGAGTTAGGTTTGATGACACTTTTTGGATCACATGCACATGTGGTGCTTGAACTCAATCCAACTCATTTTTCAAAGAAAAAAGGCAAGAGCTAGTAGATTAAACTTTGTAAGTAAATTTATGCATCTTGGATTATGTTATCAGGAAATAAAAAAAAAAAATCAATTAAAGCAGCTAATTCAAATCATCCAAAAAGCTAAATATAGCTAGCTGGCCTGTCAGTGAAATACTGTGTCTATATTTGATCATAGACAAAAATCAAACTACTATGTTAACAGGCCACAAAAAACACAGCCTGGTATAGTTTCAAATAACATAATTTAAGCTTCTGTAGAAGATTCAGTGTGCATGCTAAGTGCAATACTTCCACATTTAAACTAAACTAACTATAGGCATAAGTGAGCTTTATTTAACACCAGAGCACATGAAGAGTCTAGAATAACAATACATAAGTATTGACACATTATGCATGACTATAAGCCAATGTTATTTTTCAGGGCTTTAGCAATCCTTACACTCTAGTTAGACTGACAACTACAGCAGTTGGATAAAGAGGCATTTGATTTATTAACTCTGCATTAACTTTCTTTCCAAGGTACATTAAGTTTTAGATTATTTATGAATGCCCTAATTACTTGAGTAGTATTTCCCTCTTTACTCAGTATTTATCTCTTCCTGTATCAATATCAGGCCACCTAAAAGATTTGTTCAATTTCTACAAAGACAAATATACCTGCATAACTTCAAAAAAATCAAGTTGTTTCTAAGCAAATTAACATAACTAGTGCAGTTAAGACAGTAGTACACAAGTCTTCAAAGTCTGGGCTGTAGTCTCTCACTGCGTGGATTTTTTTTTTTTTTTTTTTAATAAATATGACAAGGCTGGAGCTGAATGCTTTTGCTTCCCCCTTTTGGTAAATTGAAGAGAACGCCTCTAGGAGGAGAGCTTTAAGCTGCAAGATTTGGAGGATCCACATGACAGGGAAACGCTGATCATTTCTCACAGAGCTGAATACTGAAGATATGCTGTACAAAAGGACCTTCATGTCACAGAATTTACAGACTCTGATCATCACCTTGCCCCTGCCCCTCCATGAGTCCCATTCAACAACCAAATCTAGGACTTCCCAGGTACTAAAGCAGATGCACAATATTAATACCTACTTATACAGCAATAGCATTATTCTTCCAGAAAAAGTGTTAGAGGTGGTACAAGTATCTCAAGTTGTCCTGAAATAAGTTTGTACAGTAGTTTTATTAAATACAGTTCCACAATCTAAAACAGTATTTTGATACTTCACTTAAGCTTTATTGTAAAACCACAAGAAAAAAAAACAATGTTCCTATATTTGCTTAAAACTGATTCAGCACCAGCTTTATCTTATACTGTGATTCAAGATTTTTCAAATCTGAATCCTGACACGTCACAGGAAGAACATTTCCTAGTCTGTAGAAGTTCAGTTCCAGTAATTGACAAGTGCAGCCAAGTAAGTTATTATTCTTGCAATAGACTGGCAGGAAAGATAGTGTTACACTCCTGCTACAGTTTTATGCATCTGCAAATTATAGTAAACCAGAGCTGGCTTGTTTCAAACCAGGAATGGATTTTGTCCCTATGTTTTCAATATCAGAAGCATTCAAGTTATCACAGCATGAAATAACAGGTTTTTAATACTGCAGTGGATTTTATGCTGTGGAAATTGCTACATGATGCAGTGGTGACATGTTTATATAGAACACTCATAGGAAGGATTATACAAATCATGAATGTCAGCAAAATGGAAAGCATCTGTTTAGGTTGTGGCATGCTGCTAAGACTCTCTTGACTGCCAATTTGGTATGGTACACAGCCCAGTTGGAGTCACAACAGCATGTTACTGCCTACTGCAGAAGTTGGGCTGCCTTCAGATTGTAGCTGCTAATGTAAAGCAAGCTCAGATCACCTGCATTCTGCATGGAGAGCAGGCAATCAATCTTATTTCAGAGATTTCAAGGGGACAGTAGGAGACTCCCATTTCAGGTTTTTATATAGAAGCACACTGAGGCTTGATTAATGATCAAGGGATGAGGAAGAATTTTCCCTGTCACACATTAAAAAAAAAACAACCAAAACCCAGAAAGTACAAACACTTAACTACTGAAGCAATATTACATGGAATATCCATGTCTTTAAAATCCATTTACAGCTTTTTGGATGAAACACCATCCAAGAATAGTTAATAGTCTACATAATGCTCTAGAGTATTAGCTTTGCGTTTGGACCACCAGTTTAGCTGACACGGAAAAGACTAGCTATGTAAGACTTCACACATCTAGACACATTGTTCTATTTAAGTCATCATTGACTTGCATCAAAAAAGTTGGCTTCAAATCAGCTGATTCAGATGATATCTTATGAATTAAGTACTATTAGTTTAATAGAAATCCACCCACTGTTGATCAAGCCAACCTTTTCTGGGATCATGAAGGGGAAGACAAGGAAAAAAGCTCTGCCAACAGCAAAAACATAAAAGGAAAAGTAAAGCAGGACACAGGATCTGCAGGAAGTGTACATATGAACAGACCCTCAATTAAATATAAAGGGTGTTGAATGCTCCTTAGAAGCTTAAGCCAAGACCTCAAGTCCCACAGTTCAGATCTAACTATACCTTCTTGGAGTATTTTTTTTTTTTTTAATTTTAATTTTAAAAGTCACTTCACACTAACATTTAGAGATGAATGAAACTGTTATGGAAACCCAGCCATAGCAATACTAGACTCTAAGATTGGTTTTCTATTACTGTAAGAGACTCAGAACACACAGAGGGTGCTTTAAAAAGGTCTCTGAAACAATGTTATAAATAAGTGTATGACTTGGGCCTGAAGGAAGAACAGCTGGAGAATTTAGGATCCTCCCATATTTTAATTCATGGTGATGTCATAATTTAGAGTTCTTGGAAACTTTGTCAATTCGGCATTTAAACCACATCAAGAACAGTCATTGAATCTAGTGCACATCTCTGTTTGCTTAAGCATCAGTTTAACTTTTATGAAGGGGAATACGCAAAGCTCTTAGTTGTAGAAGTCCTATGAGCTTTCTCAGAACTTTTCAAATTCCCTTAAAATATACTTTCACAGTTTAAAAGAGTTTCTAAACGCACTATCTCATGTGCGCTGAAGTTTAAGCACTCTCTCTGCAAGCTTTACAATACATTGGAAAAAGGCTCTGCTATTAAGTGTTTCACAGCACAGATTTGAAGGGGCTCCTTTAGGGTTATGAAACAGCATTTCACTTCCATGTTAAAAAAAGGTTTGGTTTGGGAGGCCCTTCGAAGTTTTGAAGATGAGGCATTCCACAAAATTTTATTATGAGAAGGTAAGACCAGCCAAAGAAGGCTTAAGTTGAAGTATATTTCAGATTGCTTAATCCTTTGATTGTTATGCAAGTGTATTTCATAACCTTATTTGAAGGACCAAAGAACAGTTTTAATGCTAACAATGGGCTCAGTCTGACAGCTAATGCTAACCCAAGTGTGCATCATGCCCTCCTTCGACACTCGAATTTATGTAACTCCACACTACTGTGGGTTTAAAAATAAAAACACACAAGAAAACAAGGTTTAGACAGACAAAAAGAGCAAGATCATGTAGCTTGCTCTCCTTGATTAGGATCTGCCAGATACGGAGACAATATCACCCCAGAAACCATATTAAAGACTTTCTTTCTTCTACTGGCAGCCCTCAGAGAAAGCTATGAGGACAAATACGCAGGATTCCTGAAAAAGTGTTCTTGGCTTGATTTCTTGAGAGATCTTTTTCGCCTTTCCTCCCAGCCTTCAAAAGGAGCAATTTGCCTCCAAGGCAATTCAAGCAACATTTCCAGCAGGGGTTTTAAGTATTTTTTCCAGAAATGCGCAAGTTTGCTATTGTGACCATCAGTAAAACAGCATCTTAGAGCTGCTAACACACTGGCATAAGACTAGCCAGAAGAAGCCTGACAAGTCATTCATTAACAGAAACAGCCTTTAAGCAGATTCAGAGGTTATGCTCGCAAAGGATTTCATATCCAGGGCTACAGAAAAGGACACAAGATTTAGAACTCTGGATTCTAGGCAGATGCAATTGATTTAAAACTTTTTCTTAGTAATTTTAATATCCACCATTCCTGTTAAACAGTAGACTGAAAAATAAGAAACCCACAAAGTGGTGAGCTTGTAAATGAAAGGGAGCAAGTACAAAACTCAAGGAGACAGGAGTTAAGCAACAGCAGTTAATTTCCCCCAATTAACTGACAAAAAGGGTGGCAGAAAGGAGTTTATAGTTACCCAGAAGTGTGCGTGACAGTTGACCATCATGGTCCTCTCAATAAGCTCATCAGGACACTCCAGGAGATGGTGCCCGGAGACGACGCCAGCATTGTTAACCAGGACGGACACCTCACCAACCTCTTTGCGGACCCTCTCAGCTGTCGAGTAGACGTTTTCTCTTTTGCCCACATCGCAGGTGTACGTGTAAACCTGCAAGTTGCAATGGGGCAGCGCATCTTTTTCTCCGTCTCCAGCTACTAAAGAATACAGACAAGGTGGGGGGGGAGATAAAATTCTTACTTATATTTTGTTAATTAAATAAATAGTCGAGTGATGGGGCGTTTGATGCCTCCACTCCCGGGGGAGGGGGGGTTCCAGCCCGAGCAGGCAACCTCGGCTAACTCTTCCCCAGCCCAGGGCAAGTGAGGGGCGAGGGGCAGCGGCCGGGGAGCCGTCCCCGGCAGGCCACCGCTTACCTCTGGGGTTGGCGGCGGCCGCCTCGGCCATCTCCCGGTAGATGTGGCGCACCATACCCGCCGTCTCTTCGTTGCTCTGAGTGTTGATGTCCCACAGCACCAGCAGAGCCCGGCGCCGGGCAAACTCCAAGGCGAAGAGGCGGCCCAGGCCGCTGCCCGCCCCGGTGATCAGGCACACCTGCCCCGCCACGCTCTTCTCCTTGGGCCGCACCAGCCACTTGGCGGCGGCCAGCACGAAAGCCCACAGCACTCTGAAAGTCACCACGAAGAGCTCTAGCAGGATATTCATGCTGCCGGACCCCGAACGAGCGGGGCTGGAAGGGGGAAGCGGGGCTAAGGGGTGGGGGGGACGGACGGACGGGACGCGGCACGGCCGCCCGCGAAGCCGGAGGGGACGGCCGCCGGCGGCGCGGAGCCTCCCCGCGGCGGAGGCGGCTCCTCCTCACCGCCCGGCTTCCCCACCTGGGACCGCCCCTGCCCGGGACCTCCCGCTGCGGGCGGGAAGGGAGGGAGACTCCGTTCCTGGGGGGGTCCCGCCGCGCACGGCCGGGCTCCCTGCTCTCCGCGCCGCTCGCACTCGGAGCCGGGCTCTGCCGCGGCCCCGCGCCCTGCCTCGATCACACACACCGAGGAAGAAGCCCGGACACTGCGCTACCCACCCGCCGCCGCTTCCCCGACCCCACACGCCCGCGGCCCCGCTACTGGCAGTGAACATCTTGCTCGCTCGGCCCCCTATATAGGGCGGGCCGGGTGGCCGGGCCCCTCCCCCGGGCTCCCCAGCCCTCCCCCGGGCAGGCCCGGCCCGCCCCGCATTCCCGGGACCCCCCGCCCCCGCCCCGGCCCCGGCCCCTCCTCGCCCCGCCCCGCCGCCGCCGGGGGAGGGTCCCTCGCCCGGCGGCTCCCGGGTCTCGGCAAACAGGCGCCTCCCCCGGCGGGCGGACTACATGTCCCAGAGTGCACCGCGCCCAGCCCGCCAGAGCGCCATCTTGAGGCCGCGGTCCTGGCAGAGGGCGGCGGGTCAGTGCCCGCGGGGTTTGCCGGGCGGGGGGGAGCGGCGTGGCAGGGCAAGCCGGCAGCGAGCCGGACAGTGTCAGGTAAAAGAGTACGAACATGAGCACTAAAGGTTCGTGCTCACGGCTGGGGCCGCCCGGGAGCGACGAGCTGCCAGGAGCCGCCCGGGTCCCCGCAGGTTCCCCCGCCGAGCTGTGAGGAACGGCTGGACAGAGCCCAGGTGGCTTTCTCGGTCTGTCAGCCGAGCGCAGAGGCTGTTAATATCTAAACAACCACCGACTGACACGGCGCCTCAGAAGCGCCAGCAGGCGGAAAGTACTTTTTTTTTTCGTGGCCAGCAGGGCGAGGGAGGTGATTCTGCCCCTCTACTCCATTTGTATGAGACTCCACCTGGAGTACTGCGTCCAGTTCTGGAGCCTCCAACATAAGAAGGACATGGACCTGTTGGAGCGAGTCCAGAGGAGGGCCACAAAGATGATCCGAGGGATGGAGCACCTCTGCTGGGGGGAAAGGCTGAGAGAGTTGGGGTTGTTCAGCCTGGAGAAGAGAAGGCTCCGGGGAGACCGTATAGTCCCTTCCAGTACCTAAAGGGGGCCTACGGGAAAGATGGGGAGGGACTTTTTGGAAGACTATGTAGTAACAGGATGAGGAGTAACAGTTTTAAACGTAAAGAGGGTAGATTTAGATTCGATGTTAGGAAGAAATTCTTTACCGTGAAGCACTGGAACAGGTTGCCCAGAGCAGCTGTGGGTGCCCCATCCCTGCAGGTGTTCAAGGCCAGGCTGGATGGGGCTTTGATCAACCTGGTCTAGTGGGAGGTGTCCCTGCCCATGGCAGGCGGGTTGGAACTCGATGATCTTTAAGGTCCTTTCCAACCTAACCCAATGATTCTACGATTCTTCCTCAGCACCGCTCCCGGGCGCCAGCCGGCCACGGCGGAGGAGGAGGAGGAGGAGCAAAGCCTGCCCTGGCCGCGTCCTCGCCCCGCCGCCTTGCTTCCCCCCGCCGCGCAGCCGCCGGTTTCCCCAGAAGTTGTAGGAAGTTTGTGTGCGTGCGGAGGCTGCCTGTGGGATTTCGCATAAATTCGAATTCAAAAGCTTAGCGAAAAAGGGCAGCACCGGGGTACAACCGGTCCTGCTCCCGACGGGCGGAAGGCGGCTCCCACCGCTCTTACCTCAGGCGCTCGCCGGCCACCCCAGCGCCCGCAGCGCGGTCAGGCACCTCCGCGGACACCCAATCCCGGGGTCCTGCGGGCGCCCAGGGCCCTGCCCGCGCAGGCAGACGCGTTAAGTCGTCCCTGCGCATGCGCACGCCCTCTCTCTTCCGGTGGTCATCATGGCGGAGAAGGAGTAAGTGGTCCTCCCGCCTCGGGATAATCCGCCGCCATCGGTGGCTGCGGCGGTGTCTGGTCCCTGTTCTCACCACCGGGGCGCTACCTGCTGCCTCTCCGCCCGCCAGGCCTCCGCCCGTGACGCGAGAGGGGGCACGAGTGGCCTGGGGCTGGGAGCGGTGGGAGGATGGTTAGGGCCTAGCGCGGCGGGGCTGTAACCGCCGCCGGTCCTGTCGCTTCCGCGGGCGACGGCTGGTGCCCCGCCGGCCCTCGGTGTGGTGGGGAGGGAGAACTGGCCCCTAGTCGCCGCTTGCGTGAGTGAGGGACGCGGGGTGGCGGAGTTTGTCGCGGCCGGGCGGTCAGTGCTGCGCGAAGCGGTGTGCGGCTGGGGTGGGGAGTCGTGGCCTGGTACACTTGAGATAGGAGCTCGCACGGGTAATGCTGGTTCTATAAACACTAGTCTTGAAAGCTTTTTCACATCTAAGAGCTTAAAATCTGGGTGAGCTTAAAGGGCTGCAAAATAAATTTGAGGATACTGCCAAATCAGTTTTTCTATTAAAGCACCTGTTGAAATGTTTAACAATCTGAAAGAGGTGCGCTGGAAACAGGCTTTATTTTGTTACAGTTGGATTGTTGCAAAGCAGGGTAAAAGTTTCTCATCACTCAAGTGGTCTTAACTTTTAGGGTTGTGAAATAGGTTGTTTGCAGCTCAGCAGCCAGTCTGTCAGAGTGCCTTGTCTAGCATTAAAGGTGATCTGTCTAGTCTGCATTAAGGCATGGTGACAGTGGGAATAAGGAAGATGCCTCATTGAACTGGCTCGAGGCGTACATATTGTATTACAAGTTTGTGTTGTTACTTGTTATGTGTAACTTTAAAGCACAGTTTCTTCCTATCAGCTAAAAATTTGGGGTTTTTTCTCTTTTCATCTAGAGCAAAGAAGGTGCCATCTGTACCGGAAAGCCTGCTGAAAAAGCGGCAGGCTTATGCAGCTATGAAAGTCAAACGTCAGAAGAAGATATTGGCTATAAAAAAGGTGACTATTTCATGATTCTTAACCTTTAATTGCTTATCTGTTGCAAATCAGTTACTATTGCTGATGTAACGCAATACAGAAATTCACAGTATTTAGGTCTAGCGCATTAGTATTTGTTTAATGTTTTGGACCAAAATAGGCTTGGCTTGGGGGGAAGCAATAACAAACCAGTTCTGGGGAGAGTAAAGGCAAAGCGAACAGTTGTCTCTAAGGTTAAAGTTAGCCTTCTACACAGCAAGAGGTTATAGCCTTTGTGAGGGCAAGCTTGATGTGTGATAATAATGTTCAGGGGAAGGGAACACTGCTGTGTAACAGTATTCCAGGTTATCTAGACTATCGCTGAGAGTAAGTCTAAACTCCATTATATGGGCAGATGTTCCTGCCATCTGTGTTATTTGTGGGAAGCTCTAGAATATGCTTTGGTTTTTGAAGGTGATTGTCATTTATTAAAAGGCATTATATAATACTTAATTGTAAATTTATTTCAGTTCCGTAAGGCACAAAGAAAGCTCATCTATGCAAGAGCCCAAGCTTACCACAAGGAGTACAGGCACATGTACAGGCAGGAGATCCGTATGGCCAGGATGGCCCGAAAAGCAGGCAATTACTACGTTCCAGCAGAACCAAAATTGGCATTTGTGATCAGGATAAGAGGGTAAGACTGAATACAGATGTAAACAATTTTATGTTCGAAAGCTCTGAAATTATCTTTCCTGTTACCTCTCTGTTTCAAGGGCTTAAGTATGTAAATAAAATCAAGCCTTACACTGGTGGATTAGAAAGTTGTTGACAGAAATGGTGTATGTATACCAGGGGCTTATTTAATGTAGTGCAAAATCATCTTGCTGGTGATGTCTACTATCTTCAGGAATCCCTGAATTTTTAGAAGGTGGCAAGGCTACAACTGTGTGCATACAGTTCTGTTTTACCTTAATCTCGATAAAATTACATGCTGGTATTCTCTAATATTTAACTAAGCTTTGTTTGAAGTGTTTGTTTAACTCTCATTTGGTAAAGTGATACAGAAAACTAACAAAAGGTGTGATTATAAGATTAATGTTCAGGAGAGCACAAGGAGAGTTCTAAATTGTTTTGGTATAATACTTCAATTCTTTTTATGGAAATTGATCTGTTTTAACTTAATACTGAAATATATAGAGATAGGAAATTTATTAAGCTTGCTTTTTGTAATTGGTAAAATAATTATGCGTTTCATATGGGAACAATGCTGTTGTGGGTTTTTTTACCTGATACTTAGTGTTTTCTGGAATGTAGATAATTGAGGCTTTTTTCCTGTGTTCTCTAGTACCAATGGTGTCAGCCCTAAGGTCCGCAAGGTGTTGCAGCTTCTTCGTCTGCGTCAGATTTTTAATGGCACGTTTGTAAAACTCAACAAAGCTTCTATCAACATGTTGCGGATTGTTGAACCCTATATTGCATGGGGGTGAGTGAAATGGCCAGTTTTATCAAATCAGGGTGAAAATATTGAGTGCCTTCTGCATTTTGCTGCACTGGACTTAAAGGTTTCCCTCGTGTGCGAAATGTTTTTCTATCTTTGTGCTTTCCCTGCTTTGAATTGAAAACACAACTAAAGCAGTGCTTTAAAAGGCAATACTTGCTAGATATGATTACATTCTCATACTAGTGTTCTTAGGAACTCTGTATGAGTAAGATTTGCGTGTCTGCTGTTTTTGTCTTTACAATTGGGACATGCTGAAATGATCTTAAATTCTGTGCTATGCAAATTTCATTTGGGGATGTTAACTTGGAATGTGGCTTGCAAAGACTAATAAGGTTTTTTTTCCACTTGTTTGTTGCAGTTACCCCAATCTGAAGTCTGTGCATGAATTGATCTACAAGCGTGGTTATGGCAAGATCAACAAGCAGCGCATTGCTCTTACTGATAATTCCCTGATTCAGAAACGCCTTGGTAAATACTGCTTCACTTAACAAAACAAATCAAGAAACCAACTTGTTGTATTGGATGATTAATGCTGAGCTGGACAGCTATCCTTATTTGCCTCTGGAGAATAGTAGTGATTAGTTAATAATCTCCACTTCTGTCTTAATAATAGCTTAATACAAAGCAAGCTGGAAGTAATTTTCATTATAAAGTATTGAAAACCAGTGTAAATAATCACATTTTAGCATCTAAAATTTGTAATTTTAAATGTAAACTCCTTGACTTTTAATAAGTCAGTAGATCTTTCAGTAATGAAAAGGTGCTGCAGCAGGAAAGAAGCTAATCATACATAGTTTTAAACTTCCTGTCAGAAGAACCAGCTAGTAAAAGCCATTAGCGTATTTAGTAAAAAGAGCATGGTGGTCAGTTGTCAGGGAATACACTGCTCTATGAGGCTGCTCCCTTTTCAGTCATGCCAGGCCAGGAATGAAAGCAAACACCGATGCCTCTCCCATTTTTGGCACTTGATTTGTTTTTCGCCTCATATCAGACTGTGTCACGTTTGTTCCTTTTCCAGTGCAATATATAATCAGATTCTAAAGGTACAAGTATTATGCTATAATCACTTTCCTTTTTAGCATTGTATTTTATGAGCAGTTAACTCATGTCACTGAAGGCTCTAGAAAGGCATTAAGAAAAAACACTATCGCATTATTCAACAGCCTAAGTAATTCAGTGAATTTCCCTGAGCTTCACATAACAAGGCTTTAAGTGTATTTAGCCTAGCTTTTCTTCAAAGAACACAGTCTGTTTTCCTGAGCTTCACTAAGTGGGGTTTGTTTTTTGTTGTTCCTCATTGCTGGCTGCAAGTATTCAACAGTTGAAAATGATGCCTCTTGCTAAATGTAACAACCAAACAATGTTGAGTTAGCTGCAGCTAATACATTTTAATTGAAAAAGTCATCAGATGTCATACAGAATCACAGAATGGTCAGGGTTGGAAGGGACCTCTGGAGATCATCTAGTCCAACCCCTATGCCTGAGCAGGGTCACCTACAGCAGGTTGCACAGGATGGCATCCAGGCGGGTTTTGGATGTCTCCAGAGCGGGAGACTCCACAACGTCTCTGGGCAGCCTGTTCCTGTGCCTGTTCCACCCTCAAAGTAAAGAAGTTCCTCCTCATGTTAAGGTGGAACTTCCTGTGTTCAAGTTTGTGCCCGTTACCTCTTGTCCTATCACTGGGCACCACTGAAAAAGACTGTTCCCATCCTCCTGGTACCCTCCCTTTAAGTATTGATAAGCATTAATAAGATCGCGCCTCGGTATTCTTTTCTCTAGACTAAAAAGACCCAAGTCCCTCAGCCTTTCCTCATAAGAGAGATGTTCCAATCCCCTAATCATCTTGTATCTCTTTGCTGGACCCTCTCCAGCAGTTCCCTGTCTTTCTTGAACTGGGGAGCTCAGAACTGGACACAATGCTGCAGATGCGGTCTCACCAGGGCAGAGTAGAGGGGGAGGATAAGCTCCCTCGACCTGCTGGCCACACTCTTTTTGATGCATCCCAGGACGCCATCGGCCTTCTTGGCCACCAGGGCACGTTGCTGGCTCATGGTGATCCTGTTGTCCACCAGGACTCCCAGGTCCCTTTCCAAAGAGTTGCTCTCCAGCAGGTCAGCCCCCAACCTGTATTGATGCATGGGGTTATTCCTCCCCAGATGGCAGTACCCTACACTTGCCCTCATTGAATTTCATAAGGTTTCCCTCTGCCCAGCTCTCCAGCCTGTCATGACAGAGTGGGTGCTTTCTTACTTGCTGCAGTTTATCAAAATTAGTAGGTATGACAGTAATAACTGATAATTTTTAGTTTTGTCATTGACCAGTGGTTCTGTAGCCCTTCTGAACACAACATTCTGAATTTTAGGAAAGCTTGGCATCATCTGCATGGAAGATGTGATCCATGAAATTTACACTGTTGGCAAGAACTTCAAAGTTGTGAACAACTTCCTTTGGCCCTTCAAGTTATCCTCTCCTCGGGGTGGAATGAAGAAGAAAACGATCCACTTCGTGGAAGGTGGGGATGCTGGGAACAGGGAAGATCAGATCAACAGACTCATAAGGAGAATGAACTAATGGTGAGATATTACCAACAGTTAATGCAATGTGCTGTTTTGTCTCTGCTATGTAGGCTGCTGCCATTACTGGTTGAACATTCATATTTAATATATATTCGCTCATGCTTGGGTGGTACCTACAGTATAAAGCTACCTGGACATACAGCAATCTGATTTTATTTTTAAAGTCTTCCTAAAGTTCAAACATTTATGAAGAAATTAAATCTTAATTATAGCTGATATGTTTAGGAAGTATAAACATTACCAATAACTTATTTTTCATTTACCAATAACTTGTTTTAGAACCTTATTTGGGTTTTATGATGGGAAGCCTTGAGATCCTGGCTAAAATTTTCAGCCCTCATTAATGAATTCTTAATATGATCAAAGTCTTGGAATTGCAAGTACAGTGTTTTTTCACATTGTCTGATTTCTGCTATAAAAGCCTGTTTAGGACTGGCAGAAGTTAAATTATCAATTTAGACCATTTAACACGACCAACATGGTTATTTTGAGTTTGCCCATTTGAGTATCCTTTACAAATCCTTTAGAAATGGGAAGATTTATTAATACTTAAAGCAGTTTGACAGAAACAGCTGAGTCCTGAAGTTAGTATCTAGTTCAAACAGTGTTTTATCATGTTGTGTTGTCACTCTGCTGTTCCTGCTTTGATGAAAAGTTTCTGCCATTCAAAGCCAAAACTGTTTTTTCAGAGTTCTCATACTCCCCATCGCTTTTTCCACCTTTTTTACACACTAAACTAGCTTTGGTGTTGCCCACATCTTCTTTTCAATCAAGGATAAATGCCTTTTTGGTATGACAGGTATGCTGGAATTTAAGAAAACTTCATTGTGTTAGGATGCTTGGAAAGAATAACAGGGAAAGACCCATTTTTCCCCGAACTGATTCCTCCAAAAACAAGAAGGTTTTTTTTGTAGGTTTGTTTGGTTTGGGGTTTTGGTGTGGTGTGTGTCTTTTTTTTGTTTGTTTGTTGTTTTTTTTTTTTTTTTTTTTTAAATCAGATGTGCAGTTTACTTTGGAATTCCTAACTTGCAGAGAGTTGATTAATAAAAAAGTAGTGGGTAGTGATGTGACTACAGCTTAAAACAGGTGCAATTGCTGTTTGGATGAGTTCTCAGAAATTAAATTTTCTAAAGGGAGGGAAGTCTCTTTTTTTGTGTTGGTTTTTTTTTTTTTTTTTTTACGCCTTGTAAAAATGTTTTTATAGTCAACCAGGCATAGTAAGTTGAGCTCATTGAGGTCTGCTGTCTGTCCAAGGAGATAAAGGAGACCTATGAAATATCTTTCCATTTGACTGACAGCTCTTTTTCTTGAAGCTTTTTGGAGGCTGTTCTTCCTCAGTTTCGACTCCTTCAAGCTTCTTGCATGTTGTTTTGTTGTGTCCATCCGTGAAGCAGCAGAGTTTTAAAGCGCTGGTTACATGGCATGTGGAAACTTGCACTTTAGGAAAATAGTTGCTTAGTGGGGACAGTGTTCTTCTAAAGCTTTTTAGCTCAACTATGGGAAGAAGTGAGTAACCTTCACAAATAGGATTGTTGCAATGTTTGGTGCCTGGGGTGATGTTACATTACTTACACTAGGATTCTTACAGAAATTTTGCTGCTGGTGGCACAAACTGTTAAAAGTTCAGTACTGGCAGATATTTCCTTTAATTTAGTGCATGAGGCTTCAGAAACAAGATTAAACAAAACTACTTTCATTTTACACTCCTGTCTGGTTTCTGAGCATAAGATGGAAACTGCTATTTTTAATTGAAACCCTGCAGGTTTGCTGTCAGCATAGATCCTTTCTCCTCCATCTTCACTGACAAACGTCAGAAGTATACTGGTGGTCTTAAGTTTTCAAGAGCTTTCTTACAGGAGAGAAGCTTCTAGTTCACTGTTGCAGTGTCTATAAATGCCTGAGATGTAGTGTATTGGCAGAGAAACTAGGGATATTCAGTTGATTGATCATGCTTTTCATGGGACTTGTAGCTCAGCATCCCATGTAAGTAGCAGACATCAGGGCTTTACTCCATCTTTTAATTTAGGAAGTGACCTTGCAATTTCTTACTTTATAAGCAGTTAGTTATTCTGTTTGGACTGCAAAAAAACCCCTCTGGTGTAAAGTGAAAATAACCGTTCTCATCTTCTGCACTTTCTATTCCTGCTATTTTCCTACTATTCTGAATAGAGTGCATCTTTAGAATACAAGTAACTTACATGTAGAAAATAGAAGAATGTTGTAGTTTGTACTGAGGTAATGGGTGACAAGAGCAGTATGTTCAGATGAGGTATCGGCAGTACTCTTAAGTGCTTTCTGAAGGGCCATGTATCTGAAGATGAGTATTTATTCCTCTGGTCTATATGTAGATGGTTTCCTGCTGTTTGTCTTTATTTCTTATTACTTAAGTCGTAGTCTCAAATAAATTAAAAAAAAAAAAGACTTTCAGTACCTATTCCTTCATATAAATGGGGGAAAAATAGCATAGTACTTGATATCGAATTTTGACAATTCAGTATTGGCAAGATACTGCATTTCGTTAGCTCTCAAGCAAACTTTGCAGGAACTAGTCTGAAGTCTTCTTTTTGCTTTCATTTTTGTAAACAGTCCCTGAAATGTGCTGAAAACAGTCACTGCAGCAAAAGTTAGAATACGCACAATGGCTCAGTATGTCTTCAAATAGCAATTTTCCCCCAATAGGCTTTTAGACAAATAGGACAATAGGTACCAGTACATAGAAACGTTTATCCTGTTAGTTCTGGCACTTGAAATCTGTGTTTTGAGTGAAGAGATGTTAATATAGAAGTTAGTTGTTGTGTGCAAGACTATTGAAGTCTTAAATCTAGTGAAATAAAATACTAGTATTCGCAGCCCAAATTATAAGTTGTAGAAATGTATTAATTCTTTAGGCTGCCAAAGTAGTTTCAGATCTACACATATCTAATTATACTTTTTTTTTTTTTTTCCCTTTCAGATTCAGATGCCCAGCTGCAATCTTTCAAACTCTGGTCTGTTAATAAAACCATCTTGCACAAAACTGTGCCATCTCAATTTGTCTCTTTTTGTGGTCCTCTTCTCTAGTGGTGGTGGTTGTCAAGTCAACTTTGGAGTAACCTGTTTCAAAGAGCCATGTATAGTTTGAATTAGCAGCATATAGATAGTACTGTTTCACCTTCATTTAGTGGAAGAATATTTGGAAGGATTCATGCAGGTAGCAGATTCGTTTTTGAGTGGCAACAATTATTTATTTTTGTTGTGATTAAAAGGACAGTAATGACAAACTGAGTTGTGTGCTGTTGAGTGGACAGATTGTCTACTTAGTTGTAGTGCATCAGAAAGCTGTGTGAGGAGATTTTTTCTGTGTAAAGAAGAGGCAAGGGTAAATCAGTTCTTAACATTTTAAGATCCTGATTTTAAGTCATAATTTCTTGCAGCTCTGAACACCTTCAGGTATTTTTTACCAAAGGAAACATGAAATACTTCACAAAATAGCAAATTATTTTCCACATTTTAGATAATTACTCAGCTTGGCATAATTTGTTTTTAGTGGTTTATTTCCGATACTGTCGAAGTGGAGACCACAGGATCCATGAGGATGTGAACATTTGTTGATAACGGGTAGGTCCAGCAGAACACAGATTAGAAACCCAGGGATGGGTAAAATGCGTAACTCAGCCTGCGTTCAAATTGACAACTCATCTTAGGAGCACTTGGGGTCTGAGCCTGCTGAGACATTTGGTACAACAGATCAACAAGTCACATCTGCTCTGACTGAAATGCTTTTCTCTGGTACAGGCAAGCTGTGTTTACATACTTCACCAATGAAGGATGTCCATTTAAGAATCACTGGCATTGATACTATTTTCTTTTTTTCCAATTCCTGCAAAGGCTTATTTCTGGACTTTAAATAAAACTTTTTAACAGCAATTCTAGTTTATTAGAGCTTGTCAAAAGCTAGTTTTGTTTTTAAATAACTCGGGAAATTATGATAGTGGCTTAATGGAAATTGCAAAATGTGTGTTTGTTTGTTAATGTGTTGGGACATTGGGAAGAGAGCCGAGTGTCAGATTGTTCAGTGTTTCCACAAACTTGAACAACTGAATTCTGAAACCTTAAGTGACAGTTCCCCTATTGTGAGTCGAGCTCCAAAATCTAGTAACACAGCTTCTTGTGTCTAAATACAAAAGTAGAAACACCTTTGTCCATTTAAGCTAGTAACTGCACTAAATCAGAAGAACTTGGCAGTTCTTTACAGCTGTTCAGTGCAAGTAATTAGGTTACTGATAACATGCTTGAAAAAGGTTGAATGAGGTGACAACCATAAATGTACTTAATTTGTTAGGCATCTTTGTAAAGTGATAAGCGGTATGATTTACAAGGAAAAAGCATATTCAAGAAGTTGCTGGAAGAAGGAGGAAAAAATCCTGTGGTGAAAATTAAAATAATCGCTGCACTGTTAATGGGAAACCTCAGTTTTCATCTTGATCTTGTACAAGTACAATCTGACTTTTCAGCTTAAAACTGCCAGTGGGCAATGAAATTCAGATACTGGGGAGGGGGCTGTACCTGAGAAAAGTTTTGTTGACTTAAGTGTCCTTGTTTCTTTCAGTTGGTAGAGTTCTTCCATTACTTTGCTATGAGGTTTTCAGCTATTTCCCTTTGACTCATACGCATGTTCTAGTATATTCTTAACAGAAAAGTGTATCATGGATATAATGAAGCCATACAAATGGGTAGCAAACTTTGTACGGTAGGTATAGATAATAAAAATTAACTCATGAGGTTACTCAGTGCTTAGGACCTTGCTTGTTTGATAAGAACGTCCCAAATTTTTTGAATACGTGTACTGAAGTGTTGGTGAAGAGAAAGTTAATTTTGTTTTCGTGGTACTTGAGCAACTCCTTTGTCTTACGTGCCTCTAAAAAGTACTTTTCAGCTAACAGCTGCAAAATGTTAATGCATAGTGTGGGAACTAATATTGAAGCGTAGCTGTATTTAAGCTGGTAATCCTGGGTGGTTGGTCACCTATACTAGCGTAGCTTTCAGGATTTTTAGTCTTGTTCTTCAGGCATGTCCTGTAGTAGGCGATTACAGAAACAGCTCATGAGCTGATAGTTAAGGTCAGAATTTGCACTGGAAATGAGGCACGATCCATTTATTCAATGCAATGAATAGTACATTCTGGATCATTTATGAGGTAATTCAAGTTAAAAATGTAGCTGATGAAGACAATCACTTGGTCCCTAAACAATAAATAATGCAGATCCTTTGTCAACATTTGATGATAAAGTTCAGGTTCTTGCAAACATGCTGTTATTTTCTCACTGTCCGTAACTGCCAGCTGCTGACACATGCTGGAATAAAATTTCTATGAACTCTTATCCTCTTGCAGAATGACCATCTTCCTTTTTTTTTTTTTCTTTTTTTTTTTTCCTCAGAACTGAAGCCAAGAAGCTTTACCTAATAGCTATTGGAGAAGCAACAGGAGACTTTGAAACGCTAACAAGTTTACAGGCATGCGAAGGTTTATAGGCTTTACAGTTAATTGGTATTCCTTTTTTTTTTTTTTTTTTTTTGCTGGTGTCCAGCTCATACAGCCTGTTTCGCTATCACCAAGTGTAAAGTCATACATCTGGAAACGGAATGGGAGCCCATCCCAAGAATCAGTGTTCTGAGAGAAAGTTAGGAGACGTGATGGATAGTCAGCTGAGCTGAACATAAGCTCCCACTTGGCCAAATGCAATTCTTGGATGCATTAAAAAGGGAATATCAAATGGTATGGGGGAGGTAATACTACTTTTTGTTCCAGTAGTGCTTACACTAGTGCCAAATGCAGTATCCAGTTCTCGTGCCAAAAATCAAGCACATGCCTTATAATAGTCAGCGAGCTAAATTTACTCAGTTTAAAGGCAGGCATGGTTATGAAATGAGTATCTACCTATAATTACCTCCATGGAGAAAAGTAGTTTGATAATAGAGAATTCTTTGATCTAACAAAGCTATAATAGGATGAAGTGTCTTGAAATTGAAGCCAGATAAATTTTTACTTTAAGCAAACAATTTTAATGGCAGATAATTAGACACTGGAGCATTTAACCAGCTGTGTGCCAGATTCTTTGTCAACGGTCATTTCTAAATTGAGGATTGTTTTTTTTAATTCCTTTAAAGCATATGCTATACTTGTAAGAGATTTGTTGAGGGCAGTCCCGGGTCCTCTGTCACTCAGCAGAAGTTACTAAATGCAGGCTCTTCGGGTGCTCACGGGGTACGAGTTAGAGCCTTGTTTTATGATGTCTGGCCACCCAGAGAGAAATTCAGAATGATGGTGGTGGGCATTACGTGCTTCACAAGGGAACTTGGACTAATGCAGCACACAAAGTGGCAAGTCACCTAAACCTTAGGAGAGAGGTGGTAGGACTTCACATACCTTTTATGGGCTTTGCAGCTTCTGCCCATTTGGAATGCAGATCTCGCAGCTCTCTCCTGAGGGCTGAGACCCATGTATTTTTTAGAGAATTGAGCAGGGCTCAGAACAGTGAGTTCTGAGTCCCCAGCAAACAGAGTGGTGTCCCTGCTTCATACAACTGGTTTGCTCACACCGAGGAAGCTCGATGCACGCGTGTGTTTGGTTCAAACCATTCCTTCCATCTCGCAGTTTCCAGAGGACTCTCCTTTCCACAGAACCACAGGTGAGAAAATCTCTGCCTGTTGCTCCTTATTGAAGCTGTGCCAAAGTCTAA
Source organism: Vanellus vanellus (assembly GCF_965231255.1). NCBI lineage: Eukaryota > Metazoa > Chordata > Aves > Charadriiformes > Charadriidae > Vanellus > Vanellus vanellus. The sequence goes on along the minus strand of NC_138906.1, from coordinate 134,983,461 downwards.
GGCGGGGAGAAGATCCCAATTTTAGATTAGGAAACGGCAGAGCAGGCAGGGATAGGAGTCTGAAAACAGTTGAGCTTAGAAGGGAACAAAATTTTAGTCTGCTAAATCCCAGGCGAAATGTTCTGCTTGACTAGTTTCATGAGGGGTAAGTTGTAGTGGGAATTTCTTTGTCTTCAGAAATCTTTAACGTGATTGTGCCAGTTCTTTTTGGTGAACTTCCCATTCTTCTTTGCATACTTGTTTTTCCTAAAAGGTTTTGTTCCCTACCAGACTACTCCAGGCATCTAGGATCCCAAAAATATCTTTGCCCTGCCTAAATATGGGCTTAGATGTGAGTTGGCTGTTCCGTGGTGCAGTTTTTCGTGACTGAAGAGTCTGAAAAAACAAGTACTGAGCTCATGAATTGCAGGTGCTAAAAAAGAACAAGGATATTCAGAAACAATTTTCTACACAAAGCTCCCATCGTTTTTCAGTCTGTCTGTAGGTGATCACACCAGCCATTTCTAGCTTTATCCCTGAAAATGAGTACTTGTGACCTTGGTCATATTGCAAAGAAAAGCAAATTTTCAGAGTTCAAAGCTGTAAGCAATTTTCCCTGAATTATTTTTCTAAAGATAAAAAAAAAAACCTGCCTTTGTGGAGTTTTTTTATCTGCTAAGCATTTCTTCATACTCATTGCACCAAATATCTTTCATTATGAAATAAGTAGGTACTTGGTTGGAGGAAAACAATGAGAAATAAGGGAGCGTACAGTCGTAGGGCCATGGGCTGTACATGGGGAATAGGCCACATGCAAAGTAAAATCTAGGGTAGAGAAGGGAAAGGGAGCAGCGGGAGGTGTAAGCGGCAGTATTACTCTTTGCTTGCGTAGCGCCGTTTTGGCAGCGCAGAGAGGCTGTAAATCCAGTTTAACTAGCCAGCATGCCACAGGCTTTCCACACTTCCCATCCCGAGCTGCTCTGGCAGTCAGAGGCGTTCGGTACGACTTCACTAGTCAGCGGAGTCTGGCCGGAGCACCGTCCATCTGCGGCGAATGCGTGCTGCCCCGGGCCCTGCGGCGGTGTCGGGGAGCTCTGCCCATGGCACGTTTCCACTCCCGCTGTACTTTGTCAGGATCTGGGTGAGGATTACCACACTCCGCCATATCTGATGGCATCTGTTATCTACCATATTATGCTCTTTTTTTTTTTTTTTATTGCATTATAAAATCCAATTGAAGTTTTCAAGTCCCGATCGCTTGGAATATCTCACGTATAGAATACCACAGTAGTACCTAATAATTTCAACACAGTGCATGTTTAAATTTTTGATACTAATACTGTATATCACACATCATTGTAACAAGGCCTCCAAGCTAGAAAGAAATAAGATTTAGTGAGCCAAGACAAATAGGAAAATGGGATTCAAAGAAGGCTCTAAGCATCCCCAGTTTTAATTTGAAAAACAGCTTTTTTTTTTTTCCTTTAATTTCTTTTGCCAGGTATTATTTAACACAACTGAACTGTAAGAGAACAAGTTTAACTAGTAGAGATAATACTGGCACTTTTTTGTCCTAATTTTATAATTTTAATGACTTTTTTCAAATTTTTTTTTTTTTTTTTTTTGCTATGCCCTCCTACTATTGAAATATATTTTTGTGAAAGGAGAAAGAAAAATTGGGTGAGGCTTTTCTTTATGCAAATGGTCTACTAATATACACACGCACTCCCTTTGTGGGAGAAGCCATCAGAACTGAAAGCAGCATAAATAGTGGGAGACGGTTCAGTTGGTTTTGGTTACGCATAGGAAGTGTTAATTATGTGGTAAGAAGAAATTAAATTAATTATGTAGTAGTGTCTAACTCTATAACATTCTTTACTTTAGAAGACTAAAGGAGCCAGCATGTAAATGTTGCATTTATTACCCAAAGTGTTGAAGGTGAGGGGGGTTTAGCTCTGACTTGAGTAGAGTGTTAACCGGTAGATGATGTTACTTTTATTATTATTATGGTTTAGTTTTGATGCTGGCTTTGTCACTTCAGAGCCTGGTGGTTCTTTGAGGCTTCTGCATGATCTTTGCTGTTTTACTTCTCACGACTATCTCTGAAACTATTGCTCTCAAGTAAGTGTTTTGAGGACATGGAACTTGGTGGGCAAAAGCCTTAGGAAAAAAAACCCACAACACTCCTTTAATCCTTTATTTGCTTTTACTTACTGTATAAAACTAAAATTCAGCTGGCTCGGTGTAGAATGAGGTGAATGACTCCAGGGAATGTATATTTCGAACAGTCCTTGCAGGCTAGCTTGGTTCCGGTACCTTATGAAGGAGGACTGAGTTAACTGCCTTTTAGCCTCTCTGTCCTAATATCTGGCTTTCTGCTGTCACGGTGTTCATTTCTACTCCGTTGGATTGCAATCCCTGGCTCTCCCAAATGAAGGGTAAGTGTTTCTAACTACTGCTCTACAGCTTCCGTTTCTAAAGCCTTTGTGTGACGGCGTTCTTCCTAGCAGACTTTGAAGTACTTCACCACTGACATCAGGACTACACTTTTCTTTCCGTTGGGAGAACAGACCGACGCAGACAACACGGCTTGCCAAGGTTCACCCGGCAGGCTGGCAGTGGAGCCAAGACTCAGCCTGCAGGAGTGGGAAGGGCAGCTACAGCCTGGAAGGACACCTCTGAGCGGTGTTAGGGAGCCAGGGGCTATGGCTGGGAATGGGATTTGTGCCAGTCGGTGTACCGTGACCAGGGAGGGCTCTGAAGCCAAGTCATGACGATCACAAATGGGGGGAGATGCACCTGAGAAACTACCATTATAAAACTGTGATTGCCATCTCCCTCCCCACAGGGTTGGGACTCACTCTCCAAAATCCTGCCCTGGATTTACTCTTCTCGAACATGAATCCCTGACTGAGGTTTTCAGAGGTACCTGGAAAGGTGGTAATAGTCTGCGCTCTTTTTAGCAGATTAGTGTAGCACACTTACCTGGGAAGAGGTTGTCTGTGTGTACTCAGTAATCTGTGATTGAGATGGGTTCAAATTCACATCTATCAGTCTGCAGCAAAAATGGCCTACACTTCTTACAAATTGAGTTTTTCTGAGTAATGGCTATGTTTTCTTTTAAACTCAGCGTTACATATGGTCTGAGTTATCCTACTGGCTCGAGTATCTTTTGGTCTATAGACATCTATTGTGGATGTTAAATAAATTTAGACTTGATATAAATACAGAGATTCTTTGCCCTGCCAAAATGTTCATTATTCTGGACAGGCACAGTAGGAGAATTTTAGGAGACAATTTTGGCTCCTGTAGTTCTGCAGGACTAAGCTTGTAGGTGCCCTTTAAATACCAGTTAGGGTATTGCAAACCCTAACCTATGTGCAAAGGGAACTGGGTCCAGAGCCAGGTCTGAGCCAGCAGAGTTTTCAGCTGGAGTGAGGGCTGGCTGGACTGGCAGAGGGGCAATATCCTTGGACTCCTCCCTCTGAGGTCTGCTCTTTTTCATATACCCAAATAAGCAAGGCCCTCTTTTGAAAGTCATTCACTACTTCCATCGTTTTATCTAACTTGGGTTTTTTTCTTACCGTTTTTACCCGTGGGTCCTGTGAAAACTGAAGCTGTGAAAAAACAGGGAATGAGAATGCAATAACACTTTAATTTCTATCCCTTCCTGTAACGTGCTGCTTTTCACCAAGCCCATTCTCCGCTATACAAGTAATCTAGTTTAGTAATCAGTTGTGTTGGAGTAGCAAGCCAAGACCCGAGATAAATGTGTAGAGTTTTTGTTCTGGATGCTGTTCTAGCACTTTCTGGAAGACTGTAGTTGTACTGAGGAAACTATAAAATGAATGGAGCTTGTAAATCAAGTAATGGCACATACGTGTAATCTTTAAAATATAATCTTAATGAACCGTGTTGCATTAAAAACATTGATGTGTAGTTTGATTTAAATGTACTTTTTGTACATTTATGCTAAATGCCTGGGCTATTATTGGTTTCCTTTGTTCCCTTGTCTCTTTGTTTTCTTAGAAATTAGATCCCACAAAACATGCGTGCTTGAGCAGAAGGGGCTATTTCTGCCTGAATTATGCTTTTCAGAATGCAGATTTTGATTCTAGTATTTAGTTTCTTACCATGTTTTTACTCTGAGAGTTTCTGAACCAAGATTTTGAAATGGGAATAAACTTCTCTTAACTGTTGCTCAGAAGCTGAGCTTTTGAAATGAATATAGATATTTTTTTTTTTCAATGATAAGATTTCACTTTTGAAAAAACAGTAAAGTTACTAATTTTTTTTCCTATTTTTTGTGACATACTTTAATAGTATAGATAAATGTGTGTGGGTTAAGTTTTTATACATGGGAAAGGGATGGAAATCTGTAGGAAATGTCTATGTGTCCCTGAAGAAAAGCAGACCTTTTCTCCAGCTGGGAATCAGGATGATGAAGTTCACCCTCCACAGATTATTTTTGCCAAGGACTCTTGTTACTTAACCATCTGCAGTGTCTCCTCTGGAAGTGCTGAACCTGTGTATTCATAGTACAGAAGTACTATGAGTTGCTTCTGGGTCTCTAAGACCTTCAGGATCCTATCAAGATGCCAAAGTTAATAGCGCTGACAGCTCTATCGGACAGAAAGGCTCCTTCTGCAGGAACTTGCTGTGGAAATGTTCCTCCTGGTAATGCCCCTGTACAAAGCTACACATAGCTGAAGGCTACAAAGCGGCAATTGGTCTGGTATGTTGAAACTGTTTTATTTCAAGCAGTCGTGCTTAGACTGAGATCCAGCAATACTACTGTTAGTTACATGACATTTCATTAGAATTGCATCCACAGCAGACTTTGGATGGGAAGAGAAAATAGCCCCCAGTCCAAAAGCTGCCCAGTATCCAGCTGGAGCCTTCACAAGCCGAGTACGGTTCCTATAATCAATATATGGTTTTGGATGCTGCTGAATACCTAATGAAGTAGGATGTATCGGAGCACGTGTCAAGCTTTAATGTCTGCAGAAAGTTTTGGTCACTTTCTGAAAGTTCACTTAGACAAAAAGAGTCCCTTTTAAGCATGCGTTTTTTGTGGGGTCCACATTCTAGGAATAGCTGGGAAAGGCAGGGCACGTGCTTTAGAACAAGTAGTAATTTAAGCATTAAAAATAGTTGTAGGTATTTAAATTCACGCATCTTGGTCTCTTACACAAAGCCTGTAGGGACATGGCAGGTAACTACCACAGTCGATTTGTAAATGAATCTCTAGATGGAGCCAAAACAGATCTAATGTATGAGTTTTGCAGACAAAGAAATTGTCTAAGATTTTCAACTGAAGCTATGAGAAAACATCTAATTCCATAATAGATCTTTATATCCACCTGAAAACCACTGAGGTTCGTTACTGTTTTTTTTACTAGGGTTTAAAGCCTAAAGAATTGCAGTGCTCATAGGCTAAACAATAGCCTATCAGAGCATTTTATTACACATTAATGGTTAATGCAATGCTAGAATCCTTTATTTCAGAGTAAATCTGTACCTGTGCATCCATTACATATACAAAACCAGTATGACAATCTCATGGTAGGTCCTCCAACACCTACCTGAACATTAATGATTTTCTGAATTGTCAGCATTGACAAGTGCCAGTCACACATGCTCCCTTTTGGTGCTGTATTTATGGTGTGATGTCTGGTTTGCCAGTCATTTACTTGCCCGCTGTTTTAGAAAAGCACTTACCAGCTGTGTGATATGTACAGGCTTAAGAATCCCAACGCTGTTGTTGCCTGAAGTGCTTACCGATAGTTGAGGATAGACCAATGCTTGAAACCCTTCTTTTCCTTGAGAAAAGAAATTGCAGAGTGCAAATATAACACTGAGTAAAAATAACCCTTGATTAGTTTTAGATGTTATTCATAATTATTCCCATAATGTAGACCATATTGCAATAAAGAGACTGTCTGAAGTTGCTTTTGCTTTCCTTTTCTCCTCATACAACCTTATAGAAATGTGTGGTTTCACAGACTCACAGTGGTAACTGCTGTATCGGGAAGAGCAGGAAAGCATCTATGTTAATATTGATCAAATTAAAACCAACTTTATGAGCTATCAAGGTCCTTTTTGGCACAGAACCTCCTCTATCCTGCTGCCTCACTGGAGCTGAAGGCAGCTGTACTATAGAACACCACCTGTCCAGCCAACCCTGTAACAAAACGCAGTGAGATTGTGAGTTCCTGCCGTATTGTGCTAAGACTAAGAGAAAGCTACAGCTGTCAAAAATACAGCTTTCTGCACTGTCCCTGAACAACTGCTTAGACCTCATGATCTCGAGTGGATGCTCCCAGCCTCGCAGTTGCTTTCTACCTTGGCAAAAAGATAAGATCCTGACAGCGACTGTGCTCGCAGATGCCGCAGAACGTCCAGTGAAGTAAGCCGAGAACCATGAGCGTTGCCTTACGTGGAAATAAGCTTGCACTAATTCATGGTAACTGCTCCTGTGATGTTGCAACTGATGGCCAGCAATGGCTCTTGCAGAGACTACAAGTAACCCTTGGTTGCTCAGTCAAAAGTCCCACACCAGCTCATTTTATTTCTGACTTCATTGCATGAGGTAACTCCTCCTTTCAGACAGCAATACTCACATGCTGAGTGACCCAGAAACTTTTTGCCCTAATTAGTAGATGATACTGACACATAACATGTGACTGACGGAAGAACTGCAAGTGTGTCCATCACTCTGCGGATTCAGTTGCAGGGCAGGAACTGTCTTTGCTCAGTCTGTTGCTGATGAAAGGTGTCCATCAGACCCAAAATGTGAAAGAATGAAAACAATTATGGGAACTTTGTCAAGGTAATAAACCCACACACTGTTTCAATGATTTATTCCTATCATAGTGACCCGCAAAGAGAGAATGAGGTAGACCTGGTTAATGTATGCAGAGAGCATCTTTGCCATTATCTGCTGTTGAATGTGGATAACCGCACTAGGTGATGTGGCAGCTCTAGTTCTACCACGATATTCCTCTGTGATCCCTGGCAAAGCACCAAGAGACAGATGAACATTCATAGTGAAATGTCAAATAGTAGAAGTTTATCTCTAGCCTCAGAGCAACAATGAAAGGTGATTTATGTGAACAGAAAAGTGTGCTCTGTAGTGACAAGGAGCTAACTTTAAAGCGAATGTGAACTTGGAAAACAAATAGAGATGAATCATGGAAAAAAATAGGTTGGAAGGAAGCTCTTGAAGTCAATTACCTGCTCAAAGTACAGTAACTTCGAAGTTAGGTCAGGCTGCTCAGACCCTTGTCCCTTGAGTTTTGCAATTCTCCAGGGATGGAAATGCTACAGCACTTGCTCCGTGATACTCAATTACTCTCATGTAAATCATTTTCCCTCTTGCAGCTTATGGCAGTTGCCTCTTGTTCCCTTTGCTGTGTGCCTCCATGATGATGGAGTCTGGTTCCATCTTCTCTCTAACCTCCATTTAGGCATTTCAAGATTGCAATTAAAGTCCCCTCTCTCTTCTCCTTTAACCTTCGTTTCTCCAGGCTAAACAAACCCGGTTCCTTCAGTCTCTCACCATGTATGTGCCATCCCCCTGAATAGCTTAGTAGTCACGTAGATTTTCTCAGTTTTGTTGGCATACCTCTTGGGAGGACCAAAACTGGACACGGTACTCCGGATGTAGCTTCACCAGTGCTAGGTACAGGGAAATAATCCATTTCTTCAGTTTACTTGCTGTGTTTTAGCTAACATAGGCCAGTATGCAGTTAGCCTTCACCAATCAGTGCAAGGACACTTTGGTGAGCTCATGGACATCTTTTTCTGAAGAAATGCTTCTTCAATCTAGTTTAAATCCCTCCTCACCAGGTTAGAAGATCTGTTGAAAAGTATGCCCTTGGCCCACTTTTTCAGATGGATCCTGTCTTTCCTTGGAATTTCTCATTCTTCAGACTCCCACGGTCACAGAAGCCAAACCCATTCTGATGACACTGGCCAAACAGACAAATACTGAGCTGCATTTCCATTCATGCCTGAACCGTTCCCCTTGATCAGCAGGGTTGAGAGGAATGCCATCTGGAGCTCCATACCCTTCACCCTTCCCCCCAGAGGACTTCAGTAGTGTCCTCAAGGTCTGCATTAGTAGTATACCACCATTAGTGCCCGTGAGGAAGAGCAGCATAATATTCCAAAGACCAGATTACTCAGCAATTTACCCACAGTGTCCCAAATCCAGGCCCTGGGCAAGCAGCAACCTTCTTGAGACAGCAGCTCCATGCAAGAGACGGGTGCTTTTGTATCCCACAAAAGGCCATATCCAAGCACTATCATCCATTGCTTCCCTTTTTAACCCTAGTTCCCATCTGTCAGTCAGGCATGGCTGACCCAGATGCCTCTTCTCTCAGAGCTTGTTCCTCCTCATGTCAGGGCCCTGTCATTGCTCTCCAACTGTACAGCTGCAGTTGGAAAAAGAGAGCTATCTTGCGTGGAAGTCACCAGTATCCATCCCATCTTCTACCAGAAGCATAGCTTATGCCTCTTCCTTCCTCTGCACAATGTGAGGCCTGGGGTCCTGTCTCTCCTTGCAAAGGTCCTATCTTCTGTTCATCCTCTCTGATGCTACTCTATGCTCAGCTCCTCTGTTGTTTCTTCAGCTGGTTGCTCACCTGGTGACTTGACCAGCACCCACTTCCACCAGGTGACACTGCTGTAGCCCCAACTGTATTCTCAGGGAGGAGCACCCAGCACTCTTTGCAGCCTGGGGCTTGTATGGCTACATCCTCCTTCCAAGTTCTGTCTGGAGGTGGGCCTCTCATAAATGCATCTCATAACTCCAACTTCCCATAGTAGGGAGACAGATCACATGTTATGCACATGACTGTAGACAGTCACCTCCCAAATACAGCTTCATTGCAACCCCTTTTGAATCACGTTGGTCTTCGTGACGTGACTATATGCAGTGGCTTGCCATTCTGTGTCAAAGGGACCTCAAATTTCTGCTGTGTGGCTTCCTGCCCTTTTTCCCCATGTCTTCTCTTCTGATCCCTCTGGTCTGTTCATAGTCCTTTCCTCTAGGAATGAACCGAATTTGTGTAGGCAAGGACACTTTTGTTTTCAGAATCACTATGTGTTATACTGCTGAAGTTTAATGACGGTGAGTAAGATACGCGAATGCTGGGAGAGAAAAAAGGTCTCAGTTCATACTACCGTGAAGAATTGAATTCCACTGCATTTAAATGGTTGCAACTGTATGTTTCCTAATTTTCTATGTGCCTGGCTAGAGATCTCAGGCTATTGCTTGCAAAAGCCTTGAGAACTCACAGTAAGAGCAATGGTATCTGCAGTTTTGCATATGAAGGGCTGTTCATTACAAGTACTTTGAACAAACCAGATCCAGAATGCCTCAGATTAGGCAACCAAAATCAGCAGGTATTTTGAAATGTACTCTCTGTGTGGAGCAGCCCCTCATCTACAAGAAGAGTAAAATAATTTGCTTTGTGAGACACATGCGTGCACTGTAGGGAGGAAAACTCCTAAGAGAATTCATAGCTCTGTCTTCAGAACAATATATAATAAATCAGTTTGAGGGCCACACACTGAGTAACAAAGGGAAAACAGTACTGAATTGTCATTCATTAAGTGAGCATCGGTCATCTGATGCCCCAAAGGAGGCATGAGTGGTGCTGAATAAAAAGCCTGTGACTATATAATGATGCCACAGCTTATTTTAAGGGTCAGTAAAGAAAGAACATGGCTTCCAGGATATAAACTCTAGTATTAGTACATTATGGAGAGCTTAAGCTGGATATAAACTTCCCTCCACAGATATCATCGGGAAAGTTTTTGCCTTTTTGCTGAATGCAGACCAACCCTAGAATGTCTCATACCACTTCCTCGATATATAGTCCAGCAACAGCCTGCACTGTTGCTTTTTTAGCTGTCATTTCAGAGTTACATCACTAATTGTTTAACATCCTTCCCTGCTCACCACTGTTTCCCCAGTCATTTTTCCGTCCTTCATGCTTTAATGACCTTAATTCATCTGAAGAAGATGATGACAGTGATGAAAGCATAACTATTCAAAAGGAGACAGTAAGATCATTAGGCTTGTCAGCTGGAGGAGATGCTGGCTTTCTGGGGGCTAGCATTCATGGCTTTGTGTCTGTCAAACTTGGTCGCTTTTATGAGGCTGAAAGCCTGACCTTAATCTTTTCTGCCTTCTTGCTGCCTATTTCTGAGTGGTTACATTTTCATCGTCAGCATCTTTCACTAACTTGAGTGAATTTGAGTTATCTATCAAGGATGAAGGATGGAAAAAGGAGGTAATGATGACAGTTAGCAGTCTGTGACAGATCATGCTAAAACATCTCAGCTGCCAAAAAGCCAGCATCTCCTCCAGTTGATGATCCTGCTTCTGATTCTTCACCTTCCACACCATAGACACTGTCCTCACGTATTTAAATAGTACTTAAGTCCCTGTATGCATCTCCCTTCTATTATGGTCATTCTTACAGGAAAAATTGCTTTGCTGTCTGCTGACTTGCTAATCACTGCATTTTTTAGGAACACAGCCTTCATGGATGGAGGGGTAAGGTTGGATCAAAGTACTCAGAAGGATAACTACTTTGTGACATTGGGGTAGACGAAAATAGCTTTACACTAGTATTTGTCACCAACCTCCTAAGTCTGCTGATACAAGGAAGTAAGTAATCCTTTATCACTTCAAGCAAAGTGGACCAGTTCAGTTTAATCCATCAGTGAAGGTGGTTTCAGCGAACCTACTTGACTTTGCCAGGGGAACTGGGAGCACTCTTACACACACTTTTGTAGGAATTTGTAGAGGTAGTAACTTCCAAATGGGGGACAGTGATAACTAAGGGCAGTACTACTAGAGTTGAAAGTGGACAAATTCCCAAGGATTTATAGCAATGATCCTTTGAAGTTGGCCTTTTCTACTGGTAGGAAGCAGAATAAACTATAGAGGGAATAGAAACCCAGTTTACATTGTGTGGTTTTTCTTAATGGATTCATAACAGCCCAAAGGGAGGAACTGAATACATTCACTTGCTGATTTCAGATATCCAGCTACTATAACGAGCGTTACAAAGACTCATGAATCCAGGTTTCCTTTAGCACTCACGATTACAGTGCTATGGGGTCTCTGCTGACTCCCTGTCCTATGGGATAAAGGAATAGTATACATTGTAAACGTCTCCTTCCAAAACAGAGGAATGCTTTATTTTGGGACACAAAAGAACAAGTAGAAGAAGCCACTTCCCATCATCTTCACACCACATGTTCCTGGAGAACACAGTATTTATAAACATTTTTTTCTCCTATCCATATTTACACAGGAGAAATATAATTAGAGGTTAGGATAAAGAAGGCTTTAAGCAAGCAAACCATTCAAGCTTGCTTTAGTAATTCTTGCTGTATTTCTTGTTCCAAGAAATAAGCAACTGATTCTTTACTGATGTTGCACCACAGGAAGAATGCAAGAGCAACAGCAGAGATCTTGGGCTGATGTCAGTATTTTCCATGACAATAGTTTGCTTGAGGTAGTCTTTCTAGCAGTCAGGTCTTATTGCAAGATTTCATCTCTTACTGGTGAGAAAGAAAGAGAACACCCACAGACACTCTTCTGGGAAGTGGGCAAAATGATGGTCTGGTTTTCTTCCAGCAAATAAACTAAACAACAGCTAGATTCCAGTTTGCTGTAGAGATTTCTCACAGGCAGATTCTCCCTCAGTGGAATCAGGTTAACTCCTTTTGCTTATTCAGTGTTTTCTTGTAAAAACTGCATTACTTTACACAGGAAATAGTGTTTACAAAATACTCCTAAAAAATGGCAAATTTGACATTTTTGTACTGAGACATACAATGACCTCTGTATATCTAGAGTAACAAGGGCTCGATTACTTCAAATTATGACAAGAAAAATTTTGAAAACATGGTAACCAAGAGAGAGGTTATGGATAGCATGACATGGATGCCTCTGAGTAACTCCGCATGGAGGTGGTTCAAGCTAATCTTGTTCCTGGCTTAACATTGCCACTTGGAAGTAGCAGAAGCCCTGCTGGCTCTTCCTTGTGCTCCCCAGTACTCCAGGGAAGATTTATTAGTTTATGCTGGGAACCTAAAGACCAAGGGAAATGAGCACAGAGGTCTCTTGCAGAATGTCTCACCTGAAATTCCAGCAGGGTTAATGGTGAGACTGAGTTGGTAGAGCCCAATGCAACCAAACTGGACTCATGTAGAACCCTTCTGCACTGATAAAGCCTACCTCTGCAGCATCCTTCTCCAGCTGTGTATGGAACCAGCTCAAGGGACAGCTAGGCTAAATCTGTAACCACAATGGTGCTGAAAGCCAAACAACTGTATTAGTTCATGTGAGTGCTGCACCAGTAAGCATAGCCAGAAACAGGTTGACTCTTAATGACACCAGCTCTGCATTTGGGACATGGTTAAAGTCTGTACCATAAATAACCTTGATAACTGAAGGCTGAGTTCAGTGATAACTATTGCATATTTTTATGATGAGCTTTAAAGTATTACTGATGTTTCACTGAAGTTCATGCATACAAAAGCTACAAAACCAAAAGAACTCAAGACTTGCATGTACTAGGAGAGACCAGCAAGTGTCATCTGCAAAAGCAAGACATGGTGAGGTCATCTTTATACAGATGTGGCAAGAAAGAACGAATATGTATGTCGTCACCTCTTAATTGTCTTTGAGTAGTCTCTCTGGGTTGTAGATTAACGATACCATAGACAAGTGCCAGACTGGTTGAAACTACCAGGATTTATTAACTAATAAGGACAGAACTGTATTATCACGGCTATACTGCTGCTAGGGCAGGTTTTCAGCAAGTTAATCCCTGGAGCTCCAGAGACCCGCAGACAATATCCTGCTATTGACCTGTGCTGTTCTTTGCAAGAAGTTTCTCTTCATGAGAGCTTATAAGACAGACTTTACCTAGCTATTGGATATGAACAATACATATCAGAAGATGAAGAGCAAATGAATGACCCTGACAGAAAACACTTATGATGGAAGAAAGTGAAAGACAGGAAACAAAGGATAACCAGGTAGAGGTGTGTTATTTTGCTTATTTTTCTTTTAAAAAGGGTAGGAGGAAAGAAACTGTGAAGCAAAGAGAAAGAAACTTCACATTTTTAAGGCTTTTTCCCTATAGGATTCAAAAATATTTCAAGTAATGTTTGATTCAAATGGAAGGCCAGCAGTTCTTTAAAAAACCCCAGAAATTAAAGCCTTTTATTCCAACAAAATAATTTTCATTTAAAGCAAACTGGACTGCTCTAATCTTTAACAGAAACCCTTATTCGGGGCCCACAAGCTGATGTCCTTCCCCACACCCGTGAAGACCAAACCAAAGCAGTTCAGGATGGTTTGTCATGAGATTGTCATCTAAATACGCTTTTCCCAAAGATCCTCCATCTTGGGTATTCCCTCTTTCACATTCTAAACTTGGGAGTGAAAATTTCCAAGTTTCTTTTTTTGACATCTTTTCCCACCTTTCCTCTTTTCACACATATTGCTCTCTCTTTAGTGAGATAAAACACAAGTCTTAAACAGAGCTTTGAAGAGCAATGTATTGGTGTCTTTCTAAAGCACTTTCACTGTCTTACTTATCCAACTAAATCCAAATACTGTTGCCAATTATTTATTTGGGAATAACTCAAAATAGAATGATTCAGTTCATGCACCTGGCACAGATTCAGGAAAACTGATAGGCTGAACTTGATCAGATTTTTATCAGTTAAAATGTATTAAGCTTTTTAAAACATAAAAAAAAAATTGCCTAATATAGATCAATGCAAAAGCCTATGTAATGACAAAGAAAACTTATTTTTGGATATTAATGTATTGTCTATCAATTCTAGATTGTCCTTGTTTAGCAAAAACCAGAAGAGACATGCCACAGCACTTATGCATGAAGCTAGAGCTAGTGCTCTTTCAACAAAAGAATCAGCATGAGAGCTATGAGCATATTCTAAAACTAAAAGCATTAAAAATGCCGTTGGAGTCTTAAATATTTATTTTAAGGCTGAATCTAATTCTAGCTTTCAGAGACTCAAGACTGTTTACCAAATAAGGCATCAGATTGCTTAGTTTCTTTGAGATAACCTATTTATTTCAATATTCTTTAATAGTAATTCAATCAACCAAAACTTGACATATTCAGAACCAGCTGTTCAGAATTATGCTCCACAATTTTATGGATTCCAGCAAGAAAGGTAGGAAAAAGATTTTTTTTTTTTTTTCATATTGTCTATAATGATTACAGAATAGCAACTATTTAAATTAAGAAGCCAACAGATTTGAATTATGCCAAACCACCCAACTGGCAGCATTAAAACCACCTTTTTATGAATCAAATTCAATCTATAAATCAAAACTAAACTCTACAAAAACTAATCCAAATAATTACAGAAAACGTTTTTACAATAATAACACTAAATTGGGTCTGCTGAAATGACCCAGAAAAAGTTTTAGGTGTTCAGGCCTTGGTAAAGCTTTGGGGCTTTTAGCTATGGGACCGACAAGAAGAGCTTTCCAGCTTATCTCAGCCAACAGACTAAAGAGATGAGCATGTTCCTGGGTTTTAAAGATTTTAAAGATAGTTTTGGGATAGTTATACAATAGTACCTGGATATTTGTATCTTAGGAATCCTGGGAAAGATTCCCAGAAAAAAGTTCTTCTTTATCATAGGGAAACAGGTGAAGGGTCCAGCCCAGGTCAGATCATTTGACATTGGGGTAGATGCATTCCCTGGTTCAGGGAGCTCTGCCACAGCTGTCAGAACTGCTGGACTGATATTGTTAAATAAAGTGAAGACACACAAGTGTAGAAAATGGGATTAAGAGAGTGCAGAAGCTGAAGAGAACTGACATCCTGGCTGACTGTCTTAATTCAGATTTAGACTTATGCACTGGGGATCACGAGTACCATTAAGGATAAATGATTTCTGCACTTCCGTTTGATAAATATGGCCCTGTCAAACGGCAAGGAAGTGTTTCAGGATGGAGGCTGTCCTTAGTATCCATAAGATGACCCCACTGTGGTTCAAATTCCTGAGAAGACTGCAGGACATTGCAGTGGACCAGCATGATGAGGGTGAGGCTGACTAGATAAATGCCTGAAATTCAGAAAAGACAGAGCAAAATTATAAATAATTCAACTACAGGAAAGAACAGTTGTACTTCTCTGAATGAAATTTATCAGAAGGAACATCCTTTTATTGCTGCAACAAAATGATATCATGGGCCATGTGTTCAAAGATCAGTTACATATTCAATAGTGTTCTGAACCTGCGAAGGTTCATTCTGCAGAGGTCCGCGAAGTCATACATTCAAATCCCAAAGAAATGTTAGTGAAAAACATTAAACAGAATATATGTGACTTGAACTGGAGCATAGCATAATGCAACTATCTATATTTCAATTGGTGTTTTGGATTTTAGCTGACAGAGAGAGTTAGTTAAACTCAGTTAAGTGCAAGAAAGAGTTCATTATGAAAACATGAAAAAAAGAAGAATATATCTTTTGGTTTTAAGATCCTTTGAGCACCAATTCAGCAACTCTTTTCCAATCCTTGGATTCAGACAGACATGTTCTTCAACTACAATTGTACAAGCTAACAAAATTTTTGGTAAGACCTCTGAAAACAGTCCTAATCAGATAAAGTTGTGATGAACTGTCACGAAACAAGTGGTTTTCTCATTTTAACTTAACCAGACAGAACAATTAGTTACTGAGGAAAAACTCTGGGAAAACAGTATAGAGTTCATATAATGAACACATTGGCAAGACATCAAAACTAAAATGTCATGAAAACTTATAGCAATATAGGCAAGTAGAAAAAAAAAACTTGTCAAAGACTGACACAAGTAAAATTCAACATGTGAGAGAATGACCATATCCACTTGGAAGATTCACCTTCTTTGAAACAAAACCAGCTGAAAGTACGTGAAAACCTTGAGATACATAAGGCAGTTGATAAAAAAATTAAAACAATACAATACAGGTTTTTCAAATTATAAAACCTGGGCCTGGTTAGCCAGTCAATTCCCTTTATTGGCTAAACTTTCCTAAGGCTAATTTTGAAAATCATCCATAAGTATTCCATTTAGCTACATTGCAAGAGGAAAGAAAAATACATAAAAAGAAAAAAACCCCACAGCTTTAACAGCTGAGTCATGACGATACTCTCTCAGAGAAGGATAGAAGGTTCATAGCCTGATTCCTGAATACGTTTCATTGTAATAATGAGATACGAAGAACAGATTGTATGGACACTTATATAACAGTTGGCAAGGTATCACAGCATCATTTATGTATGATCAGCTTAATTTACACAGTTTTACCTGTTCCATTAACTCCCATGACCTATAGAAGATGACCTGAAATGGAATAAATATATACTTTCCGACTTTACTGTGGAAAAGCAATTTAGCAAGTAAAATGTAACTTCCATTCTGGGCAAGACCTAATGATTTATTCACCACAATTCCTCCTTTTGATAGTAGTTGACATCTAGTACTTAAGGGAGAAACAAAAATTTATCTCCCCAACGTTAATTTATCTAGCTACAGGGCTTTTTAGTCAACACATTATCCAGTCACTTTAAAAATTCAGCCTGTGTCTAAATTTGGGATGTCCTTCAGATCTCTGTTCCACAAATCAAGCATTTCATTTTGTACTGAAGTGTTAAAAATAATCTAGGTATTTTGTGGAGCAATCCCTTCCTCTAAACTTTTCTCACTGTAATATTATGCATGAATGAAAACTAGACTATTTTACTATGCTTTTCATATTCTTTATGTATCACATCAATGTTCCTTCCTGGGTTCTATAATATAATCATTGTTTACTGTCCTCAGAAATACTACCGTATTTCTAAATCATTCATTCAATAAAAATGCTGAGCAAACATGTTTATCATCCACTGATTTGTTACATAGACTTGTCTGAATTTTAAAAATGCCGAGCACCCGCAGCTCCTACAGACTTCTTCAGAAATCAGAAGCAAGCCTGATTTTTTTTTTTTTTCTCCAAAGACTGACATCCACCCAGTGAAACTTGGCATATTTGTTTCCTCACAATTTGGCACTGCATGTTAAAGGAGATGAAAGCACTATCTTCCTAAATCAGCTAAACTTAGGGTGAAATCTTTGACAGTTTTTGATAGGTCTGAATGGCTTTCAAGGCAAATATCACTTTTTGTCAAGTTTCAGAGTTGGTTTGCACGTTGTGGCATTTTTCTGCAAATCCTGCAGCTTTTTCTGCTTAATTATAGGAGATAGATAAAGATGTTATTTACTAAACAGAAAGTTTCTTAAGAAGTTTTCAGATCAAAAATACAACCCAAGCAATAACATGGTTATTTGACATCATTAGTGTGCAGCACTTAAGGACTAATTTAGTTTCCAAACAGCTATCCACAAATAGTGACCATTTAACAAAGGTTCATTGTTTTTCTACCCATCTCATCTGAAATACCATCTTGACCCATAAACAGCTACAGTCTAAACAATGTATCAGATTAAAACTCAGTTCCTTCTGATTTTCAGGCTGATTGGTGCTGTACAAAATAAGGAAAATTCACAAGGGGTTTTGGTTCTTTGTTTTTGTTTTTGTTTTACATTGTCTGAATATTTGCATCTCTTGGTTTGGAGAACTAGACTCTTGCCCTTACAATAGATTTGGATAAAACACTGGTAACACAGAGGACGGGGAAGAGGGGGAGTGAGGACAGAGCATGACACTACTAACCAGAAAGTATGGAGAAAGAAAGTACCATTAACAATTAAAAATGAGATGATGGATGCCACTCAAAAGCTCCATGCCAGTAATTGCCTTTTTGTGTGTTATGCGAGTTTGGCAAGCGAGACATCCAAAGACCTGGAAGTAAACCAGGAAATATCAGATTCCTAGTTGTGCACAATGTCAAGTATCACTTCACTAGTTTTCACTGATGAATTTAAAGGAACATTTGACACTCAAACAACTTTTAGGCAATTGGTGGCTTTTGAAGAGGACTAGGACAGTACCTGTCCCACGACGGACATCACGCCGCACTGGAAGATGCTAACAGGCAACTGAAAAATTTCAGTTCCCTCTCACCAACATTTTCATGCCCGAGAAGGAACTTCATGTCAAAAAGATTGCCTAGTTACTTCTGTAGAAAGTTAGGCACGTATTTAGGATAAAATCTTAATACTCAGGTCAAGAATGTTCATAAAATCTAAATTTAGTTACAGAAGGTTGCTCGCTCTAATTGATGGAAAGACAGATACATTTGCAGGATTTAGTTTCAAGTTCTACGGTCAACTCAAGGCAGAAGACCCTTGCTACCCTCTTAGTTCAATTTTTTTTTTTTTTTTTTTTTTGTGAATATTCTTGGGCTTGTGATGATTAAAGCCTTCACTTCCCATTTGGGATTCTAAGAATTCTTCCAGCATGGCTACAAGGGTTTTTTATTGCATTCTGCAACCAGCTGTGATCTGTGATTCTATTAGAGAGTCAAATGTCTATTGTCTGGGCCTTGTACAGTACAATTCTTACATTTGTTTCCCCCAAGATGTCCTTGTTTCCATTTTCACTAATACTGTCGTCTCCAGATAAAGCTTTATAAATGTAATCTGTCTTACACAAATAAAGTTATGTTGGGTTGTGCTGGTTTCCCCAGATATCTGGGATATAAAAGGAGAAACCAAAAGAAACGTACTTAGCAATTCTTCTCAGCAGTCTTGAAAAACTGAAGGCACAGACCATCGGCAGACTGCCATAAACAGAAGGAACATACTACAGAGGGAGCATTCTCTTACCGTCTATACCATCAGTGGGACAACCACAGTTGTGCGAGAGGTAGAGAAGCTCAAAGCTCCAAGTTTACTGCAGAATCACATGTACTGGATTTTATATGGGAGAAACTATGCCACCCAGTGGAAGTTTAAAATTAAAGAAGAAAAAGTGCTGGGGGAGAAGAGGGAGAAAAAGATTTCCCTGATATTTCAAATTCAGAAAAAAAACTCATGAAAAAACTATTTAGCTAAGTGATTTACCAGAAAAAGATAAAAAAAAAAAGAACAAAATGAGGAAACGACTATGATAGTCACAGCTGATTTTCATTGACACCAGACAAAAAAATCTTCATGTTAATTAAGACTACCTAAAGACATTTAACTAGAACTTTGCTTGAAGTTCAGTATGCTGTGAGCAGACCTGCTGGAATACGGTAGAGTGTCTATTAGCCCGGGGTTTCCCTTCCAAGGAAATTACTGGGGAGTGGAGAGAGAGAGGACTGAGTGAGTCTGCTTCATTACACAATACAGAATCAAAGTTTAGGGCAAGTTCGGACCCTGCGGGACACAGGCATGTCCAGGGCCACCAGATATATCCAATATGATTTTCTAAAAAGAACAATTTATATCAACATAAGGTATTGATATAAAATATCGGTATTAAATATAATATGTACTTTACATCAGTATAAATATTGGTATAAAATTGCACAGTCTAAACAGATACAAAAATATTTAATACCAAATTATGATATTTGTGAATTACTTACATTGGTAGAGTTTGAAGGATAATTATTGAGTATCATAATGCATAGGAAAGTAATTTTTGGCAAGAAACTTAGTTCCTGAAGTAACATTCTGAAGAACTTGTTTCTTTCCTGTCAGCTTGCCCATATTTCTCTCTTCCTTTTCTTTTGTATTTGTTTTGTTTCTTTCCTCATACACAATTCCACATTCTGATGAAGCCATTTCATAAAGCCTTCACAGGTGGGGCTTCATTTGAAGTATCTGTAACGGTAGTTATCTAAAAGGGGAAGCCCCAAACCAGGAACTATTTATTAGATCATGCAAAATCAAGTACTTTGCAAAATAGTTACTTCTCATTAGTATAACCCGGAACTTTCTTTTGTTCCTTTACTGGATGACTAATCTAATGCTGAAGTTTGGTATTACGGTTTCAAATTAAACCTTAGTATTGGAAAATGAAGTTACAGAAAAGCTGCCAGAGAGAATTGTATTTCATGAACCAGGCAGCCTATTAAGTTATCTTCTCAACAAAGTAGCTCCCTAGAACCTTCAGGTAAAGACAGAGGACAAGCAAATGTTTTGATAAAAAGCGTTCCTATGAAAATGTAGTTAAAATATTTTCTGCAGACAAAATAGAGTTAAGTTTGAAGCCTCTGTATTTAGTTTTCTCCTATCTCTATTGTTTTGCAGTCATCCGTGATCACATTGAAAAAGCTTATTTTGCCAAAGCACTTAAAAACTAAACAGTTTACATATTTATTTGGAGATATTTTTCATCATGTATCACATTCACTATTAGCCTGTAAGACACTGCTGTCAGTGCCACTTGTTACCCATGCTGTTAGCAGAATTGCTATATGGACATCAGGCAACATCCAAAAAGCAGGATTTCAGGCTTTTGCTAGTATTTATTTTCTTCTTTATAGTCAGAAATACATGTATTCCCCTACTCCTGTCATACCAGACATGGTGTATTGGTGTACTTATTAAAGCATCACAGTGAATAACCAATAATTTTGCATTTTAATACAAACACCTACACGCTCTCCCAAAGGTTGCTGACCTCACAGGCAAAATGTGGAAGATTAAGTGATGTATACAACTAGAAGGCACACTGAGCACTAAATATCCTACATTACAGTTATCAGATCTTGCTTTTAGTTTCTTTCCATCACAATCACAAAAAAGCACTATCTTTTACTACACATTTTTTAATACTGACTATAATTTTGATTATTCGTATACTCAATCTTATGAAAAGTGGAAAAGCTCAATAATAAAAAAACTTTTAAAAATAAATTTATATATATAGATTTGAGTCTTCTATTTTACACATTAAATTACATTCAAAGTGAATTTCACAATATTGACTCAAACTTTTTTAAAGTCACATAAAAAAAAATGTATGTTCACAGTATATTAAAAATATCATCCCTTAAAGGAATACACATAATCATTAGAAACAGGAAAATTATTAGAAAAAAGGAAGAAACAATGTAAAAAAGCTTATACCACAAAACAATGGTCATTGCAGTAATTGCAGAATTCTGTTTTAAATAAGGAGCTGATTAAAGCAAGAGGGACTCTTAAAACCATAAATATTATACATACCTTTCTTATCAAGTTTGTGGCAGGGTTCTTCTGGAATTGAGTACAATCTAGAAAATCTGTTTGGTTTTTTTTTTTTTTATTGGACCTATAGTTGCATTAAGACAAGAAGCCTTAAAATGAACGTACTGTGTAATAGCATCACACTTAAACACAAAATGCAAAGAGAGATGCCTGCCTCTTTGGGTGTCGCTGCACCATTTCCTCCAGCGCCCACGGCAAAGCAAGACGTTGCTGTTTTCCTTCCTGTCTAGTGAAGGGATTTCCCTCCTGTACTCTGAGGTCTCCCAGATACGTGCTGAATCTGTAAGCTAGTCTTAAGCTTGGGGCCAATTAAATTACCACGGTTTTAAAAACCTCCCCAGCATTTTTGGACAATTGTTTCATTAATGTACGTCCATGCCATAAAAGACAAATAGTTGCTTAGGCTTTCTCAGTTGGGATAAGCGTCATTTCCTTTCTTTTTTCTGATGGAGTACTTAGAAGATGAAGGATTTTGCACAATGGTCGGTATGGCTTCTTACCTATATAATATTGCGACCAATTTCCTAGTCAAATTCCAGGCTGAGAAATTACACTTCAGCAAACTGCAGTGATTCCTGTATTGCTAAACAGAGTGTTAAAGCCAAACCAAAGATGACAGAATTTTCTACGGTATGTTTTGCATTAGCAAACAATACGCCACCACGGCAATAGCAAAAAGTATTTTTGTAGGAACTCATCTTTCCTCACAACAATTCTGTTGTATTTTGTGGAGATTCTTTTCTCACCTTACCCTTTCCAAAGTTTTTCCAGCTCTTAGGCTGCAGATATACCGCACAGCAAAAGGGAGGTTGACTGGCACCCCTCTGACCCCGGCGAGCCTGTCTAGAGAGTTAAACTCAAGCTATTTGCTCTTTCTCTCTGGCAGCTGCTCCCCACTTTCCTGCAGTGGCCTGATATCTAATAATACCTTTCTATATAACAAAATGTTTGTCCCCTCATATGCCATACTAAAAATTACTTACTTCCAGTTTTCCATCTCTGCCCTCCACCACGCATACCTGCAGTCCTCCCAGTGCCCACGTTCAAGCATTTTCTCATCCCCACCTGCAGATCTATCACAGACACAACTCCCCCCCAGAGAGAGGTAGTCTTTCTGAAAAAATGGTATGAGACGACCGGATTTTTATTTTAATTGCTATTGTGAACAAAACACGTGGTCATCCTCTTTTTCACCATTATTCCCTTTCCACCAAAACCAGAATGGATGACTTGCACGGGCACACACTTGTCAGTTATTCCACAGGTTATATTTATTACAAAGAACAGCTTTGAAGTACAAACTGTTCTATTGTTTCAGTGGGTGGGAACCGAGACGCTGAAGATGAATTCAACATTAGATTACCTAATGTGTATATCCCTCATTAACTAATGTGTAATATCCCTCAACAGTGTAAAACAGGCACATAAAAAGAAGAAGGTTTATGAAGACCGTAAGAAAGCCTGACATACGCACCAGACCTGAAGCACGTACGGGGGAAGGAATGTATAAAAGGGATAGCAAGCCCGTGGGTCCTGTTTCAAAGGAACGGGTAATAGTGAACTCAGCCTTGAAAGAAATCTGATGAATAGACAACTGAACAGTTGTTTGCCTGTAAATTATCTAAACCCTGGTAGAAGCAGTACAAAGGGTGAGAAGGGCTGAGCCCAACTGGTTGGATTTCGTTGGGTAAATGTTATGAGCACAACTGTGGCTTCTTGTTATTGTGAACATGTAAAGGAAAGAACTGAATGTCTTTGGACGCTGAAGTTGGTATAGATGATACTGAAGAAGTTATTTCACCGCTACTTGGAACACATGGGGTCACACAAATATGTTTTATCTGTTCTTAAAAAGCTAGGAATACTTCTGCCAAGTGGCAGAAAGGACAACAAATTAAAAACTAAACCCCCTCTTTATAGTAGGATCCAAACCAGTCAAAGGAACATTCTAAGAAACGGCAAAAATAATGGAAAATCTATTCTGCTAATTAGAGCACTAGATTTCAAGCCAGAACTCAGTTTTGGATGCACGATAAGACTGTGGAAAAGTTTTGTACAAGAAAGCAAGCTACTGAAATACTTCACATAAACCTGACTGACATTTTAATGAACTGAGTGATGTTTGCATAAATGATGTAATGTAAAGTATAGCAAGGTTGAAACGAGAAAGGAGCAAAGCTGGCTAAAAAGGCTTCTGCTCTCCAACCCTCACCCCTGCTGTTTGCCCCCTCTCTTCCATGCTGATCTGATAGAAGTGAGTGCAGCAAATTGGGTCAGGTGACTAATCTGGAAGTAAAATGAGAAAACATTCTAAAACTAAAAGACAGAAATGCAGCAGGAAAGATAACTGCTGTAAGAACGGGTAGATCTACATGTCCGCAGACATAGATGTTCTGTTCTGGTCAAAGCAGAAAGTTAATTTTTTTACACAAAACACTCATTCAGCATCATGCAAAACCATTACTGCCATTTATAGTTATGTACAGCTTATTAAGAGAACACCCTTGTTCGTAAGGTTCTGAAGAAAGAAGGAAAGAGCTGCTGAGCATGCTCCTTCACTTATTCCGAGGCCAGGCATATCTCTCACTCTTTTGTCGGGATGTCTCTACAAGGCCATACAATGTAGGCTATGCTGTTCCAGCAAAACTCCTTAGTACCTAAACTGCCTGTCATAATTAAAATAAAAAATCCTATTATACTAGCAAAACTACACATACAGCAAACAGTGAGGTTTTGGAACTATATCTGCAGCTCTAGCAGTGGCTTCTATTGATGTAACAGTGCTGTTCAGTGACATGAAGAGACAGTCTCATGAAAAGACTAGACTGTATCACACAGGATATTAATTTACACTATAAATTTGGTGCATAGAATATACTGTAGAACTAGTTCTTTTGGAAGGGAAGGGCAATCTTTTTTGATCACTAACTGAATAGAAACATAATTTCAGAATTATATATATACCGTAAGTGCTACTCTTCTGTAAACATCACTCAAGAGTAATACAATAATATAAACTACACATTTAGCTTGCCATACTCTGGACATAAAAATAACCAAGAACACAGGATTAAACACTTATAAAGCACTGTGACAAATAGCGAAGTAGTGTCATTCATGCTGCACTTTCTCTGTAAAATACTGCTGTGTGTGTGTATATCCTAGTATAAATACTATATCATGTTGGAAATGGTCACAGAGCACCAAATCTTTTGATCTGAAGTACAAGAGATGGGATGACTTGACAGGTCTGGAGTCTCTGAGTAAAATTAGGTATTACAACACTCTCCTTATTCTGTCTCATGTGAAATGCTGAAGTATAGTCTGCTTAAAATGAATATTTACAGACACATATGGAACATTAGTATCTGATCATAACTAAGAGATTTTATATATTAAAGAGTATTAACCAACTAATTCCTATTAACTCCTTTTATAAATTTAAAATTAGAGGCATGTTATTTGGAGAAAAAAACATTAATGTAATGGTCTCACGATGTTTACATAGTTATATGAAACCTTTACAAACAGCAGGAAATACAAAATGTATTAGTCATTTAAAATAGTACTTCTCTGAATACAGCTGCTGTAGTCCTAGAATGAGCAGGAGACTATTGAACCTTTTGCCAATAACTTCATGCCAAACACACTGCCCCTCTGACCAGAGTTGCCACACAATCACTTTGTACCTTATTTTCATCAAAAAATGAGACAAGCTGATATGAAGCGGTAGGTTTCTGCTAAACTGGCTTGTTTTGATCACTCAGGGAGTGATCAGGGAGTGATCAAATGAGCAGTTACGTGGCAGAGTGTGGCAACCTTCAGCAGAGGAGACAGTAACACTGCAATTTGAGGTAGGTAATTAGCCAGCCCACACAGAGCCCGATTACTTTTTAAGAAGAAATTACTTAATGCAGAAAAGTATGCTTGGAAAAACATGGCACTTAGTTCTCATCACTAAATTCTCAAGAGGAACCATAGAATATCTCAAGTTGGGAGGGAAACAAGCATCATCGAGTCTCCTCCTCGCAAGACTAAACCATATGACTAAGAGCGTTGTCCACACACTCCTTGAACTCTGACAGT
Organism: Vanellus vanellus; assembly: GCF_965231255.1. Classification (NCBI taxonomy): domain Eukaryota; kingdom Metazoa; phylum Chordata; class Aves; order Charadriiformes; family Charadriidae; genus Vanellus; species Vanellus vanellus. The sequence continues at coordinate 134,958,207 of NC_138906.1, read as the reverse complement.
CTCAGTGCTGTGACCACTTCCCTGGGGAGCCTGTGCCAGTGACTGACCAGCTTCTCAGTGAAGAACCTTTTCCTAATGTTCGATCTGAACGTCCCTGGCACAGCTCCATTCCGTTTTCACATGTGCTGATCACCAGAGGAGATAGCACCTACCCCTCTGCTGCCCTCCTTGAGGAAGTTGAAGACTGCGATGAGGTAAGTTTCTTTAAAAGTGAACCACACTCCAGTTCATAAAAGGGCAAGTTTAGCCATTTACTTTGTTTCATCCTTTGTGCCTTTCACAAAGCACTCCTCCAGCCACTCTCAAAGGAAAAGCAGACAAATGATCTCCCTGATGCAGTCTTTGCAGTCAGGTATCTATGACCAGAAATAGGACCTGATGGTCCTTTTTGTTCTTTAGACGCCCAAGATAAAACCAATATGTGTTTCAAATATGAAATTAAAAAAAAACAGAGTACATGCATAAATAATTTAATTTACTGCCTTTTATTTTTTTAAAAAAGGACATATCATATTGCCCATATGTGCAGACATGTTGGGCTAGGGCTTCTCAAAATCCAGTTATTCTCAGATTACTTTTAAGTGTGTTGATTTTTTTTTTTCCAAAACTACATATGTCAGTAAAATCTAAAGGGAAGGAAAAGGTGTGGGAAGTATGCGAAGAATTGATTGTTCTTCCCCAAATCCACCCCCAGAAAATCCTTGTTTACTTGCTTCCTAACCTCTTGAAATAAAAGAGTGGATATGGGATCTACTCCAAACATGATACGTGACAGTAGCAATAAATGCAGTAGACAGACATAAACTGTGTTGCAACGCACCATAAGTATGTCAGTTCGTAACAGGCACCCAAATACATTCTCCAAACCCCCATGTTTGTTTGCTTTGTCAGCCATTGATCTCGTTATGGTCAACATTATAAATTTTCTCAAGAAGCCAAATGATTTGTGGATCACAATTACACAAGACTGACATTGGTGAGTGACTTGATTACATATTTTTAAACATAAAAATTGATTTGATAATATGTATTGACTGCTCAAGCAAGGGGAGAATTTGAAAAAAAAATTCAAATTATCAATAAAGTTTTCCTCCTACAACTTACTGCTTTTCTGTACACCTCTATACTCTCTGGATGAGTCATTTATACATCACAAATCCAAATGAAGCATGATTGAGTGCATGATTGCTATTAATATGATGTTAGTATGAATGATCTGCATTTCAGAACCACAACAACCCTTCCCCTGTCAACTTTCTGTAATGATGAAATATTCTCTACTATCAGTACAGATCATCATTGAAAACACTGAAGAAAGGATTCAAAATGGTGGGACACTGGTGCAATAATTAAGAATAAAATGTGATTTTGCTAAGAATGGTATTTGTGGTTTCAGCAAAGAACGATAAAAAACTTTTAAAAACTAGATAAAATAATATATAAAGCCAGTTTTTCTTCAAAACCAACTTCTTGTACTGTCACACATCCCAAAATCTTCTGTATATCCATTTTGTATTCTTTATGAGTAAGAACTTGTCTGAGGCTGACTGTATTTTATATTGTTTTTACTGCAATGCTAACATACTGTTCCAGCAAGAACCCAGGATGCTTAAAGACAAGATTACTCCAGTTACATATTGGGGAAAGAATAGACCAGCACAGAAAATGGCGATATAGCAGCCATTAAGGTGATTTTACATGGCCCTCAGACATTAAACAAAGAGAACACTGGCACGTTAATGGAAAATTGTTTAAGTTAATAAAAAGAAAAGCTATTAAAAAACTCATAATGTCAAGAAATTCTTTAAGCTCCTAGTGATGGGAAACAGAATCATCCAGTGGAATGCAAACAAATGTTTCTGTCAGCTATAAAGAGATCTGGTCTCCATTACCAAGGCTGTCATGACATCTTGTATTTGTAAGGTGGACTTTTGAAGAAGTCAGGTGTCTTTGTCAAGAACATGTGTCTGCCTGAACCGCAGGTACCACCTGGATCAATTCTCCATGCTGCTTTTGACAGAAATGAGTCTTGCATTTTTAATTATGTTGCCTGTATTACAGAAACTTTTGCCTCTGACCCACATACACAGTAACACAGAACCCCTATACCCAGAGATGAGTCACATAAATTTGGGCCGACCTTCTCTCTTTCTAAATTCCAAGTCTGCCTAAACTGATTGCAACACCAAGGACCCAAAATGCGAAGCAAAGCAAGGAAGGGTTCAGATTTCTGAGGTATACCAAAATCAGTGAGAGTTCTCAATTTTTTTTTAATGAGATCTATTTTAATGAGATGTATTTCATCACAGTCTTTGAAAAGTTTTGAGGCTTAAAAAAATTAAAGGGGAGACAAGAGTGGTGACAGCATCTTCCTTGATGTTTTAATTTGCATCGTGTTCCCTACTTGTTTAATTTTGAAAAACACCTCAACAGAACAAGTGCCATTTGTGGTTTACATGTACATGAGAATGTCTCTGGAAATGGGTACCTGCACACATACAGAACTGGAAAAAATAAAGGTTCTGCCTCCTCACCAATTAAAATTTATAATTGTCTTAAAAAAAAAAAAAAGAAAAAAAAAAGAAAAAAACAACAAAACGCTCAACCCGACCCTATTGTGTTTTAGACTTAGCAAAAGTGCAGCCATGGATGACCGGATCCAAGAGAAATTGCTTGGGAGAGAAGAAACAGAATTAGTTTCCTGCGTCACGGGCCACATAACAGTTGAATCCTGAAACCACATGGTTGCTAGACAGGATGAAAATGAAACAGGGGGAACTGGCTGCTACGGCCAGAGCAAGAGTCTGCAGATGGAGGGCAAATAGTGGGCCGGCTCCTTTTGGCAACAGCTCACTCGCACATTGTTTCACTTTAACATGAAACCGCAACCTCAGCCTGAAGGACACAGTGTAAAAAATTACAATAGTGCAATAAAAGCCTCTTTAAATCCCTAGAACTATTTCACCACTTTTTGAAAAGGAGATTTCAGGAAGAAGAGAGAACCTGGGAAGAGTAAGAAGCTAATAACAGAACTAGAGACCACAGGCAGCATGAGACTTGGACAATCCTCCTGTCCACTCATTAGGCAGGACACTGCAATAGTGCTAAATCACAACACAAACCAATAATAGTGCTGATGCAGCCCTCCCTCCCCTGATTTGCATTTCAGAGCTGCCTCTCACGACAGTGGTGTGGAGCAGAGCAAGTAGCCTGATAAACTCAGAAAACCGCGGTATCTGGCTGTAGCACACAAGAGCCTTCACCCCTCTATGCGCTGAAACCGGCTCTCCTACAAATACGGCCAGTCTGACATGAGTGGAAACCAATTAAGAAAGAATACGCTCTTCGGCTTTTTTAAAACTCCTATTTTATGGGGAAGCATCATGCTGTTTACACTACACACCATAATAGAAGGCTTACTCTGGGTGCTTAATTTATTTTGCATATGATTCTGAAATGCAAAAGGCAATAAAGACAAAATTTAGAAAACCACCTTTAAATATACAAATAAAACATTAGCCCCAATAATATTTAAAACAATTTAAATGTTAGTTAATTTTAAAAGTGAACTCTTCACCAGCTTTTCCTATACGCTCAGTCAACAGACTTTAGGGTTTGTTTTCCTTAAGATCCTTCTCTCAGTGTCAACATTCTGATTCCTTTCTCAAATCCCCTGCGTTCTTGGCTGTGCAGATGATATTCCCTGCTTGATGTGGCCTTCCAGCTTGTCTTATGGTGTGCTGTATGCCACGGCCATGTCTCATGCTCCTCTAAAGGGCTGGATTTCCAATCACTCATCCAGTCACACTCACGTTAAGGTGCTCTGGGTTTCTACATACAGCTGTATTTAGATGAGGCTTTCTATGCCAGCCACTTTTTTTCTCACACTCTGTTTATGGCATCCATGCTTCAAGTGGCTGTTCAGGCCACCACACGCCAAGATGGCCTCAGGATCTGCCCCTCCTCCTTCTCCTCCTCAGTGGCCTCCTCCCACTGAGGCTACTGCCTTCCCACCATCGTCTGCTGCCCACTCTCTGGTCCCCTCACCCATCATGGTGGCCACTGTGCCTCATGGCTGCTGACAGGGCCAGGGATTGCAGAGTGGCCTGGGTGAGGTGCAGCAGCTGAAGGGGTGGCCGCGGCATGGGCTGAGGTTGCTGTGTCAGCAATGTTGGTGTTGGTGTCAGCAGGTTGTTACTAATAAACTCCCCCACCTAACAAGCCATGTCCTGCAAGACCCCTGTGCAAGGTGGACACATTAGGACATGACTGGTTTGGGGTTGTGTGGAGAAGCCTCTTACCTTTTCAGTCCTTTGTTTTCACAGGTCTGACTTCTACAGACCTTCTCGTTCTAGGCTGTGAGTTGCTGCCTGGCAACTACAGTGCCTCTCACATTAAGAAAGACCATCACTGACCTTCCTAAACCTTTTTTTTTTGTTTTGTTTGTTTGTTCATTTTGCACTATCTGCCTTGCCTCCAAGCTTCACCCAACAGTCCTTTCTATATCTAGTGTACTCCCCCATGCCACCCCAAAACTTAGTCTTCTATTAGCCGTAATGTTAGCCTGATGTTCCTCATGAATTCCCACTTTGGGTTTGGGCTTGTCTTGGGGACAGTTCATGAAGGGTTTGGTCTTGATGGGGCTTTCTTAGTCTCCTTTACAGAAGCTGCAAGCCAAGATCAAGAACTGTTGTGGGATGCTGGGGTGAAACTGGGTCTGGAGTAATGGTGTCTAAGTGAAGGCTGAGTGTTGACAGAGGTACCATTGGGCTGATAAGCGCTGTTGATCTGGTAAGTATTATTAGAGGACAGCGTATACAATTTTAACATGCCCATTAATTTGCTTTTTTCGTCGCCTTCCCCATTTTCAGATGTCAAAGGGATTCATGTCATCTTACATATCAACAAAATGATGTTCCCACTGTCATAAAATATTCCAGAGTGAGATCTGAAATTTCAGCTGCTATCTCTTGATTCACAACCTAATGAAACACATTGGGGTTTGTGTATGGTTACTTGTTCTTGTCATAGTTCTTAACTTGCTGTGCATGCTATAGCAGCAGCATTGCTTGCACTTGGGACATGGAGAAAAGTTGGAGAAAAATAATAGAAAGCAGGTTCTCATTATAACAGGTAATTACATCATTTCCTCAGATTATATTTCAAGAAAATACTGTAAATTCCTTGTTTTCACATAAAAATCTTTGTATGATATCAGCGTTATGCCTCTGACCCATAAAAAATATTTTTACATTAAAAAGGATATCAGTTTTCCCTGGCATCATCAATTCCTAGGGCCTTTTGGAAGAGGTACCAAGTTCTTCTTGTGCCAGTTTTGGGTCCCGGCCTCAGAAGTTGTCTGCTGCAAGATCTTGTCCATGTAAAAAAAATTCTTACATGACTCCATTAGAAACTAGGATTGCAAGAAAACAACAAACATGAACCTATGCAGAGAATTACTGTATTTGGTTACTTCTAGCAACACCATGAAAAAAGGATTTGGTTAAAAATTGCTTTTATCAGTATTATAGGCTCATCTTGTTTCTTTAAAACAGAGTCAGTAAAAAGCCCCTTGGCTCTCTAATATGCTTTTGTGCTGCCCCAGGCAGACACACTTTATTGACCTATGGTAGACACTGGAGCAAATTTCTGCCACTCGATCTTTCTTTTGCTGGAGAAGCTGTTAATTCTGTTGACAGCACATTCATCAAGGTTGAGTTATTCAAGCACTGCTCTGGCAATCTCCTTAAAGAGGAAAAAAGCATGACAAAAATATAAGTGTGGGAACAAGTGGAAGTTGTATGACTACCTTGGTGCTGCATACAATGTTGAACTTTAAGTATCTGGTTGAGTTGTCTTGGCTCCTGGAAGCCACTTGAGCCTGCAGGGAGACCATAAATTTGGTACCTACTGTTAAACAGGGTGAAAGTTTTTCCTCCATGTAAAAGGTAACATTAGCATAATGTGGCTGTGATAAGGTCCCACATGCTTTATTGCTCTTTTTTTCTTTAACTGGAGACCTCAGGAAGTGTCCTGCAGGAAGCAAGAGTACCAGAAAGGTACAGAGAGAGCAGAGAGGCCCCACTGTGATAGGAGGACTTACTCTCTCTACAGCTTCTCTGTGCGCTCCCAGTACACTCCCTTGCACAACTGCTCTCTCTTGACATGGCGATGGTGTGTGAGTGCGCTCTGGGGGCAGCACGAAAGGGTGGATGTAGTGTGCTGCGAGGTTAGGCTGAATAAAATGTGGTCGTGGTAGAACAGATAACGCAGGAGAGCTTCTGGAGGTACCGGGCAAGATGGGAACTGAGATGAAGAAGTAGGAAAATGGAAGGCAAAGATTGTATATATAGGGGAAGGGACAAAAGCATTAAATCCATGGTAAGTTTGAAACTTTCACCTCCTCCCCCGCTTAGTTATCAGATGCAGTTGCAAACCAAAATGAATCATCCAAGTTAAAATGCCACATAACCCGGAAATCCCACCAAAACAGTACCATTCCTTACCACATTTTTACAGAAACTTCATCTTGTAATTTCCTGCTTTATTCATTTGATACCACAGGTTGATGCTGCACCTCCTGAAACCTAAAACCAGTAAACACTATAAACGTCGCTAGAAATTTCTATAACAGTGACACTTCTAAAAACTTCAGACGGAGCTGGGCAAGCAAATTTCTTGAAAACTTTATAAACAGGGTTCGAGAGTACTGAGCAACTGCAGGGTTGAAATTATGGCCTGTAAAGCACAGTCCCTATGTGTTGCCTCTTTGTGGCAAGCAGGTAATGCTTTATTTGGAAATTATTAGGAAGGCATGCCTTCCCAGTAAATGATTGTTACAAGTTCCTTTTGAACAATAATACATTTAGCATAAGAATTTAGACTCTGGAGTTACTGAACTTTATGAGGTTGGCTTGGATTCACTGTGGAACTCTTAGTTTAGAGCATTTCGGAGTTCTGGCTTTGTAAACACATATGTGAACAAACTTGCCAAAAATAGAAGTGAGATGCCACTCTGTTTTTTTTTTTTTTTAAATTGTTTTCTATCATTAAGTGTTCCAAGAATCTTTCTGCCATAGCAACAAAAGAAAAAGACTTGCTTATTAGATTTTATATGTCACAGAGGGGAAATAAAACCAAACAAATATTATGCTGCACATCAAACCATGCACATACCCAGCACATTAAACAGAGAAAAAATCTAATAAAGCTGGATTCTCTCTCATGAAACAGAGAAGCAAAATTGTTGGAGATACTGCCCAGATATTCAGATTCAGTCATCCAAGGCTATCCCTGGGAGGCCTATGCATTCAAACAGGACAGCTATCCAGAATACTAGTGTATAAGATAAATGCTGAACGCATGACAGATATAGGTGTTGCACGAAGGCGTGAAATAAAGGCGTTCTCATTCTCATTAAAAGAAGTCTCCCAAGAGTTTTGTTCCGTAACTAAGAAGTGCATTCAGCAGCCTTTATGCCATTCTTCTCACCAATTGCAGTCTCACTGTACAAACAGTACTATACAAACAGTATCGGTTACATTATACACTTAAACAAAATTAGGTGGACCCCCACTGTTTTGTTAGTCAGGCTTTTCAAGAGGGCTGGAAAAAGCAGTAGGCATAAAAATTGCAAGAAAATTATTTCTTTCCAAAGATACTCTTAAAAATCGCTTTGGAAATGCATTTTAAAGGCAAGGAAATAACAGGTTTAGGGGATTTTAATGCCAGTTTACAGTTTGCCAATGTGCCTTAAACCTGCAAGTTTCTTAGATTTAGTTCACCCACTGTAATTGCTGAGATTAATTTTCACTAATTACTAGCTTCTCTAGCCAGTTCCAGTAGTCTTCCCACCAACATCACTGTAATCTTTTCCCTACTGCTTCTTCATCTAGCAACTAATTTCAGTTAGAAAGAGCTAGTTCCAGTTTTAGGAGGAACCTTATATAGTCATTAGCAGGAAGAATGAGATTTCATGGAAAGATTTATAAGAGGAAGGAGGAACATTTTCGCATTTGCCCACAGGTCACAGGTTTTCTTTTATTAAAACTAAGGATAATAATACCTATCATCTACCTTTCAGGTGAATAGCTAATAACCAGAAGCTAACTGCTGAAATAAAGAATGTCTTCAAAAGCTGTATGTTATTAGTATTCAGCTGAAGGAAAAAAGAGTCTTCAGCGTGAGACATTAAAGGGTATAGAAACCTCACGGAAAGAAAACACAGGTCTGTGTTGCCGAGAGAATGAAGTAGGGGACTAATGAGTGAGGACCTGATGTACTGAGAACTCAGAGTTCCGCATGAAGTCAGCATGAGCCTTAGTCGCTTAATATATTTTAAAATCAAGTGCCATAGTTTTTATTTATAAGAAACAGCAGCAATAGCATGTGGGAGGTGAAGAACAACATCTCCCTTGGTAAAGAAAGATGTCTTTGTTACCAAAACTGTAAGAAACCAGAGGTAAACCTCCATTCATCTGAAATATACCACACTGACAACTTGCTATCTCTCTCAACTACTTAAGGGAGGAGGTAGTATGCCTTTTTTCAACTTCTAGAAATGTGTTGAACAGCTTTCCACAAAAGACAAATGTTCGGTACTTGGCAGAATAAGGCACGTTTCTAGATGCTTGAGAAGTTTTAAATTTCTAGTGAACATTGAAGCCTTTTGTGCCATCACGGTTCTAACACTAATGTCGCACTGAGAATATGATTCTTGTATTATGTCCTGTGATTGCCCATCATCCATTTAAATGCTAATACAGCATCTGTGCCTGAGTTCATAACTTGTTCATGTTAACCTATCAACACACAGGAGCTAAAATTAAGGTTTCAGTACCTCCTTATTACTGAGATCACTAAGGAAAAACAAGGAACACATGGTACAAATGTGGACTGTTACACGCATGACAAAGTTAAACACTAAGTCCTAGAAATCACAGTAATTTTTTGTGTTGAAGAGTGTTGAAAATGTAACCACATGGCTACTTGGGAGTTTCTGTTCCAGTGCGTATTTTATTCTCAGTTTTTTCCAAAGGCTTATATCACCTGCAAGGCTCAACCGAGTCGCAGCCAATGCCAGAGTTTTCTCACAGTGGTGCGGTTCCCAGAACAGCACTGAGAGCTGGTTGGGTTGTGAGGAAAGCCACTCAGACCTATGGGCTATGCAAGGTACTACCAAAGTCAAAATATATGGTATAGTATAAGACATTTGTAAGAAACGGGTGCGAACAGAGCAAATGTCATAGGCCAGCACCTCCTCGTTGCTAGTCTGGTAAGAGGGAGAGCAATCACAGTGTCCCTCTTGCTGCTGCTTAGAAGAGGAGATGCTCACACATTCCTTCCTGTTTTCTTTTAGCTTTCAGTAGTTCAGTTAATGCAAAGCATGAAGGGAAGGGCCAGACATATGAAAGTGAAGCAAGCTGACTGGGGAAGAAATTCAGCCTCTTAGGGTAACCAAGGGTGTAGCCAACGTTTTTCAGTGTCAGGATATGTACATTGTAACACATTTGGTCAGATTTCTGGCACAATTTTTATGCGCGGGTGGTTTGAGACATCAAAGGGAGTTGCAGTTGATTTATTTCCGCAGAAAACAGGGCAGTTTACCCTGCCAGTTCCACGCTGGCCTGACTTATTGACATGTGCTACCCAATTGTTAGCCACATATGCTATAGACATGCCTGAGGTACTCCAAACCAGAGGAAAAAAGTTGCAGATTATTCCTAAAAACCTGCTCGGATGCCAAAAAAAAAAGAAAAAAAAAAAGAAAAAAAAAGTTTTTCAAGTAGTAGTCATAAAATGGATCTAGTTTGTCCTGAATAACTGACAGCAAGTTTTGACTTAGGACTCGGCAGTGTACACAAAGTATTGAAGACTTGCAGACTCATTTTCATGTTTGTCAGCAGTCACACACCTTTCATTGACTGCACTGAAAATGCTTTGATAAGTAGCAGCCTGCCAGTGGGAGTAAAGGGTTTGCAACCTTATGTACATTAATTATTAATTACAAATTGAGACTTGGCTAACACTTTTTTGTTAACTCCTCTATGGTCGTCTGTCGTGATGATATATTCCCAGGCTTAATTTCTTTGGATCTACATAGATTTTGATAAACAGTAGGTAGATGCTGTTATGTGAAAAAGATAACATGCCCATGCATGCCAAGCACTTAATAAACTTCAGGTGTTTTACAAACAATGTCTACAAAATACAGTTCAGGAATCAGAAGGAGAATAAATCCTGATGTATTTGAACATCTCCTTGGAAGACTGCAATGGAATTAGCCACATGAACATTTAGCTGAGAACAAAATAAGTGTAGCAGTCATGCTTCAGAGAGCATAAAGCATCAGTAATAACCCCACCAGTTTCGACATGCCAGGCTAACAATCTAAAGGGAGTTTTTAAATTCTAATATATCTTTCAAGGGAAGGACAACCCTCAAAGGAAGCTCAAATGTGTCATTTTGGAATGACATAGAGAAAAACTTGGTCTTAATTTTTGTTTTTGTTTACTAAGATTAAAAAAAAATAAATTTTTTTCAAGTTACTTAGTGATCTCTGATAAACACAGAAAAAAATGTTACAGATCTCAGTCCAAGCTCTACTTGCCTTTATGATTTCTGTAACCACACTGAACACAAAAAAGATGAGAGTTTTGCTGCTTAGTATTTACATTTGGTTCAGATCAACAATCTAGAATTCTTAGGAATATTTATCAGTCTGATAATATGCCCATCTTTCAACATGCTGGCAGAAAACCATGAAAAAAAAAAAAGTGATTATTCTGCTCCTTTCTTGGGGGAAAAAAAGCAAGGCAGGAAAAAAAGCCAGTCATTCTGTCCTAACCAACCTTTTTCCTAGGGCCAAGTGAGTAAATAGAACCATAAAAAGATGCCAAATTTCCAAGGACTGAGCAGTTGAAGTGTGCAGAAAGTAAGTACACAGGTTGGTGACTGGCTCACCCATGGCTGTCCATGAACTCCTGAACTCAGTACCCCTCTGCTACTGCCATTAAGTGGTGGTGGTGATAGTTTTTGCACAGGCCTGAAATTTCTTGAGGTATTCCATTTGTTGCAGTTCCTGCAGGAATTATCTCTGAATCTCACTTATGCTGTGAGACTTTTTCGCACTGGATGGACATAGTCTCTACATTCGTGCTGTGAGGTCCCTTTAACTCTCGGTTTATTCATTGCACAGATTATGGGATACCGTTGCAGCTCCCTCACATTTTTGGCACTTTCTGGACTGATGTAGTGATTTCAGCAACATTTTAAGGGTGAAATCACACTTCATCAGTACCCATTTTTATGTTTGCTCATTTTATATACCACATGCAAAAGCAGTGTGGTCTGACTGCCAGCACACGAGTCAGACCTGGGTAGCTGCACGCTTCCCTCTGGTCCACTGCCTCTTCCGAAGAGCAAGCAGAGAAGAGCCTTTTGGTTGTCTCCCTCAAGCTGCCTCTTGTGCTTGTGAGCAGTGTGTATACGCCGGGCCACTTGTGCTGCATGGATGAAGAAGGGGGATGGGCTTTGAAATGCATCTCCTGCTGCTTGTGAATGCAGGTCTGGTTTCAGGGCCAGGAGCTACTGATGCTACACCAGAGTGACTCACAAAAGTGCCCTGGCAGCCAGGAGGGTGTATGGTACTTGGTGAGAGGAACCATTCTGAATTCAGATCTCTTCAATCTAGAAATGCTTTGCCAGCTCAGGAAATTGTGTCCTCTTTTTCTGAAACAGAAACGATTCCCAGTCACTGATATAGAGACAGACAATCATCTAAAATTTGACAAATCTCAGCTGGTACTTGCTGGCATAATGACAGGTCTCTGGCAAAGAAGCATTTAACAAACTTGAGTGTCCATTCTAATCAATCGATCAATCAGTTATTTTCTATCAACTATACCATTAACAGTTATGTATTATACCAATCTCACAACAGAGATGGCTTAATCTTTTACTGATCAAGTTACAAGTTCTACCTAGTCCCTAAAGAGTCAGCTATTTTAACCCTTAGTTTATTAAAAGAAATATTTTATCCAGTCCTAGATTCTAAAGTTTTCAGGTATTTTTTTATTATTTTTTTATTTCATTTTCACTTGGCCTATTTCACAGGTTTGGAACTTGGTAGGTTCTTAATTACCTAAGTTTAATAGATTCTTTGTGGGCTTATTTGCTTGTATTTCCTAAAACAAACACATATGATTTTGTGAATGTGATTTTATTAGTAAAGGTAGGTAAGCTTCTTACCTTTTCCCCTATGGAACAATTTGCTCTTTAGTCTCTTTTAGTAATTGCCGTTTCTTTTTCCCTTCATAATTTCCTTCCTGCTAGTTTCCTGATTAAATGTTGTCTTTCAAAGTCCAAGCTCCATGGTGGATTTCAGGGTTTGTGGCCATTTTCAGCAATCTACCTTCAGCCTTTAATTCTTCCTCTTACTCAAAACCTGGTCGCCATCTAACATCTTTCACTTTACCAATGCCGTTGTTCTCACCCGTCCGTCTGCCAGTGACCTACTCTGTTGCCTCCCCAGAAGCATGCAGGCAAATGCCTGTCACTTCATGGGCAGGAGTAGATCCAGTGCAACTTATATGGAGATCCTACATTTCCCATTGCATGAGCTGACCTCCACTCCTGCCCTCCTTGTCAGTTCTAAGACAGAAGAGGCAGAGGTCTCTCCCCTGCTTGCTTACAACCCTTTATTATCACTACCCTTTTTTCTTTTTTTTTCCCCTTTGTCTTCACCAAAGACCGTCAGTGAAGTCTGCTTCTCGCTTCTCCTTGAGCTTCAGCATAAGAAAAGTTCAGAAAGTCAGTATGTACGCTCTGTCTGTACAATAGGTAACTTACTACCTTTTTTCATCCTTTTCTTCCTGATCCTGCTATATCCTTCCGTACCAGCTTTCTAGCCCTGTGTCTGCTGCTGGTCTTTGTCAGAGACAGCAAGGCAGACCAGATTAATTGTGGTTGATCCCTAGTTGAGCCAATTCCATATTTCTTTTGAACATTTATTTTTAATTTTATTTATGGGATCCTACATTTTTTCCAGTGGAGGTGTTCCTATATAGTGAATTTGGACTTACTGACAATAGTTTTGCTATTCATAGCTATAGACAGCTTAGAAGCAGCACCACAATGAAAGAAGTTTGCAGAAAAGTTGAAAAACAAAGGCACAGAAAGTATACTTGTGTCTGTTCCCAATCCTAGAGAAAACTCCCTTAAGCTCACCTGCACAAGGAATGGAAGATTATCCCCAATCAAGTTTTATAGGAAGTCTAACCCCACCCAGAAAAAGAAAGTGTTTCCAGTCTTTGTTTCATATAATTATTTCTATCTGTCCTCTAGAACATGTGTGTTTCTTATGACTACAGTATATTCAGTCTTAGTTTAAACAGTGATAAGTATATTTATAGATCTGTGTAAAACAAAATATTACTAGCATGTCAGCATTTGGTTGATCTTCACATTCTTGGCTTCAAAATGGTTTAAAATAAAACATGCACACAAAGCAGGGTTGTTTTTTTGGCTCTGGTTTCCTCATTTTTGCCCACAACAGACCTGGCAGATGTGGGATAGCTGGAATGTGCATATCTAACAATTCTCTTCTGTGCCATCATTTGAAGCTGTAGGAGTGCAGCTATTTGGCTGTAGCACGGAACAGAGTGATGAATGTGATGAAATACAGATTTCATTTATGACCAGGGGATAAATGCTGTTCAGGTCACGAAAACAGATTAGCGCGTGGGGACAAAAAGTTCATGAAGAATTCCTTTTTGGAGGTGGAGGGAAGGGTACTAAAGAACTACAGCGATTAAACTGAAATGACTAGGTAGTTACTGAGAGTATATAAAAATAAATGCAAAACAGGAACCACAAAAGGATGCAGGTTTCTTAATTGCTCTGGCCTTGGGATGGCCTTGCTGGAGAATCACAATCTGATTAATCGTGATAACAGAGAAACTGGATTGCTTCACAGAAGATTTTACATCCATAGTTTTGTGGAGAAGCTTAAAATTGTTTCAGGGCCTCATACCCAAGATAAACGCAAAACAAATGAAAAGAAATCAGATAGCTGTAAAAATGAGTTATGAACCAAGACTTTCGCAGATGACTATTAAGCATTGATCAGTTTATAACAGATCAAAGAAAGTTCTTCCCAGTGTAGGCAGGACTGTTATAGCAGAAATTGTGCTCTTATCAGAGCCAAACCCTTATCCCAAATTCAGATGTAGATGCAAGCTTGATAAATGAATCTGTTTTTAAAGTTGACTGCTCACAAATCTAAATGTGAGCAAAGGTGTTTTAAAGATGGATTCACGGCATATAATGCCCTGCATCTGTGTGCTGGATCAACTTAAAAAATAAGGCTAAAAAGATACAGGTCTATGCAAGGTTCAAAAAACCAGCAAAACTCCCTACTATTTTAGGAATAGTAGGATACTCTGCACTTTTCACAAATGTGAGCTCATGGGAGTTTTTCTTCAGTGGGAATATCAGCATTGAATAGAGAGATATTTGATAGATCAGAGAAAACCACCCATTACCACTGAGGTCTTTATTTAAAAACAAACCTGTTTTCCAGTCCGTGTCTCGTTATATTTTTTAACAGCTCGATTATTTCTTCCAGCAGGCTATATCCATACAGCATTTTCCGTAGAACAGGGCTTAGTGGCTGGCAAGTCACCGAAATAACAGCTATCCAAGTCAGAAGCAGGGAAAGAGGAAATACTTTCCAAAAAAACTTTTACTGTATCCCACGTAGTTCAAAAAGGGTGTGTCTGACCGGAAAATCTTTCATATGAGAGAGCAACCTGATTGTGTGAGGTCCTTCTCACAGATGTCCAGGTGGGGAATAGGCTTGGCAGTTAATACTGGAATGATATGACCCAGTGAAACTGGGAGACAAAGATTTTCCTTCCACACTAGAAAGTTTAAATAATGTTTTACCTTTAGTCAAAAATGTAGTTGATCAGGGAGGGAAAGAGAGCAAGACTTCACTCCCTGCAGGCATGTGGACGCGGGGTGTGGAGAAGAGAGCAGAGGACAAGGAGAAGTGGAGGACTTTCAGCCTGTTCTGAACTTTCTCGCAGCTTTGGGCTGTCTGGGGGGGTATTGTTTATCCCCATCATAGTCAGAGCAGTCTAACAGCTTCGCTATTCTCACTAGTCCCCTTTCCTGAGGCAGCTCTTGTATCAGGGACACTAGCCATAGGCCACCTTTCTGAGAGCTGTCCCTTTTGCACAGGGAATATTCTCCAGGGAAAGCTCCCACTAGTATTATGGACCATTTCCACACCTCTAGAGACCATCAGAGTGTGCAGAAATGACTCGAATCGTAAAAAGAAACTTTTCCAAACCATCGAGACATTGTATCTTGCTATTTCAATATAACATAAAGTACAAGAAGGACATATCTCTGGGTTGAAGGAACTCTGTTAGCTCCTGATTTCTCTCCACTGGCTTTGGTGGAGTTAGTCCAGGTTTTAACTGAGCAGCGTTCAGCATCTGGCAGGATTTGTAGAACTTGTTTAATCACATCCACTCGGATTTCTGTTTTCAACAGCTGAGACATGAAACCATTTCACCGCAGTCACCAGCTCCAGGATTCATGAGCAGGGAGTGAAGATATCACTTGTTCTATAATGTCATGCATTCCCATGGGGAAATACATGTCCTTCTGGCTTTTTTTCCTTCAATTCCTTAAGCTATCCTATGACCTATAGTCAAATAGTTTGATGTGCATTTGTTACACCACTTCTGAGCCTAGGATTTTTTAATCATCTAATGATGATGGCTGTCCTCCTCCAAAAACACTTAAATACAATGTGATCCAATTGGTCGGCTTCGTTGGAGTGCTGAGCCAGCACGTTGTTTGAGTGCCAAGAGTCAACGAAGCCAAAAATCAGGGTCAAAAGTTGCTATTAGTTGGCACATACCTCTGGCAGGCTTTATAGAATATCCTGATTAAAGCACTTGTTAAGCCTTGACTGAATTCTTTTTCCTCTTATAAATACAGTTTTGTCAGATTTCATTTTTTACTCTCCACATGCTTTTGTGAAGAGGCCTGTGATCAGGATGATGGAGTAGCAACCTGAAGCAAAAAGCAGGATTTCTGCCATGCCAGAGGGATTTGTGTCATTCTAGATTATTAGCTACTCTGGTGACAGGTGCTATCTTCTGCATTATCCCAAGATCATTTGCAAGGTAGGCCGGGAGCTGCTGCGACCACCGCTGCAACACTGAGCGAGGCAATTTTGGGAACTGCTGTTGCACTTAGTCTAAAGAACCACCAGATGGTGCAAAGAAATAAATCACCATCAGCTGGAAACTCAGCAGCCGACCCCTTCCAGCCTGGGCTGGAAGCGGCTCAGCCACCGCTTAGTGAAGCTTCACCTCGATTTCGGTGGAGATAGAAGTGAGCTTCGGCTGAGAGAAAGCAGATGCGATTTTGTGGGCTTTCACGTCAATCCAGGCAGATTGGTAGTTAAGCTTAGTTTTGTTTTCACGGGTGCAGATGCAAAATTCAGATGCAGACAAAAAGAAGAGCAATTGGCTCAAATTTTTGCAGATTGGAATGGAGTTCATTGCATGTTGAAATGTGGACAGCAAAATCTAGCCACGTTTGGTTATCTTTCAAAGGTCAAATCCATGGTGAATCCAGGATCAATTTGTGGACGTACTTTCTCTATCCAAATGGTGAAAATCCTGCTGGTTATTCAGGTCTTGTGTAGTTTCTACTTCCTTGGGCTGGATCTGGAAAAAATCCGGCAATTTTTTTTTTTTTTTTTTTTTCTAGTTTGTGCTTGGCCCAGACTCAAAAGTTTGGACTGAAGTATCTATCCTTAGGTGTGAATCTAACCTCTCACCTAGGCATTTGGCATTTGGCTTTTAGGTGCTATTTGGACCCGTAGCTGATCCAAATATGATACAGTACAGCTGAGCATGTGCTGTTCTGTCACAAGAGGAGGTAATCCAATGGTATGTGCCTTCAGAGCCTTCCCAGTGAACCAGAACACCATTAAAAGTATCATTGATAACGCCTGTCTCTTCAGAATGAGTCTTAAATACCTTATTATTTGCTTTGTATGTTTTAGATTTGGGTTTTCTACCTGTGCGATGAACTAGGACTGCAGTTCATTATACACCCTTGGCTTAGGAATGTTTTCCTTGCGCACAGGGACTCTGAAATACAGTATTATGAACACTTATTATCGCAGGAAAGGGAAGTAACTGGAACCCACTCATTGCCTGTGATCAAACTTTATAAACTTTGTTTAAACTTTATAAATTTGCGGAACATCATTTTAGTTCTCACACTTTTTGGAATTTGTAAGGTTCTACCACAGTGCATAACCCTTTTTTGTATATATAAAGAAGATGAATCCCTATACAGATTATGGTCATTATCTTATACAATTTGTTGAATATTGAGCCTGTTGTGTATGTTCCTTTATAGTGGATTTTGGTATAGTTATAGTTAATGCAATGGCACCAGCATTAGTAGTAATAATATTATGTTTCTGTATCCCAGGATGCAGAAACTAGAGGTGTAGCCTGACAAACCTACCCAGGATCATGCTTGTCCACCCCACCAAAACAGATATCTCTGGAATGGAATGGCAACACAAACTATAGTGAGGACGAGACTAGCTATGGAAACCTTGTGTTATTGTAATATAGGCTTTTACGGACCAAGGTCCACTTCAGGAAAAAGACCATCCCTCTTGAATGAACGAAGAGCTTAGGGAGCATACCCCTACCAACCTTTAAGAAGCTAATTTCTTTACACTCTTTCTTTACCCAATTCAGAAAGAGAGGACCTGCGGGGATTCAGACTGCTTAAGCCAAACCCTTGCGCAGGACGGCTCCCCACAGGGTCTGTACTTCTGCCTGACTCTGCTAGAACTCTTCTTTTAGGCACCCTGGTAATGTTACCTGTCCACCTAGCATGAATACCTCCGAAGATGCACATTTTCTTTAACGGTTTGAGTTTTTTCATGTTCAGTGTTATGTAGTAAAAAGGAACAGTCTTCCTTAATAGCTACTT
The DNA here is from genome assembly GCF_965231255.1 of Vanellus vanellus. Lineage (NCBI taxonomy): Eukaryota > Metazoa > Chordata > Aves > Charadriiformes > Charadriidae > Vanellus > Vanellus vanellus. The sequence goes on along the minus strand of NC_138906.1, from coordinate 134,940,162 downwards.
TAGAAAGAAGAAACGCTGAATTACATTCAATTAGGATTTCTTTTTTTCCCTGGGAATTTGGAGGGCAAATGTTCATGCAATGACCAACTAATGATGTATGGCTCCCTCTTTTAGGGGAGTTCACCCCAGATAAGAATAATTTTTGATTTCCCTCTTTCCTTTGATGGTTTGTTCAGATACAAATTTTCTTGCCTCCTTTGGAAGAACCACAGGGCAATCAGAAGCAATTACAGCACTACCTGGCCTTTTCCTGTACCTGTAGTTTTTTACCAATTTATAATCTCCCAAGAATTAAACCCACTTTCCATGAACGTTGACTGCAGTAGCCTTAAAGACTCACAAGTTCAGAAGTTTGAGTAGTACTTGGGCATTTATCTGACTAGTGATATCTAAAGGACAGAATTCAAATGTCATCATTTCTATAGCAAATTACAGATATAAAAGGGCCTGTGTAATTAAAAGAATAAGAAAAGAAACCAGCTGCTTGTGCAGACTCCACATTTAGAAAGAAGAGATGATATTCGTCAAATAAATTATTCCACTCAAAATAATCTCTTTATCCCCAGTCTTTAGAAAGTTTCTCTCCACTTAGACCTTTGAATAGGCTCAGCCCGGGGTAAAAACTCCAACAATCCTGGATGTAAAACTTCTCTGTGCATTATTTTCTGGAAAGAATTAATTCAGAACTGCGTTCTGAATGCCAAGAATAAATCAGAAAATATTTACCGATCAACATTTCAGTTCTCTCCAAATACATTTATTAAATATGTTTTATTGTAGCAGGGAAATGAATAAGTAAGCACTTTGAATCAAGAACATCTTTGAATGTTATTGAACCTGATTCTGAAAACTGGAACAATACTAATGCTTACAAATGAAACATATCTGATGATAGGTGATGTCACTTCTGGCATCACTGCACGATACAAAATACAAATAGGTAATGTTCTCTGAAATGTGATCCAAACGAATGAGAGGAAAGGAAGAGAGGATAGCCAAATTGTATATGATGCTACCGCAGAGCAGTTAGTCTCACAACAGTGAGACTGTGTTTCTGTCACAGATGTGAGGAAAGTTCATTCCTCAGCAGAAGACAATTACAAGTTGACATTGAATTCAAACTAGTACTTAGATCTCAGTTTGCAAATTTCTTGTGCATGCAAGCAGCACCAGGCAATGAAAATATTTCAGGAGTTCATAATTTGTCAAAAGAAAATGAAGAAAGGAAGATATGTGATGGGGTCACTTAAGTTTTGTTACTATGTTACAGAAAAAAAATTCCCTCTTTGTTCTACCACGGAACAGTTTGGTTAAAGACTTGAAGGCCTAGTGTCTGGCTTATGTCCCACCTGACAAAAATCTCAGAAAGGAAGACTTAGTTTTTGCAGCAGAACTATATTCAAAAGGGTGAGATGAAAGGTACTTGAAAAATTACTTTTAACTCCATTATTTGCTGGAGACTGTAAGGAGAACCAGAAAGACACCATCATACCAGGCTTTGATCCAAAAGTCCTTACTAAATTAACAACAAACAGGTGTTTTATCATGAACATCCTTGGTTTTTTACTTCTCTGGAAGTCAAGGTTCCAGGGAGTGTCTTGGATCAAGGTCAGTTTCATAAAAAAATGAAGTCACTGCAGCAATATAGCCACACTGGATTTTAGAATTGGCTCAAACTGTGCAAATTCTCAAACCGTAGGTCCTTGGGGACATTAGGATTTGATACTGTGTGTCCCTGAATCTGTATGAAAGCAGAAGAGCTTAATTACACAAGGAGTTTCTTTGCTCTACTTTCCAGTGAGGACCTGCCTAAATTGCTCAGCCCTACCTGCCAGGTGACTCCAAAGGGTGATGGGTGAGTATATCCACCTGGTGCTTGCCACAAAACTCTAGCTGTCAGAAGCATCACGTTTTTTTCTAAGCACAGACGGTATGTTTGAACTGAGGGAACACTCTGATGGACTGGAATGGGCATTAGGTTCTTGAATGGTATCTTGAATGGATATTATCATAGAATCATAGAATTACTGAGGTTGGAAGGGACTTTTAAGATCATCAAGTCCAACCATGACAAAAACCACTTCTAAACCATGTCCCTAAGTACCACATCTATTAGGCTCACTGTATGAAATGCTGAGTGCAAACAAAGGATTAACCGCTCTAAATGCAAATACCAATGCCAATGCCATTATTTAGTTTTCACCATCAAAATGCACTCCCACTGTAAAAAAAGGCTGAAGGAGCTCCATCATCATAAGGTAATCACTCCCTCAAGGACCAGAGCCCTTTGGCTGAAATTCGCATCTCCCAGTGCTCAAGGGCTGTGATGATCTCATGGTATCTGTACTTTCATGTTTACTGCTTCTTCTGCATTGTTTAATAAGTGGCAGAGATGCATTCCAAGCCTTTTTTTTTTTTTATATACCACATGAACAGCACTGAAAGACTGCAAGACAGGTTCTCAGCTGGTGTATTACCTTACAGACATCTGCAGTACTATGTTGATTCACATTTCCTTAGGATACAGCCTGCTCACCGGAAAGAGTTTGCAGAAGGAAATCTTATTTCCCTAAGCTTTTCAGTTTAGATTACCCAGCCAGAAGAACCCTTTGACTGGACTGTATTATCTTGTAAAAAGGTATGCTCTTAAAAAAAGGCTAGGTAATCTTATTAAAAGACATCATCTGTAGCTCCATCCAGCTGGGATATACATTCTCAGAGGGACTGGAGAACCACTGTCAGTATCTACCGAAGCCACAAATGATGTAACTGAAGAAAAAGAACTAGTGAAAATGTAGAAAGAATTTACTTCAAATCAATGGCTTGTAGAGAAATATTCAAAACTACAGATGATTCTATGGCTTAGGGCCCAGCCCACCTCCTATTAGTGGATCTACAAAGGCATCAGGATTGTGTTCATCTATTTTTGGCTTTTAAAGGAGCTATTTCCTCTCCCCTGTGTATAACATACATCCAGATACTTCATATGGTATAAAATGATTTAATGAAGTTGTGACTACCTGTGATTATAAAGGAAAAATTCTGAACGTATCCTCAGTAGAGAAAAGTACGCTAGCAAAGGAACTTCCCTGACTACTCAATCATCATCTCTTGCCTAAGCGATACAGTGGCTCCCTGTGAATTGTTTGGCCTATTAGAAACACCATAAGATTAATAAGAATGTATGCGCGCTGTGCTTGCAGAATGCAACGGGGAGTGTTTGTGCGTGGTATTAAAGAGCTACAATCTGTGGGATCTGGCTGAAGAACAATGGTCTTGTGAAGGTCCAGCTGGTCCAACCCTCAGCTTAAGATAAGAGGGAGAGCTGCAGGAGACAGCTGGTCTCACACAGGATCGATGTTGTTAATAGGTTTAAGAAAAAGTGATGCCATCGATAAGACCAAGAAAGAGCAATGCCACTGAAGTAAAAGATGAGTCAAGATGGGTAATTCTTCAAAGACCAGAGACTGAAATCTGCAAAACAAAGGGCACTTGTGGCTGTTCTCCACATGAACATTGAAGGACCATCCATGTGCTCTGGACAGCAATCTGGCTCCACTTCTCAGTTCCAGACAGCATGGTGGGCAGCTGAAACTGGTGAATTGTATGTTTGTTCCTGCCAGCAGTTTTAGCTAAAAAGAGACTCTTCCTCTTGTAATAATGTTTCTTATTTAGGATACAATGACTACTAATGTTAAGAACTGTTGGCACCCGTTATTGTATTCAAACGTAATTGTTTAACTTGGCATTGTGCATGCATCTCTCTTCGTCACGGTCAAACTCCTTTTCTTCAGGTTACTTTTGGACCTTTTGCCTATGGAACTGCAAAAATTACAACCTGACCTGAGTGTTTTATTTTTGCTAAATTCTAACCACAATCATTTCACCACAGGGCACTGTGCAATGTTTGACCCATTTGCATCTTGTGATCTGACTGGAAAATTATGAAACGTATATTAGGTTATATTCATGGAAGTGCAGTCTTGAGAAAGGATGCCAAAACTGACGGTTTGTGTCTCTTACTGTGACAATAGCTACCTGTAGCTACCAGCGTCTACATAGTATTTGGCACATAAATATGAGCTCTTTCTCCCTGTCCTCTCACTTGGCACAAACCTCATGGCTAAGTTTTTGTGTCACTGAACCCCAGCTAACAGATAGGGTATTTTAGGCTTAGGTGTGTATATGGCATAGCCACATAATTCTTGGTCGGTAGGCAGTGTGAGCTCATGCCTGTCCTCAAATGATTGTGCAGACACGCTTTCTGTTGCATTTCTGCAAGACCGAGAAAAAAGTTGAATGATGACCATCATTTACTGCACGAACAAACTTTGATATCTTACGGGCTAATCTCATCCCTCCTGGTACCTCCAGTTCTGAACTAAATCCTTTTTAAGGCAACATCTGTTTATAAATCTTGCTATTCTCATAGCTTGTTCAGCTTATGTGACTTTGTCAAATCACGTGTTTCCTCTCCACCCTTTATCTGCATTCTTCATGTAATGTGAACCAAATGGCTCTATGTTTGGACAGCACGGAACTCCTATTTAATACAAATGAGATACAACGGAATGAAGGCACCTCAGTTCAGCAGCATTTAACCTCCTCTCAACACACCGCTGTGGTCTCCTTCTCCTTCCTCTAGCTCTGATCTTTCATTGCTTGCAGTGTTCCACACACAGAGGCGCAAGTCCATCAGTGAACTAAGTCTTGCTCTACCGAAAGTCAATAGAAGTTATACTTCGGTGTAAACAATTTGGAATACAAGACATAAATATATACTCATTTGAATGCATTCAAAAAGGTTTATTTGAGCAATAACAACATAATTAAAAATCAAAACACATTGCAGTACATTTTGTATCCAACAGCTTTTTTCTTTTCCCTTTCAATTCAGACTGCATTGTCTCAGCCATCTCTCAGTAATTCTCTATTTTGGCCTATCAGTTAGCTGTCTACTCTTCTTCAACACTAAATAAAATTTGTATTTCGGGATAAATTTCAAGCATTATTTTATTGGATAACAGCTAAACTTTTATCTTTGCTGACCCACACTCTACCTGAAAACAACTGGGATGTCCTTTTCAGACAAGCATTTTGGCAGTTAATGTTGGCTTGCAGTACTTTCATTAGCACTGAATGAATCCCTGAACACACATCAACAAGTAAATGAGAAAGAAATCATTAAACATGTCTGTGCAATTAACTACCCTAATGTATTGCAAACAAAAACTATTTCATGAGTAGCTGAGCAAATGAAGTCTAGTTTCCTATGGATTTGTGTGTTACGTGCTTTCATTTACTCAGTCCCCACTCCTCACTGCAGTGTAATCAGCTCCTTTGCTATCTGCTTTCTCTTCAACTGAACAAGAAGGAGAGCGGTGCATTCATCAAATGGACGCTGCACCACAGGGTAGAAACACAGCTATATTAAAAATGCATTTCCTTAGTAGGGGAACTACTTTGGTCTTTCTATAAACCTCTAGCTTTCCTAAAGCTTACAGGGACTAGATATATTGAAGGTTTCTCTCTCTGTGTCTCAACTCCTGAAGCCTCTATCTTTTTTCTTTTTTTTTTTTTTTAAATATATATAAAATCTCCAATCCTTTGTCAAACCAATGGGAAAAAAAAAAAAAAAAAAGAGGGACAGACAGACAGGATGTTTAAGTCTTGCTTCCTTGCAAAGCCTGGATAGCCACTCTTACAGGAGACTGCATGAATATTTCTCCTAAGTTCTCGTTAAGTTCTCATGCCACGTGTTTAAACTGTCTTACCAAAATACACCTTGGAATTGTCAGAAATGTTCTTCTCAGTTATTTGTGTTACGGTGTAATGCTGGACAAACACATTTTAACATTTAACACCTCTGTCTGAATCATTTGGGAAACTTCTGCCCACTTTTTATTTGCAAATCAAGACTGGCACAAATATATTCCTACTGTAAAAAAGGTAGTTACAATTAAATGCAGTGTCAATGCAAGATGTTCAACAGTTTATGGCAACAGAATTCTTTGCTAACATTTTTGGCCATAGTCTTCTGATTATGTCAGCTCCAACCTGGCCAAAGTCCTGCAGGACTGCCAGACAAAAGTCCTGTAGGACTGACCCATAAAAGCTAGTCCAGAAGTGCAGCTGGAAAATCCTCAGCGATTCCTTGTCATTTTCAGACATTAAATTAAGAAATTTGTTGTGCCAGTTTTCTGGTAAACTTTCCAAATTGATTTCCCAGATATTAGGGGGAGTCTTCTGCTTCTGGCAGAGCAATACAGAAATGGACGTATTTTGAGGAGAAAGAAGACATCTGTCCCCCGTGCTGCTCTGGGAAGAAGTAGGGTTATGGAAAACCTGCCAGGAACCTACTGAGAAGAAAGTGGGCTACTGCTAAGTCCGCTCTTAGCTGGACTGAGCACTTCCTTCCAGAGGTATGCGGTACCACTAGATTCAAACACAGTGGGAATGTTTTGCCCATTTCTAATCCTTGCAGGAGCCATTCACTGTTGCTGGAAGGTATTTGCCTGTGGGCTAAAAGCATTCTTGCATATCAACTGGGTCCAGGACACTTTGACACAAAAAAATATGCCCGAATAAGGTTGAAGAAATGACGTTAATTGCTATCCAGCAGAGAAAAAGCGATGTTATTGGCAAGAGAAAGCATATTTCAAGAGGTGGTCTGGCGTCTCATTTGCAGCCCATTTGAATGCCATTTCTTTTTTTTTGTGAGCAGGGATCATGCTGGATTTTTTCTTCATATGAAGGGCATATGTTAAATACAACATGAACTTTGTACTAATGGACGTCTAGAGTTAACTCCACAGCCTTCTGAATCTGGTTTATAAAGCTTACTCAAGACCTGCATAACTCTTCTTATGTATTTAAGAGGATTGCATTATAAATAAAGTGAAGGGAAAAGTGGGTCACAACTTTGGCAACCCTTTTTCCTTCCCTCTATTTTTGGTCTCGGAGTTAAAGCCTTCAACATTTCCTTGTACGGACAAAACAATTAATAAAAACCTAAACCTTACAGTGGAGGCAACCATACAACTAAAACAGCTTTACTTTACCAGTGAGAAAAATACATAAAAATGGGCAAAGGCCTTTAAAAGCCCCAATATCATACCACATATGGTGTGAACTGATAAAATTAGCGTAGGTGATCTGCAGATAACGTCTGGGAAATGTTAACAGTAAAACTGTATGCGCTGAAGGCCTTCAAAGTTTAAATAAATATTCCAAGTAAATGTTATGAAAACCTCTACTCCTTTCATGAGAACCTGTTCCAAGAAGGCTAACTGAGATATAGTTTATTTACATGAATCCCATTTTGATCTTCAATAAAAATAAAGTACAGGCTGCGTTGGACAGCATGGTATTGCACACCAACAGGGCAGGGCACAAATCCCGTTCATCTCAGAGATATGCCCAGCCTGTGGAAACAGGAGAGATTGTCCTCCTAGGAAAGCAAGAAAAAAAATTGTTCTATGCATTCTCTGGTTCTGCAGCCTCTAGAGTGCTTAATATCGCAGGTTGGATTGATCCTCCTGTAGGAGGGAATCCAATTCAGTTTATTGCCTTTGAGAAAGCTATAAAAAGCCAACAGCAGGGTAACAGGCTAACCTGTTCTGAAATACCGTCTCCACACACACGGCCGAAAAAGGCCCCCTGGTCAGTGGGGACAGAGTTCCCCTGATCCTGGCTCAGCAGGACACTGTTCTTTGCTTTGCAGACCTAATGCTTACCTTGGGTTAAGCACAGCCCAGCTTGGAGGTAAGAGAAGAGGAAGTTTAATGAGATGAGGGGAAGGTGGATTTGGATCGCTGAAGCAGGTCCATGATGCTTCTGGGGCTGGTGGACCTAATGAAGCTTTAGTTGGGGATAGGGACAAAAAGAGGTTTTTGGCGCTGCAAATAGGAAAACGTTTTTTGAGAAACTACAGGAATAAGGTTTCTTTCTTCATCTCCCATCTTCCCAAGAACTCTCTCCCTGACACAAAATGCCCACCCACTTTTCTGCACCTCCCCACTGGTGCGACATGTGTGGCCAAAGGAAGAGGACAGAGAAAGGAAAAGGGCAGGGTCGAGGACCATTATCCCTCATCGAGGGAGAGACAGAAACACAGCTGGGCTAGAGAGCCAGCAGGAGAGCCCATGGGGGATGTACTCGCTGCTCTCCCTGTGCTGGTGGACCCCTACAGAGGGCAAACCCAGCTGGAGGAGGGAGATGCAGAGGAGGAGACTTGTTGCCAGCCAGGGGTGGGTTGATTTGGGGTCAGGGTGGCAGTGCCTCTACAAGTGGAGCCACGGCCAGCCTTGCTGCTTGAGAGTCCCTCCAGGACTTCAGCTTGGGGCCAGGAGAAGCTCCCAGTAAGACAAACGCAAAGGCTGGCTGAAGTTAGATTTCCTGTCACCGCTCCCCTCTACCCCTACTGCTCCAGACTTCACTTACGATTGAATGGAAGTCCCACTGTTTTATTCACAAATTAAAAAATTCTTCTTAGGTTCTGGAGCAAAGTTTCAATAACTCCTGACTCTCATTGAAAGCACATGATCCTTTCAAAATGATGGATCACCAAGGCACGTTGTTGGTTGATATTGATGGGCTTGGGCAGTGGGATTGGGCCTTGATTTCAAGATATTTTGAGGTGGCATAGAGGTGGAGACAATGCAGAGAGCAAAGAGGATGCTGGGGCCCTGGAGAGGGCAGAACTGCCTGCCTCAGGGCCAGCTTATTCTATTTTCTGTCTGAGAGAACTAAGCCATTTGATTCACCTCAAAATCACTTTTTATAGATTCAAACCATGGCACAAGAAAGCAGGTAGAATCAAACCTGAGTGACCCACATTTTCAATTCTTGATTTTTAAAGTTTTTTCAGATTAAAAAAAAAAAAAAAACTGAAATCCCAACAGAATTGTATTTGTCAGGTTTTAATTTAAATGAACGTCTTCCATTTCATAACATAATTTGCTTTTGGGCTGATGGTGTGAGTGTAAGGTTCATGTTTATGACTGAGTTACAGACCCTGAATTAAATAAATAATATAGAACCGTGAACGCGTTCTACTTTTGTAGCAATTTTTACTTAGTAGAAATATAAAAATAAATATTTGCATTTGATTAATTAGTTTTAGCTTTGTTGCATAACTGTGTTGTTAACTTTGTGTTTATTTAGTATAAATTAAAAGGCAGAGAAAGAGTATGTCTCATGACAGGCACGTAAAATACTCCAACAACTGAGTTTCTCCATTTACTGGATGAGCTTGGATTTTTGTGCTGCATAACTGATGGGGAATAGCTAAAGACAGGTAATAAACAAGCTTTATTCTTTACCAGGCTGTGTGTCTATATATAAACAGGCCAAATTGATGGTGGAAATAGCAGTGGAGAATGTTCGAAATAGCATTTTTTCACTTCTGGCTTGTGCTCATGCCTGTTTTGTGCACGATCCAGTTTTTAAAACCTGAATCCTAAAGAGAATGTGAACAGTACATTTTCTCTGCTAACATCATAATATGATAAAAAAAATTTCCGAGGATTTTTTTCCCAATATTAACATTTCAATGGCTATATTTTCCACAGGTGGGGTAGGATTTTCTTTTATTTATCTACACCATTACATTTGATATTCCCAGCTGATTCACCAAATATGGAAATTTTACTATCAGATGAAGTATCTTTGACAGAACAAACAGCAGCATTTAACTTTTGGAAAGCTGGTAGTTTCAAAAACCTCCTTTGTAGTACTTACAGATTGCCAACCTCGATGACCTAGGGTTAAAATAATATTAAGCTGAAATAAACTAAAAATATCAACAACTTGGGTATTACTTAAACATCATGCTTCCCTTGACACAAAAGCAATTTCATTCATCTGCACCATTTCCTTTCGTTTTTATTAGCTGTCCAAATCTTGGAGACAGCTCTGCAAATCCCAGTCCTACTTTTTTCAATTTGATAGGTCACACTGCAAACTGATAAAAGGTGCTTATGTTTTTTCCTGCTACATTTGCAATGCTGCCAACTGCAAACATAAGAAAACAATGATATAATCCGATACCCTTGAAATGACGTAAAAATCATGAAGAAGAAAAAGAAAGGTGGGTTATTCACATCTGACTTGGGAGACTTTAGCTCTGAAGCTATAATTGTCTCACATTCTTCATACTTTGTCTGCAAGCAAAAGAGACAGAAGCTTTGCTTTTAATGCAAGGGGAGATTCTTATGAAATAGGAAAGTTTTAGCTTTCTCTCAGACAGAACCTTGAGGCTTTAAGGAAAAACAGAAGTTGTGAGACATGATGAAATTGTGAGAGCTGGCAACACCTCAGTCAAGTTTGTTCTTCATTTCCATTGAAGTTGAAAGGAAAAATGCCAAAACCATACTTCTGGTGCAAAAACTGATAAACCAGCAGGAAACAGCCTTGCCCAGTCAGCTTTTTCCCTGAAATGAAAGACAAACATCTTGTAAAAGGTCTGCTCAGAGTGTCAATGAAGTCAAATTGCAAAATCGGCTCTCACTGACTCCAGCGTTAAAATAGTGTGCTCACTTAAGGGGTTGTTCAATGGAAGAGAGGGTACTCTGCTACCAAACTGAAATTTGGACATTCTTAGACTGTAGCTCTTTACAAGCACACTGGCGTAGACGAATGGAACAGGCTGCCCAGGGAAGTGGTTGAATCACCATCCCTAGAGGTATTCAAAAGACTGGTAGACGTGGTGCTTAGGGACATGGTTTAGTGGTGGGTTTGACAGTGTAAGGTTAATGGTTGGACTTGATGATCTTAAAGGTCACTTCCAACCTAGACAATTCTATGAATCTATGAAATATTTTTCTTGTTGCCTCCTTACCAAGATGAACTTCTGCTACTGGCTTTGCTGCGAAATATTCAAAAGTGATACTGAATACTGTGTTTCTGTTTATGTTTAAGAGAAGCTGAATTTATTAAGCTAGATTAAGTGCTTCAGAGAAGTTGAAGTTAGCAAGCTAAATTATTTATTTGCCATTTATTCAAGAAAGTGAGTTTATTGGGTAAAGGGTACAGACCTAACAGGATGAGATAATTTAAAATAGGGTAGCTTTAAGGGTAAATATGTCACCATGATGAATAGCATGTAAAGCTGTATGCTCATTATCTTTAAAATATGATGGCAGTGCTAGTGCCAAGTCATATTCAGCATCACAATGTGCTTTCTACAGGTGGTGTCTTAATCCAATGCAAGGTCATGTTGCCATCAAAAATGCCTGTGCAATCAGCTGTGCTCCTGTTGTGTGTGCCCACCACGTCTTTCTCATTAGCACTGGCAATTATGCAACCTCAGAGCTGTTAGATCTGCTTGCACAGCTGCCTGAAAATCAGCCCATGGGGAACAAAAAAAAAAAAATAAAAAAAATAAAAGGTTAACATTTAGCTGAATCAGTAAGCTGACCTGGCTCTCTGTTCATTCCAAATGTCAGACACAGGTGGAAGCAGAAATATGCACGTGGTGACAGCGGAAAGGTAGGACTACGCTTTCCACAGAAGGATCAGCCTTAAAAAAAAAGCCTAAGCTACTCATTAAACTGGACCAGGACATTACAGGTTTGTCTGGGGTAACAAGGTCTGGCTGGTCGTAGCTGTGCTGCCTTTCCACCACCTCGCACTTTAGGAAACCCTCCCAGCCTGTGCAAACCAGGCTGAAAAAACAGAGCAAACGAACTGGCAGTTCTCCGTCGGCGGTGCTTTCTATCTGCTTCCTGCAGGTGTAAATCACTCCACCAGGTGCCAGGCAGAAAACCCAAGGGCAGGATTAATTTTTCTTCCTTAAGACTGCTTTGTACTACTGCAGTAAAAATGTATGCGTTCATGGTAAATAACTGTTTGCAAGTCATGGCAGTATCTAGCTCAGCGTTAACTTCTTGATGCTACCAGAGTGCAGAACTTTAAATTTTTGTTTATATCTACAGATGTTTAAGGTGTTCATTTAGTCTTTGCTTTATTTTATTTCCACCTGCCTAAAATAAAATTAATTTTATATTAAAGACAAGATTTCCATTAGGAATCAAATTAACAGGCTGAAATAGCTATCAACACAAGGTTTTGTCACTTACTGTAGCAGAGAATTGTATACACTTCACTGAAAATCTTAAGCCATTTAAGAGTTTCTATGCCACAAAGCAAATTCCTCAGTACTGCCTTCCTTGACAGTAAGCAAAAACTCAGTGCTTGAAAAAATTAAGGAAGAAGAAAATTAAGGTTTTCTACAACGCAACATGAAAATCTTTTGTAGAACAGAAAGGGGACTGGTCTATTAGTGCAGGCAAACGCCTAATGAACAGTGCTGTATCTTTGACACTGTAAAGGAACCAAATGGGGGCAGTGAAGTCAAAATTAACTATATTTACTGCATGTAAGTGACATGTCAGATCCAGATACACAACACAACTATCTGTTTGATGTGAGCAATCGAATCCACAACAGTTCAGAATTCTTAGACTCGCTCTTGTTGGGAAAATAGCTATTTTTCCTTGTCAGAAAAGAAAAAAAATACAGTTGATAACTAATTGAACAATTAAAATCCCTTCTAAGACAAATCCTTTACTAAACTAATACTTAGACCATATACCATTTCCATGTTCAGTAGGCTTCTGTGGTTTGTGTCTTTTTCCATGGTATGGCAGGATCTTGTCTTGCTGTTTGCCCCTTTCTTTTCATACAGTATGCAGTCCAAAGGAATGAAGGTCCAAATATCTCCATTTATTCTCTGTAAGTACTCGGTGGGTAGCGTGCAAGGCCAAGCAACAGATAAGCACCGTTGCTTTGACTGAGTTCTGGTGGCTCTGAAACAGAGGATACAGTCAAGGTCACTAGACTTTTCACAAGCTGTGAAATGGAGACTCCTCAATTCCTGTCACTGCAGACATATTGCATTAGTTTCAATAAGAGGAGAGCTATATTTAAAATCATAAAGTAATATTAGTCTAACAGGACCTCCAGAAGTCATCTAGTCCAAAACAGGGTCAACTTTAAAGTTACATCAAGTTGCTTGAGGTCTTGTCCAGTCTAATTTTTAGTATCTCCAAAGACTGGTGATACCACAGCCTCTTTGGGCAACCACTTCTCATGCTTGACCACTCTTATTGTAAGGAATGTCTGTTCCTTCCCAGACATTCAGTTCAGAAAAAGGGGAGATTACACCAAGCATTACAGCTGAAGAAGAGGGGCAGCACATGTGCAGGCAGACGCTGGAGGGTCAGGTGGCAGCAGAGGCACAGAGAAGATGTCTTCCAGAGCTGTGAGGTCTTTTGGGTCATAGGCTGGGTAGTAGTAGTGGAAGCACTAATGCTGTGCTGTAGGATGACGTCTGGGTCCATGAGTAACAGAGTGATGCAGAGCCGGTAGGTTTTGCTTCTATTCTTTTGAAGGTAAAGATCTACTTCTATTTGAGGCCACTTCGTCTTGAGGTCAAGAAGGGTATTCAAGCACTTCTGTAGCTCACACTGTGATGAGGGCTATGTAAAGAGTTTGCATAGCCAGTTGCAGTCTTTTTAAAATCCCTTGTAAACTTGGGTGGACTGACAGAAAAAGGTCATTTACAGTATCTTCCCTAGCCTGGGAGAGATTACTGGGAATCAGTGATCCCGCAGAGCCCCCCTCAAGCATGGCGTGACTTGCCACGTTGCTCTGGGGATCCGTATCACTTGCTTATGGTCAGATTTGAGGGTCTCCAATGCAGCACCAGTTGTTGCAGCCATTCATTCCTGACACTGCTTTGCAGCAGCAGCAGCGCTACAGGCCTGAGGCTCTCTGCTTGTCGGCTGCTTGTTTTTTACCGCCAATAATAATTCAGTTCTATTATCAAACGTGCTATCTGTACTACATTGTTGCCTTGGGCCACAACCAGAAGTTGGTACTGCCTTGTGCTACAGTTTCTCTGTTTGTGTCATAAATCCATATTCAGGGGATCAGTTCCAGTCTTGCTGCTTTAACTGGGCTGTGCAGGGCAGTACTGAACTTAGACTTTTAAGCCTGGTGAAGTGTAAAGAAGTAGAACCCCATTTTTGTCAATTTTTGTGGACCCAGTTGCTAACTGAGAGGGCCTGTTGATTTCAGTGGAGTCGTACAAGTGATTAATCTGCTTTTTGTGTAAAGTCCTGTTCTGTAGATAAATGAGAACTCATTAAAGGGCAGTGTTCACCTTCTTACCAAGACACTTCCAGGGGAGGAGGGAGTTGATATGTAAGGAGGTCAAGAAACCAAGTAACATGACAAAGCAACATTTTTTTTTTCCTTTAAATATTTGCAGAAAAGAGGACAAAAGCTCTTTTAGGCATGCTGGGCTGAAAATGTCCATTTTAAGAAACTGTTTTTTCCTGTAGAAAAATCTGCTTAATTCCTTGTGTTTTGCAGCACAACCAGCTGCTGCCTGTGTCATCATTTCCAAACTGGTTTTCTTTTCCCCATAAATAATCAAGTCCATTTTGTTTGAAGTGTTTTACATCCTGTGCTAAGGCACTCGTCTCATGCGCACATTTAAACATGCACACCCCAGAATATGCTGGGAGATTTTTTTTTTCTCCAAGGCCAAGACGGATGGAGGCCAAGTCTGAAGTCTCTTGGTGTCAGTGATGGAGATTCAAAGGTTACTGGATAAGCTCTGAGCCTCTGTGTGAACATCTGAGATCAACTGAGAATGTGTCAAGGTCTATAAAGTTACCTAGAGACTTTAAAACCTCTGTGGATTAGGGAAACCATTCCCACGGCTTACTTTGCCCCTGGGGCAAACATTGTCATCTCAAAATGGGATAAGTTATGGGACGTTACAAGTCTAGAGGCTCTAGGCTATTTTCTTCTGACAGTGCAGTTTGGTCTTCATGGGGTATTAGATGATTATTTTGATTTCATTCCTACCTTCACCTTCATCATCAGTCTTTGCGAAATAAGAAAATGAGATGGATCAGTTTTGATGTACTTATCTTTTGGTGCCCCCATAATTCTAGAAGATAGAGTTAATTTTGGTGGAAAAGGTACTCTTTTCCAGCAATTGCACTCCAGTGATGAAACACGGATTTCTGTTAAGCCTGAGCAGAAATAAATAAGAGAGAAAAAAGATGTAATTCTGTTAAGAGTTTTGATATTTTTTCCCAGTAGTTTGGAGCATGGGAGAGACAGAAATGGGAATGGGCAATCCTGATACAATAATGATTGCAAACATAGCCCAGCACTGAACTTCAGATCAAGTAGGATTACAGAAATGAAGGAAAAAACAAGTAGGCTAAGAAACATAAAACAAAATATACCAACTAAAATGATACCTAAGTTGGAAAAAGCCTTTGTGCATGAGCTTGTTTGTAAAGCTGATGCACCACCCATCTCAGGCAAACTGCTGATTATTTTTTCAGTTCCAAATTCTCTGATCACTTAGCCTGGGAGAAGATGTTTGCTGGAACTTGCTGTATTTCTACCAGCCTTTTAATTATCCTACTGGGATGCTATTTACAGCCAGCGTTTTAGGGCGAGTCTTGGAGGTGCAATTCCCATTAACATTAATGATGTGTGCATGCTGTGAAGATAACTATAATCCCTTTGCAGATTAAATGCTTGATGCTGTCAAACCTTTTCCTAATGCTGTAAATCTGAAGGCATTCAAAATGGGTGTAGGGCTTTTTTTTTTCCCCCTATACGAGTGATTGCAGTATTTTTGACTGCTTTGGATGAACAAAAACATCTCTGCAAGACTGATGTTTTGTGCCAGAAAGCATCATTATGAATGGGGGGCCTGGTTACTGTAGGTGTTCAGGATCTTGGAAAGTCCCACCAAAGAGTCTCTACAGTATATT
Source organism: Vanellus vanellus (assembly GCF_965231255.1). Lineage (NCBI taxonomy): Eukaryota > Metazoa > Chordata > Aves > Charadriiformes > Charadriidae > Vanellus > Vanellus vanellus. The sequence goes on along the minus strand of NC_138906.1, from coordinate 134,924,353 downwards.
CTTGTTGGAGCTAACGTAGCTTAAAGTGTATAAAAACCTACAAATTTCAACTCTTCAATTTAATTTAAATCCACTGTGAGATTACTGACAGCCCATTTTGCATTGATAGACATCTCGTGCAGCCAGAGGACGGTTCTGTGAGTTTCACAAGTTGTAGATAAAACCAGAATGTCATCTCATGAGAAAAGTAATTGTTCTCCTTTCTGAAATATAAGCTTCTCCATGCTCTAAGTGCAGTATATCTAGTTTTAATCTCCAAGGAAATGTTATATCTCTAGCTAAACACAAAACTGATGTAAAGAATTTCAGCATCAAAGTTGTAGACATGCTACGCTGGTCTACAATCAAATTAAATATGCAGATAATTGGAGGAGGAATTGATAAACATGTTTCAGACAGAAAGGTCTAAGTGCAGGTGTCCTCTGCCTTGGTGACCTCTGCTTTGTAACTAAGCCAGTATGGGAATCCAGAGGGGGGACAGAAATACAGCTGAAGTACTCACATCTTCAAGCTAGAGAGCAAAACAAGGCGTCTAAGAGAAAAATATAAATAAATCAAGACACAACGTAGCCCTAAAATTAAGTATTTAATATCATGCAGTTGCACATATAATACATACATTTAAACACAGAGATATCGAGACAAATTCAGGCACATAGATAAATGGGTTTCCTGGGTGGGAACAGCCCTTGCACTTATTGGCACTGGCTGATGAGATATCTGTTCTGCTTCACCTGCTACAGGCAAAGCTGAGCTGGCTCCTGTTGAGTTCGGGGCTGTATCTGCCTTTGCCATCCATCCACCCCAACAGAATGTAAAACCAAGCCACATTTATCGCCTCTTTCTTCTTCCAACCATGCAGTGGTAGTAAAGTGTTAATTAATTTTTAAAGGTAATCTAAAGGTTTAGCTCATTAAAACGGCTACTAAATACCTTGCAGTTATTCAGGGAGATTTTCTGGCATACCCAAAGCCTCATGGAAAACTGGGTGGGGATGGAAAGCAAATGTACTAGGAGAGTCTAGGAGTTAGTTACTACCATCTTGGAACTCATCTGAAATACCCTGAAGGAACTGAAGTGTCATCCATTCGCATCCAAATTACAATTTGCCGTTGTGTGATATCGAGAACAAAAGTTTTAAAAATGGCACAATAGTAAATTTGTGTCGGGGAGAATTTGGCTCAGGCTGCATGAACTGTTTGAGCTCTTTAGCACTGTTCAATACTTTATGAACCTTCTGTACACCCTGGGTAATCTCCAGTTAAGGTGACAAAGATGTGCCCAGACTGCATGTACACCAGGCCAGGCTTGGTGCTGTTACTACTGAAGAAGGAGTAAAAAGAGATGCACCCATCCTGTGTCCAGGCTCTGAACTGGAGGGAAACGCAATACCTCAGCAGAAAAGATTGTTTCTCATTGCTTGTCCCCAGTTGTCGCACTGACTCCTTCCCTGCTTGCAGCTGCAGCATCTGAGGAGAAATATCTTCCAAACTTCTTTAATAATATTTGAAACCGCCTTTCTAAAAAGCGAGAGGAAATGCAGGTATTGCATGCCTGGAAGAACACCAGGAAGAAACTTAAATTTATTCAGGGCCATTTTATGCAGTGTAGAGCACTCTGAGAATTTCTGAGTACACGAACTAGGTGAAACATGGAAGGGCAGCTCTCCACGTAATAGCGTATTTCCATGTAAGTCGCATGGAGTGGCACCAGCTGAGACTGGGGACTAACCTTTTCTTTAGAGTCTACATTATTTATCCTTAGAAAAATACACAGATTTTGTAAGTGGAACTGCAAAGCACTCAAGAATATTTACATTGCAGCAGGAGGACCTTTTGATTTTGTGATCACCGCTCCTGCCTGCACTTCTAGTTAGTGTTTCTGTAATAAGGAAGTATGCGTTACTGGTAGCCCTAAAAAGGAAGCGCATAATAGTCCTCCCAGCAGGGTAAGTGCTAAGAAAACATCAACGCACTCCCAGGGCCTTCACATGCACTCTGTGAGTCCAAGAGAGGCCACTTACCTCCTCAAGGAAAAACCTTCAAAGGTGGAGATGGGGGTGTACCAGGTGATAGGCCATCCAGGGTCTCAGGAGAAAATTTCTCCCAATTCAGTTTGCTGCCTCTGCCCACATGTCACAAACCCGTCATGTGCTGCAAGTGCAGTGGGTGCAAAGGGCCATTGGGCAGCGCCCAGCCATGCCACAGGCAGGAGCAGCAAAGTGGAGAAGGTGGTAGGAGGGAGAAGCAAGTCATGTTTGGTGGGTGATGCAGTCCTGAGGACACCTGACAAGAAACTCCTGAGAGAAGCCTTGAAGGTCATGGTGGCAATGGAGGGATCTTCCTGGACTAGATCCTCCGCTTGATACACGTCTGCAAGTTTAATTGGTTTCTTGGCTTATTATGATGAGGCTTATTTTTTACCACATGCACGTATTGTGGTTCTGTGGTAGCTTAGTCAAAGGATATTGCTATCCAGACAGATTTGAACACAACAAGAAAGTGATAACAACTGGACAACTGGGCTGCTTCTAAGATGGTTAAGAAAAATAAATTTTGGTATGCTAAATATTGTGAGTTTTCTGCAGAGGCCTGTGCATCTAATGGAATATTTTAGGGACACATAACCTGAAAAAGGTTGAAAATGCTTGCTATTTTGAAGTAGAGCTACTTTAACTGTAAGTCATCTGCCTCTGCAGAATTATCTGGTGAAGTGTTAAAAGCCTGCGTTGCACAGATGACAGACGACTGGAGATAATATTTTTTTTCTCTCTTTCTGAAAATAGGATCAGGACCCATTTCATATATGCAGCTAGGACTGATCCTAAACTTGACATGCCTTGCTTTTCTGGTTGCTGTAGTATAGGATAAAGAGAATTATAGGATCATTTTAGTTGGAAAAGACCTTTAAGATCATCAAGCCCAATCGTTAACCTAGCGCTGCAAAGTCCACCACTAAACCATGTCCCTCAGCACCACATCTCCACATCTTCTAAATACCTCCAGGGATGGGGACTCAACCGCTTCCCTGGGCAGCCTGTTCCAATGCTTGACAACCCTTTTGGTGAAGAAATTTGTCCTGATATCCAATCTAAACCTCCCCTGGTGCAACTTGAGGCCATTTCCTTTCGTCATATCACTACTTACCTAGAAGAAGAGGTCAACCCCCACCTTGCTACAACCTCCTTTCAGATTGTTGTAGAGACCAATAAGGTCTCCCCTCAGCCTCCTTTTCTCCAGGCTAAACAACCCCAGTTCCCTCAGACGCTCCTCATAAGACTTGTGCTCTAGACCCCTCAACAGCTTCATTGCCCTTCTCAACTTCCTCAGGTGTGTTTAACAAGAGTAATATTTGTCTTGTCTCTTTTTTTTTTTTTTAATGGGGAAAGAGTGCACATTTTGGTAGATTTTAGTGGTCTTTTTTAGTAAACATACATGCCTTTTTTTTATTTAGGCAAGATCAAAGAATGCAGTAGTACCCAGCAGCATACAGAAGGAGCTTGGTTCTTTGGGAGACCTCTTAATTTCTGGTGGATTCCTCCACAGGTTTCCATTATGGATGCTACTTCCACACAGATAAGCTCTCCCCTCATAATGGAGCTCTCATTGCATTAGAGGAATTTAATGATTAAGTGGAGTGAAGGCATAGTGTGGGACTGGACTTTGGGCAACCATGAAGAAAAAGATCAAGAGTCTGAGCTTGATTTGAGATTCTGCAGGAAACTGATATGACAGGGCTCCAGGTCTTGCCTCTCGGATGAGACTGTTACATACAGAAAAGCTTTTTCTATTTCCTTCAGACGGAATTAGAGCTCACAAATTCTCGCTGCACCTTTACCTGCATGGTGAGCGTGCGTGTGTACGCATATGGGTAGAACTCAGAGTAGCGTACAGTCTGCCTCCAATGAAGGGATTTTAAGGTCTCTTAGAGTTGATTAGACAAATTACAAAGAGGTGCCTTATCAAAAATCACATTTGCCCAAGTCCATCATCTGACTGAAAAGCTTTGTTCGCTGTTCTGCTCTTAAACAGCAAGATATGCACGGAATTTGGATGGACAAAATGATTCAGAATATTCTAGATGCTGCAGATGCTAACTGTGTGTGGTTCAGAATATTTCTCTGCAGCCTGAGAGCCAAATCTGCCCTGACACAATTACAATCACTTACGTGAAATGACATGGCTGTAACTAATTGGACTCAGCACGCAAACTTTCACTGCACATAGCCAAAGACAAACTCTGGCTCCAAATGTTTTTCCCCGAACACATTTTCATGGTACCTGGCCTCATTTTAGCTCGAACAATACGTTTTTGTCTACAGACACTAAAAATAGTTCATGTACTAATTAAAAAAAAACAAGCTGTGACAGAAAACAATAAAGGCAAGGAAATGGGAAAGCATTTTCACATAGCCAGCAGCTTCCCTGGCACCATTTCTAGCTATGAAGAGGGTTATTAGCAAGCCCAGAATTATATAAACAGTTTCCTCTGCCAGCCAGTGTACACCAGAATCATCATTTACTTTCAAATTATTCAAGTCAGCAAAATCCACCTTTTCATCAGAGCAGTGGAAAGATTGGCAGAGGTTTTTAAAAGTGGGATTATGATCAGAAAAATGACTCTCTTTCTCAATAGTTCAGTGCCCTAATTTCATAAACTCATTGTTATTCCTGCTGTCTTCATTGAGAAAAAAAAAAAAAAAGCGTGTTTATTCCTGCTAGCAGAGCATGCTCGTCAGCGGCAGGAGGGGGAGGTGCATTCTCTTCTGCAAAATGCACCATCCTCAAAAACGTCCACTGACTCCAAGATGCCGAATCTTTGCTACTGGACGTGATAATTGAGAAATAAACAAACAGATTGAGTTTTGGGCTATGCCAATACTAGTTATAGTTTAAAACAACAGGGCAAATTTGATCTGGAGTTAATGAGAAATAAACAGTCTTAGCCACTTTTCGCATGAATTTAAGTAACGAATTTGAGGACAACCTACTCACCTCTTCACCTTCATGTCCTGATGAAAAAGGAGCTGACCAGGCCTAAATCGGGGCTAATGTTTGCTCTAGATCTGGCAGAATGGCGTGGGTGCTCTGGGGCTGTGGGAGGAGGAGAGGCTGGTGGCTGTAACGTGCGGCTGAGAGTGAGGGACCCGCATCTCAGGGAGCCCTCGGGCACACCAGGAGGCCCTGGTTCAGTAAATCCTCCAAGATTGCATAACTTGGAACAAGTGAGCAGTCCTACAGTGGGGTTGTTATGTGCCTCGGGTTATGCAAGTGCTTAAGTGTTTTGCTGGAGAGGGAGCCCTAAACTCTCAGTATCGTTTTCTCCTATCTTTAAAATGGTAATAATGATGCCTCCATCAGGAAGGGAAGTAATTGATTTAGTCACGATTACTGAAAAGAGGGCGTCTGTAACTACCAAACAAAATAACCTAAAAGCAGGAGAAACAGGGAAGTATGCGGAATAATATCCTGGGATGCTTATTTTATAAGAGGCGGTTCAGTTTTGGAAAGCGCTTATGTTAAACTGCCACCTTCTTTTACTCTGGCTGATCGTGTGCATTTGAAAAGTAAAACTACCTAGTAAACCCTGCCGGAAGATGGCTAACAAACAGGCGTCAAGTGGATTGTGTTCCTCACGCATCATGAATAGATGCCTTCACGTCTGAGCAAAGCCTGTGAAAACACGAGCGCCCTGTTTGGCCTGAAGAACCAGGACAGGTTGTCTGAACGACAGGCTGACTTCACAGGACCAAGAATTAGAAAACTCCCCGCTTTATGCACGGAATCACGAATTTTCAGAGTTGGAAGGGACCTCTAGAGATCATCTAGTCCAACTCCCCTGCTAAAGCAGGGTTGCCCAGAGCACATTACTCAGGACTGCATCCAGGCGGGTCTTGAAAATCTCCAGAGAAGGGGACTCCACAACCTCCCTGGGCAGCCTGTGCCAGTGCACCACTGGTTATGCTGCAAATGCTCTTCTTCAAACGCAGCCAGGTACTAAGCATGCTCGCTTCTGAGTGGTCTCAGGGGAATATTGCTCTCAACTGCACTAAGACAAATGAAAATTGGAATGACATCATGATGACAATTCTAGATTATAATAGCATTTAGAATTAAGATAAAGCTAACATGCGAAAATGTACTTATGACTGCGATACTATTGTTCCATAAGCCATAGGCTGTTTATTCACACAGAAGATGTGGTTGTAGCCTGATAGAGTATGAGGAATATTCTACCACGTGCACAAGCTGAGCCAGTCTCGTGGTTAATTGCTGCTGGTGGAGGCAGTCCTGCTGTCCTCTGCCCGCCCTGCCTGGGGCTTCCTCCCCTTCCTCATGCTGGCGCAGGTCCTTCATTTCAGTTCACCTCCCTGAACCTGTAAAAAGATAAACCTGGAAAAAAAACAAACAGGGAAAGTATGTTTTTGAGCCCTGATCAACTGAGGCTGGGCGTATAGATTTGTGTGAAGTTTTCTGCATGGAAGCTCGACAGCAGCTCTGTGTTCGTCTCAGCACTTGGGCATTAAAAACCAGCTCAAAACATCCTGACAGATAGCTCTGCTATATTCCCACTAACCTGTAGAATTCAAGCAATTTCGTGCATTGTTACCACCCCGAACCAAAATCAATGGTTGTAATTGAGACGCAGCAAGCCAACGTGTCTCCCACGGCAGGGTTCTGCCCGACAGGACTGCCAGGGCAAAGCGGGTGCAAGAGGAAGGTTGTTTGCCCAGCAAATGACCTCTCTCCAACGTAGCCAGGGACTCAGCATGCTCTCTTACGAGCCATTCGATGTAGAACAGCTCAAGCTAGTCATTGAAACAACATTGTGTTTTCTGAATAACAGCAAGGGCTATGAAACCATAGAAAACTTCTTTTATGTGTTGTCTACTGTGTTCCTATACAGGCTGATCGTTAGAGAAGACAAATTACTCCCCATTTTTCTTACATACAAAACGTTGCTTTTGCTTTAAGCTGTCAGCTACCCCGGCAAACACCATGATTTGGTAATTCACCTTCACAGGGTGAATTCACCTTCTCTCTTATCAGGAGGAAGTCTGCTTTTTCAGAACAAGGGGAACAAGGGCCTCTTACGACCAACTCAATTTGTAGCTGACTGCGGTGCTCCCGGGGAGCGTGATCCTGCGTCACGTGATGGAGACAGCCTGCAGCCTTTGGAGTCACGTCAGTCACCGTGTTGTCTCAATAGAAAATGTAAGCAGGTTGCTTTCGGAAGGGTATTTCTGTAAAATATATAAAGCCGTGTGCAAACACGGGTCTAACAAAAAAAGTAATGCCCTGCTGGGTCTTTGAAGTGGTCTCATTTTGTCGCCACCGGGTTAACCTCCAAGAGGTTAACTCCAAAAGAGTTCTGTTTGTGCAAGTTAGGACCTTCCAGAGAGTTTGCTCTTGAGGAGGTGTGGGCATGTGGAATGCTGCGGGCTGGGGGATAATGTATTTGAAAAAGACTTTGAAGTTGAGCTGAATAGTCCTTACATCAGGTCCTCAAAGTCACAGCGGCTGTAAATTAAACTTGAAAAATAAGAGAGGTATTTTACTACCAAACATATATCTCGCTCCCAGACTGAAGCTTTTCCCAGTTGCAGGTGTTTTCAGTCTTCCGCCTAATACTATGGGTAGATGCGCACCATAGGAATGGACAGAGAGTAAGAGTTCGGCTCTGCTTTACGTGCTTTATATAGAGAGAGCATAAATAAGCATGGTAAATAATAGACTTGGTAAGCACGGTAAATAACAGAGACTAGTTCTTTTTCTAATTTACTGTTGGAGCTCATTTGGCTCAGTTTTGTCTTTGCAGTGTTACAAACCAAGGAGATCTCCATGTAAGGCAACGGGGACACTTTGGTTGGAAATAAGAAAACAATGGAACGAGACTCATTAGAACCATTTACATGTTGGAGAAATTAGTTGAAAAACACGTTTCACAGTCTTGGTTTATTTTCCCCTCTTACCATGTAATACTGCTGTTAGGTTTTAGTTTGGGAATTTGAGTTTTGGGTACCAAAAGCTGAAATAGGGCAGAAAAGTACAAAAATGGGTGGCAACTTGAGCTAGACTGTGGTTTTCAAAATCTCATAGCCAGTGGCAACACCTGCTTTTGAGAGGATTACAATACAGTCCTGAGATTTCTCCTCACCTCTGGGATTAAGAAGTATTTCAATGGCATATGTGGAACAAATGATGGCTTCTGCTCCATGCAATGCTCCTCTGTGGCTCATGAAGAAGACAGAGCATGGGCGCTGCCCATTCCCTATGCTTACATACACACCTCTTTTATATCAGCCCTGCCCCAAACTGCTTTTCCTTGTAGGTAAAATTATCTGCATGACAAAAAAGATAACCAGTCACAGGGCATGAGCAACACCTACTTTCTGTGGATGGTCTCATGTTGAACTAGAAAGAAATCTCTGTCTATTTTGCTGGAATTGCCTGTAAGGGTTTCCACACTGCCTCATTGCCTGAGAACACGTCACTGTGTTTCTTTGTCCTTCTTACTCACAAGTTACCTGGTGTTACTCCTAATAGTGAGGAACTAAACTAAAAAGGAAAAAACAAACTATTTGCTGGAACAAACTGGGTGAGCTTGTTCTCTCCTTTAATTAAGATTCTTTTTTTTGGTTGCTCTGAAGAATCTGCTTGACTGCATCTAGTAGAAATTTTAACATTTTTCATTTGTATTCTGTTTTCTTTTACTAGAACATTGCAGACATCGTTTCTTGGTTTTCTGTAAACATATCCACTAAGAGAAAGCCACTCTTTAATCTGTTCCAAACTCGTCTCAGCTTCACTGACATCCTTTCAGCATAAGTCATCCACACACGATTTACCTACTTATAAAGGTGGTTTCTGCATCGATTCGCTAATATTTCGCCTTTCAGGTGATCCACAGGAATCCAATAACGGAAAGGAAAACACAAAGAGGCGTTCCTGCTCTCACATCACCTTTTACCGAGGCAGGCTGCAAGCCTTGCTCTCCTCTCACCCACCGCAGGAACTCCCGACGTTCGCTGTTCCCGGGGTTCAAGCTTTAGGCTGGCAACGTGCCAGCGAGTTCATTAGTGGCACGCTGGATAACAGCGCGGACCCAATCCTCCGGGATTTAAACAACATTGTAACGGTAATGTTGTGATGTCCAGAAGAAATTAAACTCTGGCTGGTCCGAGCTGTCTCAGCGGGTCCAAGTACCCACATGTAGCAGATAATGTAATAGGCTGTTACCTCCCATCTGTGGGCAGCTTTGGGAGACCAGATGTCTCTTGCCTTAGTAGCCAACTAGCTGCAAACTGAAGCCTGCAAAGCAAACATATTTTTGCAGTCACCTCACTACTTACTTTTGGGATTTGATTTTTGGCTAAAATTATCAGGTCCCATTAATCCTGAAAATCTCTTAGCACTGGAGATAACTGAAAACCAGAATCCAAATCTTTGTGTTTTAGGAAGTTACTTGGGGATCCATCCCGCTTTCCTTGTGCACCTGCAAGTACAGCTTCTTTTGTTTGTTCTGGAAACAGAGCTTTTTCTGTAAAAAAAAAAAAGAAAGAAAGAAAGAAAGAAAATGAAAAACATAACACAAGCAAATGCTCCTGGCTGTGTGGGATGTGCCCTGAAATGAGAAAGCGGCTGTATCAATAAACCACATCCGGTGGCCCCAGGCTGTCCCCACCGGCTGGGCTGTGTGGAGGTGGATGGGGACGCACTGGGACAGCTGTTGTGGGTTACTGCTATGTGAGTCAGGGAATGGCTGTGCAGTTCACAACTGTGCGGGTCACTGACGTGCAGGGCACTGCTGGGTGGGACATTGCCAGGCAGGTCAGTCCTGTGAGGGCCACCACTCTGCAGAAAAGGGCCGTGTGACACTGCTGTGCAGGACATTGTTCTGTGGCTCACCACTGTGTGGGAAATGGCTGTGCAGGACATCGTTGTGTGAGAGGGACATCATTGCTGTGGGGGTCACTAGAATGTGGGACACTGCTGTGTGGGATATTGCTGTGAGGATCATCACCATGTGGGATGTTGCTGTGAGGGACATCAACTGTGGGAGACAGTTCTGTGGGGGGCATTGTGGGTCATCACCATGTGGGACGTTGCTGTGAGGGTCATCACCATGTGGGACGTTGCTGTGAGGGACATCATCATGTGGGATGTTGCTGTGAGGGACATCAACTGTGGGACGTTGCTGTGAGCATCATCACCATGTGGGATGTTGGTGTGAGGGACATCAACTGTGGGAGACACTGCTGTGGGGGGCATTGTGTGTCATCACCTTGTGGGACGTTGCTGTGAGGGACATCACTACGTGGGACATTGCTGTAAGGGACATCAACTGTGGGAGACACTGCTGTGGGGCGCATTGTATGTCATCACCATGTGGGACGTTGCTGTGAGAGTCATCACGATGTGGGATGTTGCTGTGAGGGACATCAACTGTGGGACGTTGCTGTGAGGGTCATCACCATGTGGGACGTTGGTGTGAGAGACATCAACTATGGGACGTTGCTGTGAGGGTCATCATCTGTGAGAGACACTGCTGTGGGGGACATCGCAGGTCATCACTGTGTGGGTCCCTGCAGCGCGGGACACTGCTGTGGGGGGTCTATGGCTGAGTGGGATGTGGCCGTGTGGGTCACTGCTGTGGGGGACATCACTGCATGGGACATGGCTGTGTGGGCGGCCGGCGCGGTCCTGCCCGGCCCTGCCCGGCCCTCCCTGCCCGAACGGGCCCTCCCGAACTGTCAGGGAGGGCCGGGCAGGGCCGGGCAGGACCGCGCCGGCCGCCCCCTCCTCCTCCGCCCCCGCTCCCTGCCCGCCGAGCCCGCCCCGCTCCGCCGGGTGCCGGTGGCGGCCGGAGCGCGTAGCGGTGGCGGGATCCTCACGTCGGGGCGGCACGGTGATGGGCGGCGCGGCGCTGTCGGGAGCGCTGTGGCTGGGGCTGCTGTGGGCCGGCAGCGGGGCCGGCGGGAGCTGCGAGGGAAAGTGCTGCGAGGGTCGGGACGCCGCTTGTGTCGGCGAGGGATGGAGGGAGGGAGGGGGCTACGGGACCTGCTATTGCGACGGAGCATGCCGGCGAGCCGGGGACTGCTGTCACGACCACGGCCAGGCGTGCCCGGGTAGGTGCGTCCGACCCCCCCGTCCCGTCCTGTCCCGTCCCGTCCCCCGGCCCTGGGGGGGGGGTGGTGGTGGTGTGGGGGGTGTCGGGGTGGTCCACAGCCTCCGAGAGGGGCCGAGGGGGTGGGGGAGAGGGGAAAGGCTGAGCGGGGAATCCCCCGGGCACCCCCCTCCCTTTCTCCAGGTATAGTTAGCTGTTTGCTTGTGGGTGCTTTGCGGGCTGGAGGTTTTCGTGGGGTTTGGGGATGGGGAGTGGGGTAAAGGGTCGGCTTTGGGGGGGGGAGGCTCTTCAAAGCCAAATTCTTCCCCGGTATCAGCAGCCTCGGGGCGGGTGCGTGAGCAGGGACCGGGCTGGGACCAGGCTGGGGCTGTGTGAGGGTAGCAGAAGGCACAGGAGTGGGGAGAGAGGCTTTTAACACACTAAACTTTCGCAAGGTTTCTGGAGCAACTGTAGCGCAGTGCCTGGGGTCTGCCTGTCTGAACTTATTTTCCGTCTAAAATGTGATGTTGCTTACTTTTCACTCCCAAATACGCATCAATTACAGTGGGGATGAAGGCTTACAGAAACAACAGGGAGATTTGTTTAGCACCGTCTGTGTCTCTGAGCTGTTTCCTTAGGCCTCGCCAAACAAGTATCAGGGAAATAATTGGGGAAATCCCCAGGCTGAGGTTTTGTCCTCATTTTTAGGGGCAGGAATCAGCAAGGATCCGCCGTCGAGGCAAGGACTTCAAAATGAGCGTAGGGGAATGAGCGAGAGTGTCCTCTGCCAGGCTGTGGGGGAAAAGCCTGGCTCCCAGGGGACCAGTGACAAAGAGGGGAAAGTCACCCAGTTCTACCAAACTGGACCCAGCAGCCTTGTAGGTATTTACACCCCCTCTTTCCGTGGTGTTTCTACCCTTTGCGGTCTTCACAATTTATCCTCCCTCCCTCCGTCTGCGACGAGGGACACTGCCGTGGCTTTACAGGTGCAGCGCCAGCACTCAGCCAGCCTAACGTCTCTTCCCAGCCTGCTGGGTGCACGCCAGCCTACAGCCAAAAAAGTTGTGAGTCTCCGCTGCACGGTCCTGCTAATTAGGGTGTATTTAGCAGGCTCAGCGCCGTGCTGACGTAGCCACATAGCTTTGGGACCCAAGTTAGCTTGCGGCTGCCTGGTTTGGGAAGGGGGAGTACGACTGTGGGATGGTGTGTAGGCTCATCCTAGGTGATGTAAAGCTGCACAGAGAGACTCCGCAGAGCAGAACTCTGACCCCGGGTCTCCAGAGGAAACACGGTCAGTTCTTTCCCTGCTAAACAATCTCTGCAGAATAACAGAAGGGAAAAAAAAAACATGCTCCCTGAGGTCTGACAGAAGGTAGCCTCTTTCAAATTAGCATTTTTTTAATATATTGATCTTTTGTTCAGGAAAATCAGTTGGGGGAGAACTGACAGCATGCTTGCTTGTCATTCACTTGTAGCATATTGCGTCTTTTTGGTAAATCAAATGACATTTAACAGTCAAGTATAGTAGGAGAGAGCTAATAAAGGTGTGTAGCGCTAGCACTATAGGGAGCACTATAGGGAGCTGTAATCTGATAAAAGTTTCTACGCTGTTAAAAAATAAGCTGAAACTTGTGCTCTAAAAGTAGACTTTTTTTTTTTTTACCATGACTTCTGTCATGACTTCTGGCACCCGATGATGCCTTATAGTTTTATCAAGATGGTATCTTTTGTCTCGAGCGCAGCGGTGGTTGCCTCGAAAGGCAGAATGTTTGTGCCATCTCCATCCTGTACCCTGCATGGACAGTGGGTGCTCTAGATCCAGGCAGGGAGATGGAGTCTCAGTGAAGTCTCTCTCTTTCCTGCACCAGAGCTGGAATTTGACAGTCTCTGGTGGCCCAGTTCAGGCAGCTAAACCCACAGGAAACTATTTCTCTTTTGTCTCTTGCCTGTTGCTGGCTGGTTTGTCTCCCCGCAGTGCTTCGCTGCCCGCTGGTACGAGCATCAATGCCAGCACCAGCGAAGGGAGCAGGACGCTTTGCATGGGTGTAGCATGTGAGGAGAAGATTTTGGCAGCCTGGCAAGATGGTCCTGGAACTCATACATCTACCACCTACAGAACTGATCACAAGAAGTCATTCTTTTGAAGGCAAATGATCATATATACTTTCTATTGCAAGCAGCCACTAAGTTATGGTTCATATAAACAGAAATTCCAAACAGCTCCAGTGGGAGTTTGCATCAACTTAGCTGGAAATTTTAAAGTTGTTTTTGCTCCTGTTGGATGTTGAGGTCTCACCATTGAGTGTTTATAAATTCCGTCCATGTGTTTAATGACACCAAGGGTGTTTATTGGCATAGTTCACTCCAAAATGCTGTTTTGAATGTAGAGTTCGAAAAATTTAAACCAGAAATGTGAAGAAAGGTGACCAGTGGTTCTCGTGCTACAGCCAGTTTGTCAGCCTGTTTGGCACTCATGATTTCAGCACCGGCTGCAATGACATTTCATCCCTTTGCAAATACTTAACAGGACAAAGTATTTGGGGGAAGTGTGAAGTGCCTCAAGTGTATGTAATCAAGAAATGTGTTAGGAATAATACAAAAACAATGCTCCAAAACAGTAGAAACCACTGAAAGGAGGGGCAACCTAAAGCTGCCAATGCCATGGTTAAATTCTGTCGTGCCTAAAAATCGTAGTCGGTCTGGTACTTTTTATAAATAGATAGTTCAGCAGAAGTCCATGGGCTGCTGAACCTATGTCCAAGGGGTTTTAAATACATTTCCTCATAGTTCTAACAATGAAGAAAGAATATTTTTGTGCATCGAGAGCATTTTAAATAGGAACTATTGTACAATGAGAAAGTCTGAAAAAGGAATGACCTCATCATTTGAATGGAAGTGGTTACTCTGAGAAAATTCACAGTTCCTTATACATAACAACATACGTTGTGCAGTGATTCACTGAAGCTACTGTAATCCTCTTTTTTTCCAGAGATACAAAAAAATTAAAGGGTGTGACTTGTAAAAAAAATTCTATGATTCAGTGTTGCAAATGGAAAAAACCCCGAGTCCTGACCACTCAACTTTGTTTCATAGGATAGCAATGTAATTTTCCTGTGTAGTTTTGAACTTCCAGGTGTCTCATTAGCTTCCATATTTGGTAGGTCTTTGAGCACAAATCCTGTCCTTCAGGTTCCTTTGACTTGCATCCTTCTCATTGTTTCAATGAAAAATCATCTACCATCATTGTGTTAATTAAGATGGACCAATAGTAACGTAGACAGAGATCATAGACATGTAGCTATGGGTCCCTGATACTTCTTTTTATATTTCAAGAGATGGGGCCATTCCTTTTATGTCAGCTCTGGGACCCATTCTCTGTCATGCTGGGGAATTTGACATCTTTCCAATGAGGCACAAAACTGATGTACTGTCCCTTAATAGTTGCTGGGTACTGACTGCAAGAGCGATGTTATTATCCCACTGGCTAAATTCCATTCTAGCAACCCAATATTCTTATTATTCCACATGACTGGGGCAATTCATGCTTCTTGTTCTAAATCTTGATGACCATAAAATTGCCGTGTATTGCTGCAGACGACCAATGTGTAACTGTTGGCTTGGTTTAATTCCATTAAGATGTGAAGTCATCGCTATATTTGTTATGCAGCTGCTCAGTCCCTTGGGGAGTTTTCTGCATGGAAAATGGGATCATAGAATGGTTTGGGTTGGAAGGGAACTTAAAGGTCATCTAATTCCAACCCCACTGCCATGGGCAGGGACACCTCCCACTAGACCAGGTTGCTCAAAGCTCCATCCAGCCTGGCCTTGAACACTTCCAGGGATGGGGCATCTACCACTTTCCTGGGCAACCTGTTCCAGTGTCTCACCACCCAGTCAGCAAAGAGTTTCTTCCTAATATCTAGTTTAAATCTATCCTCTATCTGTTTAAAACCTTAGCCATTGTCCTATCATTACACTCCCTGATAAAGAGTCCCTCCCTATCTTTCCTGTAGGTCCCCTTTATGTACTGGAAGGCTCTTCTCCAGGCTGAACCACCCCAACCCTCTCAGCCTGTCTTCATAGCAGAGATGCTCCAGCCCTCTGATCGTCTTTGTGGCCCTCCTCTGGACTCGCTCCAACAGGTCCATGTCCTTCTTGTTTTGGGGGCCCCAGAGCTGGACGCAGTACTCCTGGTGGGGTCTCACGATGCTAGACCTTGTGTTGTCTGCATATAAAGGTGCTAATAGGGGATTTAAATTATGTGGAAATTCTTCCGTGGGTCATTCATGCAGCCAACTTGGAAAATAGTCAACAGATAAGGCAACTGGGCTAGATGACACTTACTGTCCTTTGGGAACTCTAGGTATAACTCAGATATGTGATCAGGCATTGAAGTCTACGCTTGTATTATTAAATAAAGTGGGGCCAAGGACTGTTTTCTGGCTCCGCAGCCAAGTGGAAAAGACTGTGATGTCCATACTATGTTTAGCACTTGTCCTGGCTAACTTGTGGTGGAGTCTAAGACATTTTTATTATTAGCACTGGTTTTCTTTTTTTTTTTCTAGTTCAAAATGCTTGAAACAAATGTCTGAGGGTTGTCCTGCAACATGTTAGGGTGGTGTCTTCACAGCTGCAGAGACGGTGTCACGTCTCTTGGGGCACCTCGATGTGTCAGAGGGCAGTGCCTGGTGGTGCAGTGCCAGGTATCTGCATGTGGCAAAGGGAGCCATACGCTTTTTCCATGTTATTTTCCAGTGCTGTTCTACAAATCATACCCAGGTGCTGTCAGGGAAGGTGTTTATCAGTAAGTAGAAGAAAATGCCGGAGAATGCTAATGGTTAAACAGGATGGGCAACTAACAGGTGGCCCAACATCCAAGGCTGCTCTGTGGTTCTGTTTCAGTGGAGTTCCTCAGGGCGTGGGGTGCAGCATCCTCGGCCACTCGTACGCCTGGCGCTGCCGGGCAACTGAAAAGTGGTCAAGTTTGGTCAGAACAGGTGCACAGTGAGAGGAAAGGAGGGGAACTGTAATAGTGCGGTAAGGACGTCTGCCGGCTAGCCTCTGTCAGGGGCTTTATCTGCTTTATGATGTCTGTAGTGCTCCAAGAAATTACAGCTTCAGTGACAGAGCAAACCCAGCAATTTCTGTGTCTTAAGAAAAGAGTCACAAACACCAAAGAGGGTATCACATTTTATTCTTTCTTCCCAATGTCTTGTACTGGCAGAATCCCAGAGGGCATAAAATATTTTCCTGAAATCGTAGTTTGGTCTCCTCACTTTCCTGCAACACTGATACGAGTATGTAACTAGTGGTTAAGCTGTAAAGCTTCTTGGAGATTTAAATTGTAATCAGGAAATATAGAAAAAAAAAAAAAGATGGGAAACATGTGATACGGTCCATTACAAGCTAATGGGAAACATGGGAGGGGAAAAAGCTTCATTTAACTAGATAATGAGACACATGGCCCAAACCAATTCAGAACCAAAGATAGCCCAACCATTGGTTATAACATGTATTTTGTACCATTCTCTAAGTATCATGTTGAAGACCTGCCTTTATAAAGGAATGCAAAAGCAAAATGAAATGTGATTCACACTATATGGAAAATAATTTTAAGCCTATTTGCAATGTGCAATGAAAACAAGTCGTTGAAGAACTGGGGAATTTCCATATCAATAAGAAACTCTCATATTAACATAGGCAGCATTAGGTTTTTATGCCACTACGTGCTACTATTTCAGTTACATGACATTAATTGTAACTCTATTGAAAAAGCAAGCCCATCAGAGGACAAAAAGCAGCTAATGATATATAGGGAAAGCAGCATGGACTAGTACAGCGCTGCAGTGTTTTGACTGCTTGTCTCATTTCTCGGTTAAGGAGAGCCGCAGACCCGGCCGTTCCCCGCTCGCCCAGCAGCACACCGTGCACCCATGGAAAGCTGGTACAGCCGCTGCTGTACACACACACTGACGAGAGGGGAAGCGGCCCGGAGGAATGCGGCTGCCCAACCTGGAGCACCTTCCAGGTGGCCTTTGGGAAAAGAGGCTACTGGCAATGGACCACTGGTCGAGTTAAATGTCCTCATAGGCCACAGGTTGAGGACTACTCATGTAGGGAAATGACTACTTATCCTCAGAGGATTCTTCCTCTTGATGGATGCCCATGTGCGAGACATTTTTACCTGTTCTTTCACTGCTCTGCCTGTCGAGGCTGTGTAGACTGGAAGTTCCCCGTTGGAGGGGTTGTGTTTGTTCCATCAGGAAGCACCCGGAGATCATCCCCATCCTGCCCCTCAGGGGTGAGAGCTCAGTACAGTTTTAAAGAGCTGTAGTATTCATTTTGACTGCTAAAAGTGAAATTGTTAGGTCACACAGTTTTCAAAACCTAGGGCTTGGTGTTCCTGGCGATGAGGCTAAGGAAAGCTCGGTTTCACTGAAACGTGAAACGGCTGTGTGTTTTTTACTGTTGTGTACTGTGTTAATGGACAAAAAAAAAGAAGACTTGTGTGTTATGTAGCTTCTTACTCGGGAATAATGTGTCCATCACCTGTTTCTGTGTTCTGAGAATCAGGCTGCAAAACCTTTTCTTCCAGAGTAGATTATTTGTATCCACCTGGAAGAAATCTTGCACATTGCACGTGCTTACATTGGCAAGATTGACACAGAGCTACTGTTTTGCCAGAATATAAATGAGAAACACAAGAGAAGGGAGAATTATAGATTGGAAAAATGTGTATCGTGCCTAATGAGAACTAGAAGGAGCATGCCATCATTATTAGATGCACTGCAGAGAATAAAAAAAGAAGGAAATGGCTGGTAAATAACAGATATGATAGATCCGCACATTTCTGAGCTTCGAGACAATACCGAAACTAAGAGATGCTTAGTCTGTTATTTACATCTCTCCTGGAAAGGTTAGCAAAAGTGACAAACATGAAATAAGGGCTCATTCTCTACATAATATGATGATTTAGTTTTTTTCTAAAGAACCTGTGTGTTATTTAATCAAAAGGGTGTTAGAGGCCATAAACTGGGCTAAAGGTTTCAACAGTTGCCAGAAAAATACCACAGAATACAAAACAGAGCATTTTTCTTTCTTCCTTCATCTGAGGCCTTCAGTGAGCTCACCTAATATATGCAAATTTCACAGATGAAGAGAGAATTTTTTTGTGCCTCTGACTGTTAGCCTGGGTTAGGAGAGACCAAAGGTACAAGTGCGTGGTACCTGTACTATCGATGCCCTGTCTGAGGGAAATGCAGTTTCTTATGATTCAACATTGACTTCCAGAATAATGATGGCACTTCCCCCATAATCTTTTGGTCAAGTTCAGAGGAAATTTGTGATCCATGAGAATTAAAATTCAAACATCCAGTGGACTGTTCTATCATTGGGCATGAGCAAAAGAGGGCCCTAAAATCACACTTTTACACATTTTATTTAGTACATTTAAATATCTGCATTGTTGTAAAGCTCTATCTATCAGTAGCTATACAGACACAGAAACACAACTCTACACACATCCCTGTATTGTTCTGAGACTAAATGAAACCAAAATTATCACCAAAAATTGTCTATGCGGCAAGGACCATGGAGCACGACACCTTGTGTTAAAACAGGGCAACAAAGCCGTGGCAGTAGAACTTATCTCAGCGTTGAGAAAAAGGTGTTAGAAATCAATCTGAGGGGAATCAAGAGGGCTAAAAGGCTTCCTGAATTCTGCTACTTTATTTTCCAGCCTTTAAACAAAGTTTGGTGGTGTAGAAACTGCCAAGGTAAGTCAGATCACTCACGGGTCTAGATAATGCATGAACTGGTCTCCTTCGGGGCTAATGCTGTATGCTTCAGAAGAGAGTGCAGAAGAACCTCACAGCTGTAGTGAAAGGTTTCCATGAGAAGCTGTTTCTTTCTGGACAAGGGATGGAATGGGGAGCCAAGCACTGCAGGCAGGTTTGAATGTTTAATTTGAAGATTCAAACTCCTAGAACAGCACTTAAAACCCTATAAAGTATGTAAGAAAAAAACCCACAGACACTGTCTTACTAGTCAAGTTTTTGAGAGCAATTTGGATAAAACAGAAGTCTTGATTACTGGTAATGTTTTAATACTGCCTTGCAGCTCTTCCATGCGTTGTGGGGGAGTGGAGTCATTGGAGTGGCTGCGCAGAACAATGTCAACCCGATCTGCGGATACGAAGGCGCTATGTACAACAGGAACCTAAAAATGGTGGGGAACCTTGTCCTGCTCTAGAGGAGAAGGCTGGCTGCCTGGAATACCTGACTTACCAGGGAGAGGACTGCGGCCATGAACATGGTATTCTCTCTTTGCTTTATCTGTACGTTGTGCCCGTCAGGGCCTTCCTTCATAAATTGTACTGATGTCAACGAACAGAAAAAAAGGACATCTATCTGCAGCTAGCTGGTTAAAAATACAATTTAAAACTTTACTTTCTACTGTCATATTGCTCTTTATTCTATTCTTATATTTTTTTTTCCTACTTGGGCTTTTCTTAATTTCTATTAACTAAACAATTAAGCTGCATGTATTCTTCCAGATTCTTGATTTAAGCCCCTAAGTATAAAATTGTCTCTGTGTAAAGTTAGAACACAAATTCAGTACAAAACCAGGAGACAGAGCTCCTTGTAGGATTCCAGCCCGTCCTGTTTCCTCACAGACTAGATGGCATGCATTTCTTCTGAATAAGGCGAAAGCTTAGCTGTAGGGAAGGGGGCCGAGGCTGATTTTGCCAACATTTTATCACTTTTTCAGTAAGTCAGTCAGCATCACCATCCACAAGCTCCTGATTCATTCACCCACTGTTACAGTAATTGAAATATGACTCAACGGTGCCTTGCTGCTTTACCGTAACTGTTTTCTTCCTCAGTCCCTGCTTTCATAACTACCTCTGAATACGGTAAAGAAAGAAAACGACGAGCAGCGTCTTCTCTCTGGCCTTCAGACAAAGAAGCGGCTGGGTAATCTATTTATCATATGCATGTGGGTCATCTTGTTCAATAGAAAATTGCTGGCTAGAGAAAAATGTAATTAAATTTGCAATAATTAAACAATAAGCTATAGCTCGTACTGTTTTTCTCTCCTGCAGTGCATTTGCATGTTCTAGATGTTTTTTATTACTTGCTAATTGTCCCAAATCAGACATTGGGGTCATGGTAAATCTGAGGATAGCATTATTTACTGTTTGCTTTCAAAAGCAGCTAAACAAATGTATCTGTAAGCATAAGTCTGAGAACAACATGGGCTGAATGTGATTGGTCTCAAGAGACCTTTTTTTAAAATTGATTGACACAAGCAATAAAAAATTTTGGTTACCAGTAGAGATGGTTATGAAGTTTAAATTACTGGGTCTGTAGGGCTCATCATTCTTTGCCCTATGCAATAAAGCCTGTCGGTATTCTTAAAGCCTCTTTTCCATTTTCTCTTTTAGCAGCACGAAAGAAAAAATATGGGTTACTGAGATTGTTTTTCAACATAATTTAAGAACACAGGACACAACCAGAAAGTGAAATTATACAGAAAACACTGGACTGGGGCGTGGAATGAAAAATAGTTCATGTAATGTTTTTAAGAATCCATTAATTAGGTTAGGGTCAGAAACAGACTTGTTAGCAATGATGTCTAACTTGTCCTTCACAAATAGCACCCTGTGATATGTAAGTACATTTAAAGTGTATACCTCGCTTGTGCTTTATCTATCATAACTAATTTAGTACTTTTCCTTCTGAGCAGATACTGTGTGGAATTTAAAACAGAATCACTTTCACACCACTGTGCTTTGGAGAATCGGCCGTACGCTCGATGGATGCAGTACCTACGAGAAGGACATACTGTGTGTGTAGCTTGCCAGCCTCCAGCAATGAATACTGACACACATCGTTGTTCTGGAGATGGCCATAACGCAGACGGGTAAAGAAAGCCATTTTTCTGCTGTCTCTTTGGTAGAAAAATGCAGTAACAGAAGTTAAGACTTCTCAAGGTCTCATTAAAAGCTCCATTTATTATACCTAAAAAATGAAAGAGCTCATATCGCTTGCAGAGCTCAGATTCACCCTAATCTGGTGTGTCTCAATTGGCTTTAAAACCTAGATAAAATTGGGAAATTATTTCAAAATAAGAGTTTAGCACTTTCAATGCTTTATTTGCTATTGTGAAGCGATGGTGTAACTTCTGTAGTGCAAGAGGTCTTTTTACAGCTATGGGCACTTTTACTTAAAAATGGTATTTCCTGCCACAATCCAAATCTGATTTCAGGTTTAACAGTGGTGGATCAGTACTCCTCTCTCTCAAACCTACACACCTGGTTTCTAGAACAGTAATTTTGAAAGTAGACATTTAATATTCAGAACAGATTTTTATTTGAGCTATACATTTTTTAATATGCATACTATTTAATACCTGTATAACCACCAGTCTGTATTCTATACTTCGGAATATAGTGCCTGCTCCAGAAAGCGTTTTAAAAGCTAGATGAGCTAGTTAAAGTTTTACATTATTAAGCAAATCTAATCTTCTGACATGTTATACAACACAACCTAGTAGCATGAAATATACCGTTTTCAGTGTTTTAATTCGTCATTTATTGTCACATTTCAGAGGTAAAATCTTACACTGGGAAGCAGTTGGCAACTCTCAGTGCAAAGGAACCTGGAAGAAGATTCGGCAACTGGAACACTGTTCGTGTCCCCTTGTGCATAGCTTTATTTTTACATAAAAGTTTAGAAGACTTTTAAAACAGCAACAACAAAAAGATTAAGAAAATTAACACCAAAGTCAAGAAACCTACATCTTTCTGCTGCATTTTCTGGAACCTAAACAAACTTTAAAGGAGTCAGAACTTTGGAAGAAGCATTTTGGGAAACCCTCTCTGCTTTAATACAAAACACTAAGACTGATCTTTGTATTGGAACACTAGAAGTATGTTTCCACATTTCTCTTTTGTAATTAAAGAGCTAATGTTTCTAACCGTAGTAGCTGCTTTTCCTAAAGTTTACTGGCTACGTTCCTGTCTACAGGCACTGCTCCTACTCAGTAGTGAGCCAGCCAAACATTCTCAAGTCTGAGGACAGTTACTGTCATCATTAAATAGCAAAGGTGAATAAAAATGAGAGTTTAAGAGCTAAAACTGGATATCAGTTTAGATCTTGTTCCTTCCCAATATCATCTAGACAGTTGTTTATACTACAAGTGGATAAGTATTCTTCCTTTACATTGCACTTTTTGTGTTCAGCCACCTTTATAAAGATGCACGACTAGTCAGCATTGTTAAGAAAGCAGTCTTGCTCAGAACTTTAAGTCACTAATACCCAATGTGAACTTTATGGCAGAAAAACCTAAACAAGTCTTTGTGACTAAAGCCTTGGCTAACAAAAAAAATTACTTATTACTAGTTAAAACTGCTCACGTACAATGATTAACATAGAAACCTGCAATATCAGAGCACTGGCAAGACTGCTATGCCTGTAGCTCAAATCCTTGTTTTGTTACCTATTACCTTGAACTATTCTTACAGCATTAAAGAAGATCCATACTGCACTTTCTCACTTGTCGGATACCTGCTATGACTTTTTGAATTGTTGGCTTATGGCTGCTCTAGTATTCCTTGCTGAAGGATAAAGCCTGTATTTTATCAAGATACTGGAATTCACAATGTTTGCTAAAAAGAAATTATGCCTTAAGGTTGAGGAAATTTACTGTTAAGACATGCGGCATCTCTGTGGAACCTAAAGACTACTGATTGCCGCTGTTTCTAGCAGCTGCAAGAAGAAACCGTAGTGGCTGGTGGCAAGACCAAGGAAGGTGATCTGGCTGAGGTCTTGTCCACAAAAAGACTGTGAAACAAACCTTTGTAACTGTACTTTACCATTTATCTTAACGGAAGCAAGCCTCCAGAACAGAAAGCAGAGAGATCATCTTAAGACTTCCTGAACATTTCACCTTCAACAATATATATCTTTTAACCAAAAAAAAAAAAAAAAAAGGAATCAGTTTGTAAAGTCAGCAATACCAATACATATGTATTTTTTGGTATAACTTACTGATAGAGATGACAAGTCTGACCAAAATGTCAAAGTGAAGCAAATCAGATTAGAATGGGTTATATGGCAGGAAGTAAAGTGATAAAAAGCTCAATCTAACCAGAGATACAACCCCTTAAAAATACAGAACACTTGACTCTTTATTAGCCTCTGTCAAGCTAAACACGTTGCTGGTCATTTAATATCCCTATGTACATAATTGACCATTCTTAAATCACTGCAAGCATTTTCACATTTCAGAAATTAGGTCATCTATTGCATGTAGATAAAAGGCCAGGCTTTACACTTAAGTCATCGTTATCCAAGCAAGTGAGATTACATGAATGTTTTACACCTATTATTATTCTGTTTCACGTATTAGGACAGCACCACAGCTGGGCATTCCGAGACTAAAATAAGCTATTATTCTGAAAAGCTAGGCTAGGTCCTTACATAGGGAAATGTCAAGAAGAGTTGATTCCTGTAGTCCAACTTAGCCTTGGTTGATCCTGCACAGTGTTCTCCACCGGTCTTTTAACATGACACTAGTTCGGTTGTTGAAGTCACCATGGACCAAAATTTTAGCCCAGTTACCCACTCCAAACTCCCTTATTCCAGATTTCAGTTCCAAGTCTTCTTTGTAAGTCCATCGCTAGGGGAAGAACAGAGAAAAAAACCAGCTATATGAACAGAGAAAGCTATTAATATAAGAGCTAAGCTTATAACAAATATAAAAGCAAGTTTTTATACAGCTCTCCAGTTATTACAGGGTACAGATGCCTGGGGGTCAGTAGGGTCATTTTGATTTCTTCTGAGCACCATAACTTGACACTAAATACAACAAAAAAGGTTACCAAGTCAAGTGTTACAACACAGTAGCAGACATCTACTGGAACAAGAACCACATGCTTCAACGTTCACAAGGAGGAAAAGAAAAAAAAGACATTGGGCAAAGTTTTGCTTCATTCAAAACACATTTTCTAA
Source organism: Vanellus vanellus (assembly GCF_965231255.1). NCBI lineage: Eukaryota > Metazoa > Chordata > Aves > Charadriiformes > Charadriidae > Vanellus > Vanellus vanellus. The sequence continues at coordinate 134,900,231 of NC_138906.1, read as the reverse complement.
AATTGTACTTCATCAGCCGATTGAGTCAAGACAAACTTTGACTGATCCTAGTATACATCACAAAAGAGAAAGCATTTTGTAATACATTAATCTAGGGACTGAGAATCAAGACACCATTTACCAACAACAAAGGAATTTCAGTCTGCTTAGAAAAAACAAATCCCAATATTTTAAATGCTGGTGGAAGCAAAATGCACATATTGCATTTGAAAGTGAGATCAGCTATAACCTCAGGTAATAGCTATACATTTGTTTTTGGGCGTTTGTTGAGCCCACTGCTTAAGCCTTGCTGTCATGACCTACAAGCTTTTAATCTTTAGGGGATGGCATTTCTCTCATAGAAGGAGAGAAAATTACTTGCAGTTATACATCTGTAAGCAATACCTTCCAATGAAGTTCTCCACTGTACCAGTTCTTCCTTAGTTGCTTCTCAATAAAAATCTCTCAATACAAACAATTTAAAGACTGCACAAAGTGAAAGAAAACTGTATTTTTAAAAAAATTAAATAATTTCTTTTTAAAAGCTTACCTTTACAGTAAAGTGTGAGGGAGAACAGAGTATTAACTTTCTTTTATTGTAGTTTTATAGAAATACACATATATATAACAAAAGTTTATAGATCCTACATATCCTATCACGCCTATTTTTAATCACTGCATTTTTAATATAGGTGTATTACATACAGTCATTTTTTCACTCTGAAATAGCAATTAGCAACTTTAATATGAAATTATTTTAAACCAACTTATTCTGCTAGCATCTGGCCCTCCATAAATCTCTTAAAATCTTTGCTTGCTTAATACACAACTAATCATACTGATGTATGCTCAACACACCTCCTCAGGCAAACTGAATTATATATCATCTGTGCAAATACAGGACAGGATTACCAGTTGAAACAACTCTGTAGGAAAACTGTTTCTAAAAAGTAAGTGTCAATTTCTATTTTAAACTGCAGTTTGATAGCATATTCTTTCTATATTTATTCCCTGAAATCTGAAATTACTTACAGAAAAAATGTAAACTTAAAAATGTTAATGAGATTGAGATGTACAAAGAATTGTATTGTGTAGCTGTTCCAGTTAATTTATCTGTGTTCACTTCTGCTTCTTGGACTGGAGACGTCCTGCTGCTCCTGATGGTCTCATGGACCATAGTAAGTTATGAAAGGAGACAAATGGTCAATTTTCACTGGTCTCATGCTGGCATTTCTGTGAGCACCAGCAAATTCCATATTAAAAAACATTAGTTACCAGACTTTTACAAAATCTGCATGTGTTTATGTGCATGTCATGAGCAAATGACTATGGAAGATCCAACCAAGCAGCGCTGCTATTTCTGCATTTAACCACTGCCTGTGCTTTACTTATTTTGGAGTTGTTCTGAAATAGCAAAAAAGTCAGTGCTTCTGTTCATAACAGCACTATGAAATTCACATAGGCAAGTGATCAAAAGCACTGTAATTACTCATTCATGTTCAGTGTGTGAAAGGAAAATAGTTAATGTCTCATAGGCCTTTGCAGGCCTCAGCAGTTAAGCATTTGCAGCTAATGGTCTTGCCGGTCAGAACCATTTAATTGACAGAGTGAACTATTTGTAAAAGGATATACTGTCTAGAGCCTCCTTGTCTGATGAATTTTATTCGCTGCTGTTACGTACCACATGCTGCTTATCTGACACAGTTTTGGTGAAAAACAGGTTGTAAAAGTTATAGGAACTCTGTAGCTGCCCCAGCTGGGCAGAGTTCACATCAGCACAGGCTGTCACTGCTGCTACCTGTCCTCACCTATAGCCAGAGCAATAAACTGTTTCTGCTCTGACCTGAGCTGAATTGCAATTCAGATAAGCAGCATATGGTACATAACAACAGCGAATGAAATTCATCAAATAAGGAGGCACTTTTTACAAATTGTAAAGGTCAGCCATAGCCTGATTCTCTCAGGTTCCCTCCTGCTTTATAGCCAACACCATTCATCCATTTGGTAGTTGGAAATGATCTGTTAGTTACAGGAGGAGGTCTTGTACCTACTTTGGTAAACCCGTTTTCCTCCCCCAAACTACAAATTCTAAGACTTCAGCTTCAGCCATTATACACCTCCTATTGCTCTTCTAATATTCTGTAAACATTTTTTTTTTTTTTTTTTTTAACCAATCCAGTTGTTCCAATTAACCTGAGGTTTTATTAGCACAGGTCCCCTTTGGGAGCCCCTTTAAGGCTCTACAGGTTTGGTTACAAATTTATCATTGTAGGCACTAATGCGCAAAGGATTAGTCCCCCACCACATAAGGATTATGCACATTTGATCTCGGGAATACTCACAACTCAACCAGATCCTGCTGACTACAAAACTGCTAAGGGATATTAGAAGTGGCCACCTCCTCCAGCAGCCCCAGCCCAGGACCCTCCTGGTATGGCTGCCCTTTACAATTGAAACTTTCAAAATTGTGAAGAATTGGCTAGAAAGGGAAATGCAGTTGTAAAGAAATAGCCTCGACTTACAGAAATTTAAACTTGATAAAGCCAGCTAGTATAACTGAGTAGTACAGAGAATCTGTGAATTACAGGGGAACAAACATCACTTAACTCTGCAAATACAGTACCCAGAAGAAATATGTCTCATGGCTGCTGTCATTAGACAAATGCATACCATGCTGCTGGGTGGCTGTGCAGGACAATCCAGGAACAGCCAGTATCACTGTCAGTGGCACAAGAGGTCCATTTGTACAAGATGCTCAGACAAATTCCTCATCTGTGGATATATTTTTTAATTATTTTTTTAATGTTTTTTTTTTTTTTTTTTTTTTTTAAATAAAAAGAACAAATTTCTCCTCTCCTAATAACCTGGACCCCTTCCGGGCATCCTTAAAAGACACCACCCTTACGAACAACAACAATTCAGGCACCAGGGATGGGCCAGGTCACAGTTATGAGTGTCATTCTGCATGGTTCCTCCCTTCCCTTGAATGTAAGCTGCTAAAAGTGGCAGCAGCACTCAGAGGTGAAAGGTGGGGGGTGTTTCTTGGGGAGGGAAGGAACTTGGATAACATTCAGCCTGATCAAAATTGTATTCTGGTTATTCTGCAACAAGCAAAAATTTGGCATCTACACAAAATGAAAGCTGAGGTACATGAAGATCAAACTTCACATGTGGAAGCTGGACTTATTCCAGTTTAATGCAACTATCAGTGGCTCTTCAGGAAACTATGATCACTGATAAACCTCACGAAGCAGTGAAAGAATTGAGTGGTAGTAGTTCAGTTGTGTTTCTAAACAATTAAAAACCTAAAACTTCTCTGAAGTTGTCTACCCTTTATCAAAAATACTTCCTTTTTCCAATACTTCCTGTTCCACAGTTCTTTTACAACATCAGCAGTGAATAGTGTTTTTTTTTAAGCTATTGTTAAAAGGCCAACAATTCCATTGGAACCATCTAGTTCACCTCATTTCAGAGCATGCCAGAAAACCTTTCCTAAATAAAAATCTTTATTCAAGTAACACAGTTATGCTTGACCTACAGCACCAGACAATTAAAATACTTCCAGCAACAGAGACAATCACAACCCGTGTTACTTGTTGTAACAATTAATTACATCTGCTATTAAAAGGGTTGGTTTTTGCTTGTTTTGCTTTTAAATTGCTTATATTGATTTTTTTTTTTTAAACAAATTTATTCAGTTTAAGATATAAATGAGGAGGGTGCCTGGTTAACCAAGTAAACCAGAGACTGACTCATTTTCTTTTCATCAAGAAACTGTATAGAGCATTAAGTTGCTCCCTCCCTGCCTCGAAATGCCTGTGCCCTCTGAGATGGCAGCAGCTATGTAGACTCTAGCATTGCACTGTTACAAGCTACCAAGACGGGTTGAGAGACTGGACATAACGCAGCACTGTGCTCGACCTAACATAATCACAGCACCTAGTCCAGAACAATGTGACATTTGGCTAGTGCAGAATGCTGGCAGAGCAAGCTTGAGTTTGCCAGACAGACTGTGTAGACATACCCTCATATATCTAAAGATCTTGTTATTCCTCAGAGTCAGTTCTGCTCTAGTAACCTATCTTCCTTCGATTGCTTGTCTGGGACTCCGCTGTGCTCTTTTTTTCCCCCTCCAAGTTTAAATATATGGACCTTCCTCCCCCCCCCCAAAGTCTGACTAAATTCTGAAAACCCAGATTTTCAGATGCATTCTTTAATTTAAGCAAACTGTCAGTCAGACTTCAGACAACTCACAGAACTTGCCATTCACATAGAGATTATAAAGTTGAGTACAGTTCCCTAAATTTTGTGACACTTGCATGCCCTAATTTAGGAATGAGAAAATAAAGTACACTTCCTTTCAATAGCACTGCAGATTGCTGTATGCAACTAACTGAAAACACAGCAATGAAAGGCTGAAAACGGGCACTGAACCATTGCAATGAAATGCCATTTACAAAACAAGAGCAAACAATGCCAACATTGAAAGAGGGACTACATGGAAAAGGAAGTTCTAGAAGTCAACAGCTCTGACATTCACTGCATTCTTTCATGCATGCAGACAATTTTATAACCCAGATTATTAAGCAGAGGAGCAGATGTATTGTTTAAAAGGCCAATATCATTGCTTTGTATACAATATTTATGAGAGGTCTCACTGGCAGGGAGTATGGCATAAATATCATGCAGACAGCAAATGCCTACTTTTCTAAGTGTTTAAAGAAACACAGTCCCGAATCTTAATTTCTTTCAAGTTTTTATGAAATTTTCAATGAGTTATTCACTACTATCAGATGTAGTTTTCTATAAGTTTAGTCTTTACATTTCAATTTAGGTTGAACTATAATAACAGAATTAAGCATGTGACATCTATTTTTTTTTTATTGAGATCTGTGCACAAGCCCTAGACCTGGATACAGTACCTGTTGCTGACCCCATAAGAGACTACCTTAACATAAAAACAGGTGAATATAAAGCTGTCATTATCTCTGTCAGTTGTGGTCTGATTAGTTTAAATCTTGACGTTGAAAACAAGATTGATGGAAGCGTGCAAGCTCACCTGCAACTGGCTGACAAGGCACCTACCTGAGTTTAAGTTAGAATACAGTAATTTATTATGTTTTTGAAGGCAACAAGCAAATCCACTAAGTGCTGATTTTTTTTTTTTTTTTTAAGGCACTGGTTGTATTTGCAGGTTTTAAGGAGGATCTCAGTGCTTTAACTATTCCTGAGATTTGTGAGAAAGTGAAAAAACTGTTTATATGTAGCAGGGGGCTTAATCTCTGAGGATAGATGAGCTCTCATTAGGACGTCAACCAATTTGAGGACAGCATGTGACTGAAGATTTATCCAATACTTCAACTTCTGTAAAAATGCCTAAAGAACTAGGAATAAGTACAACTCTCCTCAAGGACAGTCTATAAAAAACATTAGCAAGTTTGTCCTTCCCTGTTATGTGAAAAATGGAATGTCTAAATGAACTCTGGGAAAATGAAACAGCTCACACCAAAATGGATGTATGTTGATAACTTCCATGTTATGTAAACAGAAAGACTCCAAATTGTTTGCTAAGATATTCTCAAGAGGAATTAAAAAATGGCAATACATTTATTTAATATTAATTTCATTCAGAAATGTTTATCAGTTTGTCATGATAACTGAAGAAGATTGGCTATGTGCAAAAATCAGTTTTTAACAGTTCACTCCAATGTCAAATCAACTTCAGATTGTCTTCCATTAAGGCACACACTTCTGTACTTCCCACCAATAGGGAATTCTGCCATTAGTGAACATAGAATTATTTTGAAGCAATTCAATGAAGTAGGCTTACCCATGAAGAGAATGCAAATGACTATTTGAAATGTAGCATTATAAAAAGACCCTATTTGTTTATAAAAAGTGGAATAATTTCTCAAGTAAATGTATGTTTTCACCTCATATGAACAAAGTATCGAATTACAAAATTGTTAGATCTTGTCACGGTTTAACCCCAGCTGGCAACTATGCACCACACAGCCGCTTGCTCACTTCCCCCATGGCGGGATGGGCGAGAGAATCAGAAGAGTAAAAGTGAGAAAACTTGCGGTTTGAGATAAAGGCAGTTTAATAGGTAAAGCAAAAGACATGCACGCAAGCAAAGGAGAACAAGAAATTCATTCACTACTGCTCACTGGCAGGCAAGTGTTCAGCCATCTCCAGGAAAGTAGGGCTCTATCATGCATAACAGTTACTTGGGAAGACAAACAGCATAACTCCAAGTGTCCCCTCCCTTCTTTATTCTTCCCCCAGCTTTATATGCGAGCATGGCATCATATGGTATGGAATATAAGTTTGGTCAGTTGGGGTCAGCTGTCCCGGCTGTGTCTCCTCCCAACTTCTTCTGCACCCCCAGCCAGCTCACTGGTGGGGTGGTGTGAAAAGCAGAAAAGGCCTTGACTCTGTGTAAGCACGGCTTAGCAATAACTAAAACATCCCTGTATTATCTACCTACACTGTTTTCAGCACAAATCCAAAACAAAAGCCCCATACAAGCTACTATGAAGAAAATTAACTCTATCCCAGCCAAAACCATCAAAATCTTTAACCTTTTAAGTAGGAAAACAAAGTCTTTGATGTTTGCACAAAATTTCTCCTGGCCAAGTGACATTCTGAATTCTTTAAACCAAACAGTGGAAAGATTTATTTTTTTTCCTCCACATATTTTAAAAAGACTAAGACTAAGCTTTAGTAACAGTGTATTTCAACAAATTAAAGGCTCATAAGCATTAGCAACAATATTTGAGACTGCACAAATAGGGTCTTTTTCTCTTTTTTTAAAGACAGGAATTAGAACTTAAAAAACAGTCTCAGGAGCTGTATGTAGCACACCTTGAGTAATGTGGAGAGTCTTAAACTCAAGCATTCTGGAGACAGAGTCAAATGAAGTTGGGAAAAAAATTCTATGTAGTGCAGATTAATCTTATCTCCATTTAGAATACAGATGGGTACAAACCTGTCTTCTGCGGCCACAAGCCAAAGCATCTCCATGTTTTTCCATATTTTGCAAGCTGTTCAGACCTAGAAGACAGTTAATATACATTCAGACCAATGAGGAGTCAACATTAAGGCAGAAGTTTTGCATTCTACCATTTATGTGAGACAAGAATGTACACTATTCTGATATGCTTTGACAGACTGGGAAAATTTCAGTGTCTATTTATATATGAATATGCTTTTATATATATATGAATATGCTTTTATATATGTATAAACGAGTGTCACCTTAGTCCAAGGACTCAAAAAATACTGTTCAAAAGAGTCACTATATTTTCTACCCAATAGAGCTCACAGAAGCACATATTTTAAACAATTAGGCAAAAATTGGTACATAATAATGAAACATTGTTATTTCATTTTGGTAAAACCATTTTTATTACACATACTGCAGTCATTTTACATAGAAAGAATGGATAGTAACCAGCAATCAGAGCTATGATACTTTGTATACAGGTTCCATCATTTCGACCCAACATGTGTCAGGCTCTAACTATTGCAAGCACCCAAGGCACCTTAAAATTTTGTCCTTCCCAGTACAACATCGCCACATGCAGATGCTGTAATGTCATCTCTTTGTGGTAAGAGGGTTTTCGGAACCTACTTACAAATATTATAAGTAGGACCTGGTTCTTACCAACAAGGAGGGGCTGGTAGACAGTGTCAAACTCAAGGGTAGCCTGGGCTGTAGTGTGTAGTGACCAGGAAATGGTTGAGTTCGAGATCCTCGAGGCAGTGAGGAAGGTGTGCAGCAGGCTGACTACCCTGGACTTTGGGAGAGCTGACTTTGGCCTCTTGAAGAATCTGCTTGGTATGGTGCCATGGGATAAAGTGTTGGAGGGAAGAAGGGCCCAAGAAAGTTGGTTAATACTCAAGGATCACCTCCTCCAAGCTCAGGAGCAATGCATCTCTACAAAGAAGAAGGCAGGCAGGAAAGCCAGGAGGGCCTGCATGGATAAACAAGAAGCTCCTGGACATGACCAAAAGGAAAAAGGAGGCCTATAGGGAGTGGAATCAGGGGCAGGTAGACTGGGAGGTATACAGAGAAATTGTTCGAGCAGCCAGGGATCAGGTTAGACAAGCTAAAGCCCAGATCGAACTAAATCTGGCCAGGGACATTAAGACAAACAAAAAATCCTTCTTTAAGTATGTCAGCAAGAAAAGAAAGACTAGGGAAGAAGTGGGCCCTCTCTGGAAGGAAACGCAAGAGCTGGTTACCCGGGACAGAGACAGAGCTGAAGTACTCAATGACTTTTTTGCCTCGGTCTTCACTGGCAAGGACTGCAGCCACACTGCCCATGACGCAGAACACAAAGGCGAGGATTGGGAAAACGGAGAACCACCCACTGTAGGTGAAGATCAAGTACAAAACCACCTGAGGAACCTGAAGTGCACAAGTCCATGGGACCTGATGAGATACATCTGCGGATCCTGAGGGAACCGGCAGATGAAGGTGCTAAGCCACTAGCCATCATATTTGAGAAATCGTGGCGGTCTGGTGAGGTTCCTGCCGACTGGAAAAGGGGAAACATAACCCCTATTTTCAAAAAGGGAAATAAGGAAGACCCGGGGAACTACAGGCCAGTCAGTCCCACCTCTGTGCCTGGCAAGATCATGGAGGAGATCCTCCTGGAAACTCTGCTAAGGCACATAGAAAACAAGGAGGCTATTGGTGTCAGCCCTGCTGGCTGTCAAATTTGGTGGCCTTCTACAAAGGGGTTACAGTGGCAGTGGACAAGGGAAGAGCAACTGATGTCATCTAACTGGACTTGTGCAAAGCGTTTGACACTGTCCCACACGATATCCTGGTCTCTAAATTGAAGAGACAAATGGACCAGTCAGTGAATAAAGAACTGTCTGGACGGTCGCACTCAAAGAATTGCAGTCAACAGCTCGATGTCCAAGTGGAGAGCAGTGACGAGTGGTGTTCCTCTGGGGTCGGTACTGAGACCTGTGCTGTTCAATATCTTTGTGAGCAACATGGACAGTGGGGTCAAGTGCACCCTCAGCAAGTTTACCAATGACACCAAGCTCTTTGGCGAGGCAGACACACTGCAGGGGAGGGATGCAATCCAGAGGGACCTGGACAGGCTGGAGAGGTGGGCCCAAGCCAACCTCATGCAGTTCAACAAGGCCAAGTGCAAGGTCCTACATCTGGGTTGGGGCAATCCCAACCATAAATACAGGCTTGGCGGCTGGAGAGCAGCCCTGAGGAGAAGTACCTGGGTGTCCTGATTGACGAGAAGCTCAACATGAGCCAGCAATGTGCGATTGCAGCTCAGAAAGCCAACCGTATCCTAGGCTGCATCAAAAGAAGTGTGGCCAGCAGGTCAAAGGAGGTGATTCTTCCCCTGTATTCCACTCTTGTGAGACCCCACCTGGAGTACTGCATCCAGCTCTGGAATCCCCAACATAAGAAGGACACGGACCTGTTGGAGCAGGTCCAGAGGAGGGCCATGAGGATGATCTGAGGGCTGAAGCACCTCTCCTGTGAGGAGAGGCTAAAAGAGTTGGGGCTGTTCAGCCTGGAGAAGAGAAGGCTCGGGGGAGACCTTATTGCGGCCTTCTAGTACCTAAAGGGGGCCTACAGGACAGCTGGGGAAGGACTCTTACTAGGGCATGTACCGATAGGACGAGGGGGAATGGCTTCAAACTGGAAGAGGGTAGGTTTAGATTAAACATTAGGAAGAAATTTTTCACTTTGAGGGTGGTGAGGCACTGGAACAGGTTGCCCAGAGAGGTTGTTGAGGCCCCATCCCTGGAGGTATTCAAGGCCAGGCTGGACGTGGTCTTGGGCAACCTGGTCTAGTGGGAGGTGTCCCTGCCTATGGCAGGGGGGGTTGAACTTTATGATCTTCAAGGTCCCTTCCAACTTAAACCATTCTATGATTCTATGATTATATAACTCATGTTGTAAGTTTTTAAAAAGTAATAGCAGGAAGACACACAAACATCCTAACTTTGTCCATCTTGCACTACAATTTGTTTTTTCCAATCAGCCAACCTCTTTAGTTCCTTCCCCTCAAAGTCAGAAAGAGACAAGTTTCAGTACTCCTCTCGGAACTTTCTTTTGCAGAGTACTGCAAATCCCAGTAAACCAAATAAAACCCCAAGGAAAACAGAAACCATTGAATGATTTTGCAAAATGAGTTGCCAGAGAACCTTAAGTCATTTCATAGCTTCCTAAATGTGGCAAATACCAGATCTGCATTTGTGCAGAAACCACACACAACAACTGGGAGAGTTTTTTTCTACCACAATCATTTTTATATCAGTCCAATCACACTGGATAGCAGTTATCAAACATCAACCCATTTACTGCAGGGGGAGGGAGAAAATGTTTGACCTGACTGTTTTGAAAGTGTAAAAATAAGCTAATACTCACTCTGAACAACACTGCTCACACCATGTTTCCATCCTGAATGAGGCCTGCAAGGAACACAAAACTGAAGTAAAAATACACAGAACTTCATGAAATGTCTATGACTAAGAGCAACAACAACAACAAATTTACCTTACTGCAGGCTTTTTTATGTCTCCAGGTGACTGATCTGTAATACGCTGTTGTTCTTTCATTGATCTTTAAAAACAAGCCAAAAAAAAACTTCCTAAGCAGCAACTTACCATTTATGTGATTCAACAATATTTAAAGGAAAGAAAATCCCAAGATTTCTCTACATAAAGTGGCATGCAAACACTAACTGCTTCAATCCATTAACCCTCTTAACCTTGCCTCCCTATACCTGGAAGAGAAATACACAAGGCATTACACAAGTTGAAGACATGACGCGTTTTGCACATCTATTTTTTTTTCCATACCTTCTTTATAATCTAGGAATTGTTTCCATAGGTTTTTTCATCAAGTCTTTCATCATACCTCTCAGATGTAATTGTGTCAGGAGCTGTCCTAAAAAAGTATCTTATGACTTGTCTTCCTGTATACTCTGTCTGCATCAGTTGATTTCCATAACTAAATGATGCCAAGTATTTCAAGTATAAAACTGCAGAAATACAAGCTCCATCAGCTAAAGACTACAATTTATTCTGCATAAAAAACAAGTGGTGATAAACCTAGAATATTAGTATTTTTCAAAATAAAGTCAAAGGCAGGGGGAAAGACCTGGGCTTAAGTTCTCCCAGCACTTCTTAGAAAAGCATGTAATTGTTTTGAGGGTTCACGTTGCCAGAATCATGAAGCAACGTAAGTATTTCCCATCACATGAGTATCACTAAGTAAGAAAATCTTGTGTTTAGCTGTAAGGAAAAAGCAATAGACTAATTCCCTTTCCTTATCCTCTTTCTTTTCCAGATGCCCTATAGCCTGAAATTAGGAAGGCACAACTAAATGGAGCTCAATCAAGCATAAAGAAAAAAAAAATAAATGAAGTATTTCTATGTTTTTATTTACAAGACTGACAGCTGTTTAAACTGAAAAATGTGCATTCAACAAGTCCTTAAACTTAATGCCAAGCTATTTGATGTAAATGCCAAAATTAACAACCATAGAAAAGCCAAAACTTAAAAACAGAGAATGTGCTTGTAGTTAACTTTCTATTGAACAGCAGTTTGGAATTTAACGTCCTTTCTCCACCTACTCTTAGTTCTACAAGTTTCAAGTTACTGTCCAAGCATGTCCCTCAGCAGCAAAATGCTTAATACAAACCTTTGTTTTGTTTTCAAATTCCTTTTGTGGTTTTCGTTTACATTCACACTTTTGTTTTGCAATGCTGTTGCTCCCAGTCCTTTAGACTCTACTTGTTTTGTGGCTGCCTGTGAGAAATGGAATTGATACTTTAAAATTAAAGCCAGCACCAAGATAATAGTTTACACTAAGATTAATGTGTACTCTCTGTTAGGACTAACAGTGCTTATTTCACAGACCCTTCAGAGGTATTACCATTAAAATCAGCAGTTTCAAAACAACTGTAGTGTGTCAAGTTGAAATCCATCACGATCTTTATCAGCTAATAACTCTGAGAAATTTTAGTCGTAGCTGCAAGTGATATTTATATGGACACACAGAAATAAGTGAACACATAGATGTGTGAAATACATTGCAGAAATTAACTAAGACTGCAAATACTACCAAAGTACTCCAAAGTCCGTTTTTTATAACTAAATTAGAAACTGAAAACTGACAGGCCTCACAAGTTCACCTAGTTCTGCAGCACATGGCAGGATCAGACATACACGTAACACTTTCAGAAGACACATGTCTAATCAGACTTTAGGCTTGTACCATAACCTTTGCTGTATGTAAACTTTTCACCACAAACTAAGATTATTCCTCTTCCATTCCTATGGCACATGCGGGACAACCAGTGATCAGGCACAGTCAGCATGGGTTCATGAAAGGCATGCTTGACAAACCTGATATTTTTCTATGACAAGGTAACTCGCTCAGTGGATGAGGGAAAAGCTGTGGATATTGTTTACTTGGACTTCAGTAAAGCCTTTGACACCGTTTCTCACAGCATTCTCCTGGATAAACTGGCTGCTCATGGCTTGGATGGGTGCACTCTTTGCTGGGTGAAAAACTGGCTGGATGGCTGTGCCCAGAGAGTGGTGGTGAATGGAGTTAAATCCAGTTGGTGGTTGGTCACAAGTGGTGTTCCCCAGGGCTCGGTACTGGGGCCAGTTCTCTTTAATATCTTTATCAATGACCTGGACTAGGGGATCGAGTGCACCTTCAGTAAGTTTGCAGACAACACTAAGTTAGGCGTGTGTGTCAATCTGCTTGAGGTAGGATGGCTCTACAGACAGATCTGGACAGGCTGGATTGATGGGCTGAGGCCAATGGTATGAAGTTCAACAAGGCCAAGTACTGGGTCCTGCACTTAGGTGATAACAACCCCATGCAGCGCTACAGGCTTGGGAAAGCTTGGCTGGAAGGCTGCCTGGTGCAGAAGGACCTGGGGGTGTTGGTTGATAGCCAGTTGAGTACGAGCCAGCAGTGTGCCCAGGTGGTCAAGAAAGCCAATGGCATTCTGGCCTGTATCGGGAATAGTGTGGTGAGCAGGACTAGGGAAGTGATTATTCCCCTGTACTCAGCACTGTAAGGCCCCACCTTAAGTACTGTGTGCAGCTTTGGGCCCCTCACTACAAGACAGACATTGAGGTGCTGGAGCATGTCCAGAGAAAGGCAGTGAAGCTGGTGAGTGGTTTAGAGAACGAGTCTTATGAAGAACAGCTGAGGGAACTGGGGTTGTTCAGCCTGGAGAAAAGGATGCTGAGGAGAGACCTTATGGCTCTCTACAACCACCTGAAAGGAGGTTGTAGAGAGGTGGGGGTCAACCTCTTCTCGCTAGTAACAAGTGACAGGATAAGAAGAAACGGCCTCAAGTTACACCAGGGTAGGCTCTGGGGAGACCTTATTGCAGTCTTTCAGTACTTAAACGGGGGCCTACAGGAAAGATGGGGACAAACTTTTTAGCAAGGCCTGTTGCAATACGAAAAGGGGTAATGGTTTTAAACCAAAAGAGGTAGATTTAGACTAGATAAGGAAGAAATTTTTTACGAGGGTGGTGAAACACTGGCACAGGTTGCCCAGAGAGGTGGTGGATGCCTCATCCCTGGAAACATTCAAGGTCAGGTTGGACGGGGCTCCGAGTAACCTGATCTAGTTGAAGATGTTCCTGCTCACTGCAGGGGGGTTGGACTAAATGACCTTTAAAGTTCCCTTCCAACCCAAACTATTCTATGATTATACTTCTACATATGGCACCAGAAGAAAGAGAAGAAAGATTAACAGTTAAAGCTAGACTCCTTTTCTGTAGAGAACACAGGGTACACTGCTGGGAAACAATTATGTGTATTGCACAGAGAAGTGGGAACTCTTCACAAAGTTGTCTCCTCCATGTCCCAGAGTAACTCAGTTCAATGTAAAGATTTCAGAAGTAAGATCGGCAACACTGGTGCAGACAGTAGGATGGATGTGCAGGCAGTTGGGGCTGCAACGCAGAGGGCCTAGGTATGCTAGTATGGAGTTCGGGGCCTTCTCCAAAACCTCCAAACCTCCATCTCATCTTAGATTCAAAGAAATAGCCTTGAAAACTGAGAGTCAAGTGAAACCATTAAAAGGTATTCCTTGTATTATACTTTAAATGCATTTAGTATGTTCTCTAGTCTCTCTTTCTGGTAAGAAAATGAAAACCCCAGAGGAACTTCAGGTTTGTTTATTTATAATTTGCTTCTTATTACCTTTAGATGTTTGTGCTTTTGTAATTGAGTAGTTCAATATTTTTTTTTATAGGAAGTAAACTTAAGAGAAATTCTTTACAATCCTCCTGAAGATGAACTGCAGAAGGAATGTTGTTCTTGCAAATTTTAAATCACTTCTGAGCAAGATGGTTTGTAGGGAGCTTTTTCATTTACAAGGAAACAGTAATAATAGTTTTCTATCTCCTAAATCCTCTGACATTCCTAAAGCTTTTAGCCAAATTAGCAAGTCTTGATCTTTTAGCTTTAGTATGAGAAGTAATATAGACTTAAACAGAATAAACATTAAATATATAGTTATACTATCTTTTAAGGAGTCTCAGATCACAACTGCTTCTCTTAAAACAAGATCTGTCATTAGTGTATGTTTAATTATGTCTTTTTCCTGACTATCTTTCGAATCAAAACAGTTGTGGAAAAAACATTCACAAAAGATATTTTAGGGTAGTCTTACTCCTAGTTTCTCCTAAACATATATTCAACCTATTATTTTTTAATTAATAAGATAATCTAAAGGACGATAAAGCTTCCTTTTAATCTAACACAATAACTGAATATTGTCTAAACAACTCCCTTGAAAGTATAAATCTATTTAATCTTATCAAGTACCTCTTTTGGAATACACTTTAAAAATAGTTTTGACATACCTGTATTAAGAAGTTAGTTTCATTTTCTTTCATAAAAAGTTCAATGTAAGACTTGATTTTACTTGTCAAAAGATTGTAACTGAAGCTTTGGAGAAGGGGAACATATGGATCCTTGCTTTTAATTACGGTTGCCAGCTTCACCCTTAAAGGCTAAGAAAAGCACAGCTTTATACAACACAGAAATATATCCTGCAGTAAACTTTGCATCTATGCTAAACAGGACATACACAAAGCTAAACATGATTATAAAAAGTTTTCTGAATGTGCCTATACAGCTTCATGCTACAGTTTGAAGGGGTTCTAAAGTTAACTAGGCATAATACCAGGAGTTTACATGATGTGCTCAGTAAATGGTTAGGCGTACCTCTTCAGAGATCCTCATTTTCATTCCTTTTATGAGTAACACTGAAAGCAGGGTTGCCAATGAAGCAAACACACCCAGAAAAGGCCACTCATTACTGGGTTCTCTTTTTCATTTGCTGCCTCAAAAAGACTGCCATAGAAAGGGGTTTACAGCATTCAGGAAAAGGACTATTCAGTACAGTAGCACTAAGCATTTACTGATAAAACTTCACATTTTGTATATCAACCACTCTGAATTTTACAGAGACCAATCTAGCCAACAATTAACTACTGTGTACAGACTGCATTTTTATTTAAGAATTTGTATACTATTACCACAGCCTACGCTTTCCAAACATCTGAGTCCTCTGAACGAAGACTCTATCTGAAGAACAAGTTATACCTATGCTACTATTTACATACAACATGTGTCCTAATATACCAGAGGAAGATAGAGGCAGCATTTTTGCATTCTTTTGTCTTTGCCTGCAGTCCTTCTTTTGCTCTTTTCTCCACCCCATCAAATTGAGGTGTGTGCACTTTCTATTATTTTAAAGAGATATGCACTCAAATTTGCATCTTTCTGAATGAGGCTGTCAACATCAAACTAGGAGGTGGCCAGACCCACATATGTTATCTTTTCCAGACAGAGGCATAATAATATCCACTCTATACTACAGATGCTAATAAGCCTTCCTTCTCCGTGATGCTTCAGTATGTAGAACACTAATCAACAGAGATGACACATAGAGGGCACTGCAATGGTTCAGAAAAAAAATCAGCAGACTGATAATTAGGGAGTTACTATGTCTCTACCAGCATTTTTATGCTAACTTAGCTCTGAAAAAACAGCAATGTCAAACTCCCAGCATCTGTATGACACCTCACTCCTCATATGAAGTGGGAAAGAGGATGAAGTTCGGAATGATGCTGCCCACAGCGAAGAACAACTGGTGATAGAAGCATTTCACTCCCCCAGATCATCCATTATTTCTATCAAACCTCTAGCCACAACTTCCCTTTTGTATTTACAAGCACCACAGGTGTGTAAGTGACTGCATAGGCAGTAATTAGGATGAAGCTATGCACGTAGCATTTGCTACCCATTCCCCTCTTCTCCAAAATTAGAGAGCTTAATGCAAGTTAAGCAAGTTACTACCTTATCTGTTTCCGAGTCTGTAAATAGCCTTTCAAGAACTTCAGCAGCCTCCTTGAAATATCCATTTTCCATATGGACTGCTACAATCTACAACAAATACAGTTACAAGATATGCTGAAATACATTTCACCTAGGATTCAGAAAAAACAAAGTCACACTTTTACAGTTGTGTAAGACTTCTAAAGTCCAGAGCATTATACACATAAGGGTTACCAACAATTACCTAGTTGTAACAGCTAGTTCTGAAGTAATAAAAACATCGTGTATAAAGGCCTAAAATCTCTCCATCAGGCATTTAAAAGGAGCCTTATTAATGCAAAATGTCCCACACTTACCTACTAAGTATTGCTTTCATCTTTCCCTGAAAGACTTTCATAGCCCCAGTAGCTGTCAACATGTTTTCACATTCTATGATTCTACACATTTCTCTTTGAAATCAAGTCTTTTAATACAAAGAATTATTTTTAAGCAAAAAAAAAAAACAACAAAAACCAATTCATAATATATTTTAAAGCTCGAGATACTAGTGTTTTGAAATTGATCTCTCATTTTTCTTATAGATTGGCAGCTTTTGAAAAAATTTTGAACTGGGACAAACAGGAACCAATTTAGATAGACCTGTACAGGGGACCTCTTCCTATTTACTCTGTACTTGAAAATACAACAAACATAGAAAATTCAGTTCAGCCTGGTAATAGCCCCAGCTTTTTGTAAAAGGTGCCCTATTTTAGCAGAATGAATAGGCAGCATCCTGAAGCATTTTGAATGTCACACAGACCTGAATTTGAATCAAGCAACGAATATCTTCATGAAGCTTTTCCAATTTAACTTCTTCCCTTTCAAGTAAAGTCCAGAAAGACAGAGCAGATTCCAAAGGTGAAATTCTTTGATCATTTTCAAAATGGCATTCTTTGAGGGAAAGGGGGGGGGGGGGGGGGAAGACCAGAAAAAAGATATTTAAAAAACTTAATCAATAAACCAATTACATCATTTCACACAATCAAGTAATATGTACTATATATAATTTCAATTCCTTTTTCCTCAAATAACTTTTAGTCTCTCTCTTCATTTGTGTTTAAGAGACCTGAAGTAACTGCCTTCTTTTCAGAGAGACTGGTTCTTTGTACCCTTGCTAATAACATTACTGTTGCATTTTTAAGGGAGACTAAGTGAACAATAATTAGCAGACACATAAAATGCCACTTACACTAGTGCTAAGTTTAGCATCATTGGGTTGGCATTAATAATACTCTTACATTAAGCTTGGCATCAGATATCAAAACATTTGGTATTGGTACTGTTAATTTTGTAATATAACCCCTAAGTGTTTTTTTTTTTTTTTCCTGAGTCTACATCTATATTTCCACATCTTCACTTTTTGTTATATTTGAAGGGGTTAAGCTGAGAGGGAAATTCAAACAGCTTAAAACAGCAGTGTCACTGAAAAAGCAGAAGCAACTGCCCATGTCATTCTACCACTGTGCCAGCACCAAGGTTTGTGCAAACTCCCAGCAACCAGGATCAGTGACCAGTTCTGGCAGAAGTCTAGCGCAGCCAAATAACCATCCCCTCAACGCTCTAGAAACAGTTTCCCAGTTTGGTCATTGCACATCTGTACAAGTGACCGTGCCAACATAACAGATGCAGTAGGAGCTGGCAGGTGCACAAGACTGCTTTTTTCCTATGGCACTGCCTGCTTAGCTCAAGATGTTCACTGAACTACCGCCTCATTTATTCCTTCTTTTTATGACATCATAGCAGAGTCTCTCTCAGCATCTTCTTATTCCTTACAGTAAGTATTTTGCAGATAGAAGGTAAGCAACACTGAAAATAAAAGAAATATGACACCCACTACAGTAAAAGACAAATACTAAAAATTTAAATAGCATTATATGTATATATACACATTAAAAAAATAACACTTCTGTGTTTCTCTAATTATTGTTTCAATCAAGTAATATGACACTTCATATTACGTTTATTTTAATATGAAAAACAATGTGTTTAACTCAAAGAGCTGGCATTTGAAACCGCCTACTCCGTTTTAAGGCTCAGTACAGGTTAAATATTTTAATAATTGGAAAAGAATTATAAAAGTTACTGTACAATATATTAGCTTTCCATGTCCATTGTGCAACTACATCTGATGTAATACCTACTAAGCACATGCAGTCTTCCTCACCACACAGGTCATTCTCTACACTGATAGATAAAAACACACATTGAAGTCATCTTTCCAAGCGTTACATACAATAATATAGTTTTAAAGCATTATCAGAAGAGTTTCATAATTTATATATGATAAACTATTTTAAATATTAGAATTTGATTCTCAAGTTGAATTAAATCAAGAAGAGTGTTATTACCTGACAAGCAACATAAGAAATTTCATTTTACAAAAACAAGGCTTTGTGGCACTGCTATGCTAGAATACACTTTTTTCTTCCATGCTTATGCTGGCAAGACTGCTTTCTGAAGTCCATAAATTCCAATGAGTTTTATCAAGCAGTGAAAACTTGCAGCAAGTTAAGTCTTCCAGAAACTTGAGCATGGAAGCAAAATCAGCTTGGCTAAACCAGTAAGTTGTGAATACAGCCAAACGGGAGACATGGTAGTGAATAAGAGTCCTAAGGACCTGCTGCCAGCTGAAAGTTTTACAGCCTTCTGCAAGAAACAAGGGCAGTCATCCTTTTCATCCATATTCTTATTCCTACTGTTTGTCCTACTTTAACCTCTAGAGTTACATGTGCAAAAAGAAATACATTATGTGCTTTAAACTTGCAAATATTGCTCACTAAGAGCTAGTCGACCTTTTCCAGTATGTTTCATTTGCTGATGCTACTCTGGCAAAAAAAGACCTGTAATTTAAGAAGCATATAGTCATTCAAACTCAAAGCAGCTAAATCAGTCAGCACAGAATAATATTAGTCCTGCATACAGCTCAGTCACTTGTGGAATATAGACAGGCCAAAATGTAGAGTTCAGTCATTTTATTTTATATATATATATATGTACAGTAAAAGCTATGTGAAAGCCTACCTAATACACCTCTGTGCAAATTCATGCAAGTCTATTTAAACAAGTTAAAAAAAAAGAAATAAAGAGTATTTACCAAGATTTTTTCCTTTTTCAATTCTTATCAAAAGCTGACAGAGATACACTGTTTTTTTCTGATGTGTAGGTATTTTGGAGAATCCCTTAATAAGAGCTGTAAAAGAAGAGAAAAGCTAACTCAGTCTTGCTCCAGCACTGCCCCAGTGTGGCTAGAAACATACTGGACACTGTTTTACCAGACTTTACTACTACTAAATTTCTAATTCATTAGGAAATTGATGAAGCACATTTAGTTAATATTCTTCCACATTAAAAGAATTTAAATATCCTTTAAGAATTTGACCAGAAAAACCTATCCCTCTTGCAGTTCACAACAATAACCTAGAAGTGGTAAGATGCATCACAGGCTTATATTCATCAAATCAGAAGATCACAGTATCTCACATACATAAATGAAGTCTTGTTTTGCTCAGTAGCATACTACTAAAGACAACTGTCTGCTCCAGAGTGCATTTATGGGAAATACCCACAAAACATGAGCCACGTGCAGACTTGGTAACACATGTTGCTATAGCAACTGACAGACCAAAAGCAGTAAAAGCTACAAGACGACCTTAGTCAGAAATGCAAATCTACAAGGGAAATCCTCCTTACAAAGGTTGGAAGGTCACAAGGATTATACGTATTTTAGAATGGAAGCCATCATGAGATTATTTCCGTCATGATGGTTACCGTGAACTTCATCTTTTAATGCACTGGATATAGTAATTTGTCTTCACAGCATAACACAGAAACATTCAAAATGAAAAATGAAGATGTGTCAAGTGACTTGTCTAAGCTGCAGACTGAACACCCTAGTTCAGGAAGTGTTTACACACACATTTCAGTGTCAGCCTAGCAAAAGCCAGGATTCTGGAGTACGGGACCCCCGAGTTCTCCAAGGACACAACTAGAGCACATTGATTTAGTCAGAAGCATTTAGCATACTTACTTATTAGTGTATGATCATCTCCTACAAACAATGGATAAGCATTAAGTTACAAATTAATTAGATCATCCTGAATGATCACCTAAACTAACATCAAGCAGGATATTGTCATTTGGGCTCGGAAGAACACATTTACAACCGCTTCAGCAAGGACAGGTGATACAAGAGCATTTAATTCCTATTGTCAAAATAGGAAGTAGAAAAAGAACATTGCTTAGAACAGCACTAAAGTGCCACTCATAATAATTGCAAATTCGTGCATCTTCCATAGCAGACAATTTCAGAAAGAGTTAGTATGCTTTCAATGATAAGAGATAAGCACCATCATCATGCCCTGAAGATGGAGCCAGAGCTTGGAAATTTTGGGATTAGGCACAATACTGTAGCTGAACGACTCAAAAAGAGAGCATCTTGGCAAGCAGCTTGATAACGTTCAGCTTTCTCTGTTCTTTTAAGGTGTACCTACAGTAGTGCTTTAATTCAGAGCAGGTGTTTATTTTTAAGGCAAACTTCCTGAGCTTGGTTTGTACAATGGAGTAGTCTTGAGAACACTGATTGAATTCCTTTAGAGCTAGTCCAAAGAAAAAGAAACCTTGAAATGTTTATTGTGTGGATACCAGGTCCTTAGCAGCAATTACAAGTAAGGCAGACAAACAGAAAGAGACACAGCCTTAGTCATCTTTTCTAGACTGTTTTCCCTCTCCACCCCCAAGGCAGTTTCTCCATTAATTTGTTTGTTAATAGTGCTCTCAATCATAAATTGCTTTTCTCCCTACAGCCACTCAAATGTATCTCGTCTTAGCCTTTCATTAGAAATTCTAGAAATCCAGTTCCTTGCCACGTAGATATCTACACAAGCTAGTTTGGGTATAGAGCCCATAATATCCTGTCAAGGCAAGATAAAGTAGGCAAGGCATGTAACCCTGCCTTGCTGTCTTTAAAACCTTAATCCCAGGTCCCAGCTGCCTACTTGGCAGTGTACTGAGCTACAAAGACACATTATTTATCTCCTAATAAAATAGTTTATCTTGTTCCCTTAGCCCTCCTATCTTTCTGCACTTGCTTGAGTTTGAACTGACCATCTTGTTGACAGCCCATCATTATTTCAATAGGGTCTCATTTTGACATATGCAAGAGTAATAGTTCTGTATTTCTATTAAAAAAAAAAAAACAACACACCCACTTTTCTGATGAAACCTTATGACTGTGCTTAGCTTTTCCCATAGACTTTCACACTTCTGACTTTGTAACCTTATAGCACTACTATGCCCAACTCTTTCCTCTGTGGCTGAGCAGAGCAGGAACAAATTCCAAATTTGCTATTAGTTCCCAGTTCTACATGACCCTGCCTCCTGTACAGTTTATTTAATTATTTCTACTAATGCAGTCCTCAAAAGTCTTCCTGTTCTTCTTAGGAGATATTCTAATCTCCTCCTGTGCTGACAGTGTCTCTTCTTCCCACCTACACAGTACTGAAATTTCAGTACAATTCTCCCACCAAGCCATAGTCCCAAGGCCAAACAGAGAAGCACCATTAACAATTTAATCTAGCAGCCCCCCATTCAATGTACTTTATTA
Organism: Vanellus vanellus; assembly: GCF_965231255.1. Lineage (NCBI taxonomy): Eukaryota > Metazoa > Chordata > Aves > Charadriiformes > Charadriidae > Vanellus > Vanellus vanellus. The sequence continues at coordinate 134,878,234 of NC_138906.1, read as the reverse complement.
TGTTATCTTTAGATTTCTTACCTCTTACAATTTCTCATACCAATCTCACTAATAATTCTGCATGCCACTGTATTCCATTCTTTGTGAATGTTTAAACAAGGCATACTATCACATTTACTTGACTCAAGAACACACACACACAAAATATCCCCAAAAGCTCTAACCTGGTATCTTCAGGAAGATTATTTCTAACAGAAAACCTATCATATTTATCTGAGACCTAGACATTTGCTTCCAGCTGTTAACAATCCTAACTCTTAAGTATTTCTTACATGTTTTTCCATTCAAAATCCAGTCACCACCTTTGTCTGCTAGACTACAGTTCCTCGAAATACTTCTAGACTTCTACCATAATCCTGAATATAAACTCAAGGAACTCAGTGTATTTAAGTAATTCTGCTCTGTTTTTTAACCTATTTGCATGTCTTCACTAAATCCTCTTCAACTTTCAGTAGCCTTGAACTCTCAGCATCTGAGGTCTCAGCTTCAGTTAACTGAACTGATGGTACACAGGCAATCACATTATACATTAAAGCTTCATAGAATCAAGATATATTAACACCAATGCTTGTATTCACCTAATCATCTAAAAGTCCTCACGCCTGTCATGGTTTGGGCTGGGCTGGACACTAAAACAAATAACAGGTGCTCTCTTTTACTCCTCCCCTTCAGAGGAGGGAGATGCTCTCAACTTCTGCAACACAGGTCATGGCATTTCATCATGGTTTTGGTCCTTCGAGCCAGAAACAAACCAGCAACCTAAAGATCCGAGGTTCTCCGACCCCCCAGTAACCACTGTTTTCTAGGAGCAGTTCTGTTTGCTTCCCTCCCTGGTCTCATTCAACCAAAACACAAACATCCCCCAAAACTGTGATGACCCTACTCCAGCAGAGCTGCCATTGCACGCTAAACTCAAACACCGGTGGACTAAACAAGCAAACAGAAGTACAGCCTGCACTGTTTTATTTCCACCACGTGCAAATGTTGCCGATACCATTAAATTGCCTCCAGAGACTACCCTGTATTCTAGGAAACTTCCGCAGTCTTCAAAAGAGATGAAAACCTCCTCAGCGCTAGCGACCACGACCACCAGGAGGCCACACGCATGTATAAAACACACTTACATAGACCAAGAAGTAAGCGCAGAAGCACTGTCAGCACTTTAGCACAATAAAGAGTGCGCTTTGTCCCTCACGCTTTGTAGGGACAGTCTGCTGTTCGAGGGCCGCAAGTGCCCGCTCCCTCAGAACATCGCACCATCACCCGCCGCCACCCCTCACCCTGCGCCACGTTCCCCCACCGCTGGAACTCCGCCGCGCTCCCCTCCCTGAAGTGCCGGCACAGGCAGCAGCAGGCGAACTCCAGCATCCAGTCGGCAGCCACGGCTTCCACCTCAGCCGGCGAGGGCGAACAGACGCCAACACCGCCACTCCCGCCCACCTCCCCCAGAGAATCCTCGGCCATCTTCAACCCGCGCGCCTAACGGCTGCCGGCCGCGCTCCGCTAACGGCCCGGCCCGGCTCGCCCCCCGCCCCCCCCGGAAGCCCCACCCACTCGCCTCCCGGCAGCCATTCAGCGCGGCCGCTTCCTCCCGTCCCCGGCTGCCGTCACCTCCGCCGGTGGGCGGGGCCGCGCCGGTTAGCCCTCAGAGGCGGGGGAGAGGCGGAGTCGGGACTGGGCGCGGTGCTCACGTCACTGGGCGCGCGGTGGAGCCGTTGGCGGCGGCTCGGTGCGTGTAGGCCCCGGGGGCAGCGGGCCCCACGCCGGAGCGTGTCCGGCACTGCCTCGCCGGCCGGTGGGAGCCCCTCCGCAGGGCACCCCCTTTACCTGGCGACTGAATAAATGATGTGACGCGGCACACGCGGTGGAAGCGGCTCACAGCGCTCTCCTGTTCCCCGGCAGGAATGTTGTGGAAGGACTGGGCCGTGTCCCGGCTGGCTCCTGGGGATTTCGGAGCTTTCCCCTGCTCTTGCCGCGTCCTGAGACACTTTGGTATAGCGATGTGAATACAGATGTTTTTTGGTGTCAGTGGCTGAAAAGTTGAGGGGATGTCCTGCTGGGAGCAGGTGGCCTTGAGAGCTGCCATGTCCCACAGTTTCTGGGAGACTGAAAGGCAAAACAGAGGTTTTGGTGCATGTGTGAGGTGAAGGGCGTCCCATAAGAAGAATGTTTTCACGTGGATTCTGGAGAGAGAAGGCTGCTGGGGGAAGGAGGGAGAAGATGTCAGTGTCGTGGAGCCTGGACAATGACAAGTGGAAGCCTCGGCTTGGCAATGAAGTCCAGGATGAAATGTGAAGGGGGACTGAATTAGTTGGAGTGTGGAGTGCGTCTGTCTGAGAAGGCAATCCTTTGTACATTTTTAAATGTTTAACCTAAGGAGAAAGAAGGTAGTCTATGATGAGATGAATTTATGGCAAATGCTGAAGGTCAGAACAGTTTACCTGTCTGAGACTTGATGAAGGGTGAAACAGTCTTTTGGTAGATATGGTGAAAGGGTTTAATGTGAGCTTAACTTTACTCCTGGGATGAACAGTATGATAACAAAGAGCAAAGAGAGTGAACTGATAGGCTCTGCCTTTGATTCCTGTGGTCACATTAAATTTACCTGCAACAGTGTTGCTGGGGCATAAATTGAGGTCAAGCAGAGCAGAAAATACATAATTTAAGATAAAAAAGATCATCTATTTGGACATCTTTATTAATAGAATATAAGATTTAAGTTTGCACTTTCAAAGAGACTTAATGTTTGGCAATAGTTGTAAGCTTATGTTGTAGTAAGATGCATGTTTGCATGTGTATCTCTAATAACAACTTCAAGGATGTGAATTCTTTAGGCTGGGTAAATTTCTGTTATTTGCTGTATTGCTTGACAGTACTTCAGGATAACAGCAAGCCCCAAACTGTGACAAGCTTTATCAGGCTGCTGACAATCTCAGAAATCAAAATTCTCAAAGTGTTAGAGTTAGTATAAGTGATGACATGAACCAGTTAGACAGAAAAAATGAGATCATAATGCATTAATCTTTAACTGGGCATGAGTTTGGGGGGTTTTGTAGTAGAAACTGTGGCAGGAAGGTATATCAAAGCTCAAAATTACCATGATCAAACAACAGCAGGAACAACCCTGCAAGCTGTTGATTTTTTTTGGCATTAATCTTGTTCAGGCCTCTTTGCCTCCAGAGGATTCTGACTGCAGTGGTTCAAATGGAGAGAGACTTGACAGTTTCTTGAAAATGTACTTTGGGAAACCACAGCAGTTGCTTTGACCTGTTAAGCCTCAGCAAATACCCCAAAGCAGGGCAGTGTCTCTGCACTATATTCTGTGACAAACACTTGAGTGTTGTCTGGCTTTCCTTTAGTTATCATCTTTCTTTATGGGTGATTTTTTTTGTATTTAAATTATCTCCACCCCTAAAACCTGGGAAGTCCAAGATACCTGTGCACCTTACAACAGTACCTTTCAGCCTGCCTTGTGAGCAGCATCAGAGGACAGTGTTTTAAAACAGTCTCTTTAATCTGAAGACAATGTGTGAAGCTGCTTCAAATGCAATTAACTTTTCATCTAGGAAAGTACAAATTTATTGCACTTTTCAAACTCTATTGCAGTCTGCGCCCTCTGTTAAGGTACTCTGTGTTATGTGTAACAGCTTGTCTGCACACCTACAAAGGAGCATTGACAGACAGTCACGGGGCAGGGAGACCTCAAATAATCCCCTGCCCTGGATACTCACAGGCCCATCTCCACAAGCCCAGAGGAGCACAGGACACTATGGGAGGCCGGAACCCAAACTGCAGACTCCTGGAAACAAACACTGTATCTGGGCTATTCCCAGGGCTGCCCCAGGAGACTCTCGGCAACCCCCCACTCCATGTCAAGGCATGAAACCCATCACCATCAGTCATGGGGAGCAACTTTTCGGATCACCTTTCAGGTGCTGCTGAGGGGTGAGAGACATGATGGGATGCAGGGGAATAGCATTTTGGGGTTGCACATGACATATGGGAGGAAACAAAGGCAGGAAAAAGGAGGGATTTAGGTGATAGGGAGGAGGGACAAGTGTGAGAAAATAGAGGGGCAAGGGGATAAAAAGGTTGCATGAAAATAGTTGGCTGGTAGGTATGGTTGTCTCTGCTGGATCAGTGCAGTCTGTCTTATCTGCTTATTAAATTAGTTTCTAATGCCTTATATATGGGAGAGGGCTTGTGTGTGTGTGCCTGAGTGCTGTGGACCTCCATCCTGCTTAGCCAGAGGGGAGCAGGATGAGGCCATTGGTGCTATCTGTTTGTGTGAGTTTTCTGAGTGTCTATGATCTGTGTGGCTGACCGTGTATATATGTGTATAGATGTGTTCTATACATGTGCTCTGTGTGTGTGTGAATTAACGTTACGTAAGTGCATTTTCTACAATTGTTTTCTGAATTTTAAAAGGAAACAAATATGGGGAAAGGAAGGATATGGATACAGGTCATGGGTAGCCTGAACTTTATTTTAAATGGGCCTGACAGTATTCCTTGCTGGAATGCAGAGGTTCTTGAGCTGGCGTGACAGGTTGGTTGGTCAAAGTCTGTAAACTGCAACAGTGCAAGATTAAGTACTTCAAAAATTTTTTTATTTATTTATTGGAAAATAAGTTGAGAACCTGTGGCATTTCTTACTACTGTTTGCCTCATTAATTGATATTTTTCACTGTTGTCCCAAATGCAGTGTTTTGGAATACATTCTAGCACTAAAGCAGTTTTAGAGTCCTCCCAAAACATTCTCCATTCTTTTTCCCACAAATAATAGAAAAATACAGCAGTTGCCTTGTTCTGAAGGCATTCCTTTTAGATCCCTGTGTGAATTGGTATTTTCATCTTAACTTTGACCAGAATCAAGTCCTATTAAAAATACTTACCAGAGAAGCTAATGAGGTGGAAAAAAGAAGTCCTCCACTGAAAATTCCAAGGTCCCCTTCACTTACTGAAGTTTTTGTGGTGTTAGTCCACTTTATCCCTTTAGCTGTCTTTTCTGCCTAAAAGATACACTTTCAAAGCTGCTGAGTTTTTTCAGGTGTGTTGTACTACAGTCTTTTGTTGCATGGCAAAGCTGCTTCTTGGCTCACAAACTGTAATTTCTCTTGAGTGTTATAGCATAGGTTTTCTTTTTTATCTTATTAGCAGTGCTGAGCCATGAGACTGATTGAACCAGTAGACTTTAGAATGAACTATATTAAAATCCTCACAACCATGAAACATACATTTAGGTATAGTAGCAGTTATATAATATTATATGCAGTTACTTTTGAACAAAGGTGAAAGAGATGGTTTAGTAGTGTTGATACACATTTAATCAGCCAAAATGCTGCTCTACTGTAATATACTTTATTAAATTAGTTCAATGGTAATAGTTATGCAATATAGAATGATGGAAAAATCAAAGTAACAGCGTCAGAAGTTCTGTTAAAAGAATATTACTGAAGTTATTCAACATATATAGAAATAAAGGATCAGAATTCTGATAGAATACTGTCAAAAATCTTGGAAAATCACATCTGTCTAGAAATTACTGTCAGTAACTTTCCATTCAGTGAAGTATTCTATTTATCAGTATGCCAAGACTATGCAAACATAATTTCACATCGATGTTTCACAGATTTATGGATATTGTTCCTGAGCCAATCATACAGAAGCAATTAGATGCAGTAAATTTCTGAGAGGACAAAAATACAATGGGTGAGGTTGGTCTGCAATAGGCAATAGTTACAGCTCTGCAACTGTGTTCTGTCTTTTCTTGATCCTCTGGGCATTCATCTGCTGTGGTTTCAAAAGGTTTGGGCTTTGCAGGCAAAAGGGACAAGCAAGGCTGAACCAATGACTCCCTTGTCTGCAGTCACAGGCCACCTAAGTGCTGGGGAATTCCCATTGTGAGGTCTAAATCCAACGTTTCTGTATGAGAGCCTGTTTGGGAAATCTGGAGGTCACTGCACAAGCACATGGCCCCTTTGTGGATGCATACTGTTGGTTCCAAGGGAACAGATTCCTTATGGAACTCTGATCAGTGGGAAAGGAAGATGTTTCTGATTAATTAACTAGAGAAAGTGTAAGAGAAAACAAGTGGAATTTCCTGGGACCTGATTAGGAGCAGGGCGTTATGCAACACACGTGTTCCTGTATTGCCTTTCCTAACTTAGATTATTTGATTCAGTATTACAGATTTATCCTGCCCTCTTCATAAATAAATGCATTTTATGGAATAGAATTAAAGGGGAATTTAAAAATAAATGAAAGGCTAGATTTCTCCTGTTGAGAGTGCTACTAGCACTTGGAAGATACTTGGATGATTTCTGCAGCTTCAACTATAGATCTCCTCATTGTATGCTTTAAATACAAAGCATTTTAATGTCTCATTAAGCTAATATATGTGTGAAAGAATAAAGATTGCATTATTCTCAGTTAACATAATGCAGTTTTAGAGTCAAATGTATTATAGTATTCAATATAATGAACTCAGCAGAGTCTCCTCCCCTTTGCTGAGATTAATTCACACACGGAAAAGGAATTGATAGGCATTTTATTCTGCCCTGGCTGAAGAGCTGCATAGGAGACTCAGATAGAGTTAAAGGTAATGTAGCTGACTACATTATCACCAGCCATTGGCACATTTGCATCACTGAGTGTCAAACCAATGTTTTACCACAGTACGTGAGACTCCCCTTAGCAAGAAGAACAGTAACTTGGCATGCTGTATAGCACTGAGCGTAGTCCATCTTGCTACCAGAAGCAAACAGTTCTCACATTTTGACTTTACTTGATGTCTCTTGTTTTAACCAGGGACATGCTCTTACAGCCCATACGCCAAACTCCTGATGAAGTTACATGGAATTCTCCTTGGCTAAGATCAAGGCACTTAAATCAATTAAACAAATCCATGGTGTTTACATGCTTTAATGAATTTAAATAATCTTTATGGATTACATTTTATGTAAATGAAGATTGCCTGATAAAGATATGCAGAATGAGTCCTTGAGTCACTGGCCAGATACTGATATCTCTGGTATACTGAGTAATGACTGACACTTGGCACTGTTTTCTGTGGAATTATCCCTGAGATGATACACAGTTTCAGCTTATGTAACTATATTTCCATGAAATGATTCTTAGAGACCTCTTGGAAACTTTGCTTGTTTAGAAGTAATAATTTATTTATGGGTTGGTTTATTTTGCTTTGTGTGCCAGGCACTAGGAACTAACTGCTTTGAAACTGTTCCCAGTGTGAAAATAAGGCCTCAGAAATATGATTCTCTGGCTCTACTGATTAGCTGAACATTGTATGTGTTTAGCAGACTGGGAGAAAGAGAATGGAGTTGCAACAACTTTAAATATTGTGAAAATATTAAAAGAGAAATACTTTCCTGCATATCTGTAAAAGTGACAGAGAAGATGAGTTGTAGTTAATATCCAAAAACCAGACATTTGAGATTGAGCTGAGTGGGTGAAACTGAATCTGGTACTGTTATCAACCCAAGCTTCCAAATGAAAGGGGAATCATGTACTGTTGTTTAAATTTTAAACAAGTGGGAGGTTGGTAGACTTCATTAGACTTCTAACACTGTTTTAAATAGCTATTGTGACAGGCAATACCTCTGAACATATGCACGATAATGAAGTAGTTTGCCCTGATCTGACATATCACAATGAATGTCAAATTAATTTGCAACATTAATACACCCCTGGAATTACAATTTTATTCATTCAGAGCTCTGGATACATTGCTGACAGTCCCTGTGATTTAATTCTGCAGAAATCATGATTAGAAATTCCAAGGAGAACAAGACATGCTGATTATCCAAAAATCACTTTCATTGTTAACTGTGGGGAAATACTGAAGTGAAACTTTTCTTACAGAAAGCAGAGATAGCCGCATATTTATGCAGTGATGCCTCCATAAATTTGTTTTTTCTTTGTTCATTTTCATGGGTGAGAATGAGGGCTCAGACATGAAAAAGAGTAGCTACTCTTTTCTGTTACTATCTCTTCTCCCTGGTGGCAAGTGATAGGACGAGAGGAAACAGGTACAAGTTCTGTCAGACGAAGTTTAGATTGGATATTAGGGAATTTTTTTTCATTGAAAGGGTTATTAAACATTGGAATAGGCTGCTCAGGGAGGTGATGGATTTGCCATCCCTGGAGGTGTTTAAAAAAAGGGTAGATGTGGTACTTGGGGACATGGTTTAGAAGTGGTTTTGTCAGGGTAGGTTAATGGTTGGACTTGATGATCTTAAAGGTCCCTTCCAACCTCAGTGATTCTATGATTCTATCTAACACTATACAATATTTTTTTTTTTTTGTATGTAGTAAGCTCTTTATTCCTTTTGATTACCGGGAATCTTATTTTGTCCTTCCCCAGAAAGGCAGGTAACTTTCAATTTAGTTTTGAAATATTTCATAGAAAAGTTAGCACTTTTCTCCAGTTCTTACTCAGGTAAACATACTTGTAGAACTTGCTTGAAGGGCTTAAACAGGGCTTGCTTGTATGGTCCTCATGAGAAGGGAGGGACCAGGGAAGCAAGAGTGGGTCACAATTGAAGGAGTGGTTCTACTGTTGCTGCCATAAGAAACTTCTTGTTTTGGAGATGTAACATTTCATGCCAGAATGAAATTATTCTAGTCTATGTATGCTTTAATTTACTGCCAGGTTAATAAGCCTCATAGCAATCACAGCGTTGTGCAGGTGTTAACACTTCCATTTTTCTGTGTGCATAGGAAATGACGTTCTGGTATATAGCTTCTTTTGGCTCAACTATGAATTAGAGCAGTGGGAACTGCGAGGTCCTCCTTTCTGCTGTGCCTTAGTGAACTGAAAAATCTCTTTAGATTGCAGGTATATTGTAACACGTAGTCCAGGTATAGCAGGGTTTTGGTTTGCAGACTGCTGTGCTAAGACAGTGCCATACTCCCTGTGTGCTGCGTGTATGGGGGGGTGTGTGTGTGTGTGTGTGTATGTGGAGCCACTTGCTCAAGTGGTCATCAGACTTGTCACTGGAAGATGAGTCACAAATACAAGATGTTTCTGTCATGTAGCATCCTGGTGAGGGATTGGAGAATGGAAGGCAGTTCTTTTCTTTTTGCTACAATTATACCTGATTCTTTATATATTTTAATTAAGTCATTAAACCAACAACAGTAAAACATTAAAATGGAAAAGGTGGTAAATACAGGCAGTTCCTTGAGTGGCTGAGTAATGATTTCTACTTTATGGATCTGTGTTTTGTGGTTGGATGCCTTAGTGTTTAATAAGGTAGAAACATTTCCTGCTCTTTTCACTGTGGATTTTCCAGAGTCTAATCAGACTAAAGTTCACTTTGAACCCTTTTCCTTAATGAATTCACTAAGTTGTAATAATCTCTTAAGAAGCTTTTTTAACTTTAATAGCATGGGTATGGATACGGTACTGACACTTCGTAGTCGACAGCTTATTTCTTGCCATCTAGTAGAAACAAATTGACATGGGAAGAGGTTATGAAGAATAACTGCAAATTCCCATCTGAAAACTGTAACATAAGAGCAAATCATAAAAATAGATTTCTTTTGTGAACTAAACACATAGTTTCATTAGTAGTTTAAATAACAGTGAGTGATAACATAACTCAACCTGAATTTTTTGCAGTAGGAATACCTAAATGGTAATTTAGTAGAGATTAGCAATAAATTGTCGCTGTGCTGATTTCCAGTGTGGGAAAGATGATAATCTGTAGCAAACATGAGGATGGAGAGTGAGAAATAACAACACAAATCACGCTTATTTATTATAATTTAAAAATTTATTCCTTTTGGTGCTGTTCATGTTTGGTTTGTCTTTAGTTCTGCAAATAAGATGTATTTTATAGTTATAGTAGTTCAACATGATTAAATGTTTTTAAAGATACTGATTAATGCACTTGAAGGCACGTTGGTGATTAACAAATATTTTTGTCTCACTGGCCTTGTTCCTTGTGGTTGTGTCTTCATTAGGAAGAAGAAAATACATGTTTAACTACATCTTAGTTCACCTGTAGCAACTAATGCCAGATAAAATCCTCATTAAGACAGTCAGTTTGTAGTTTTAAGCCAAGTTAACAGCTTTTAGTAAACTCTTGTTCCCTCTGGGCCCTCTGTTATTGTTGGCTAACAAAATTGCAGACTGTTTTTTCTCATTATCTGATTATTAGTGCCTATTTTTCACTCTGTCAAGCATCAGTAACTTTGGGTGTCTAAATAGTGAAAGTCATCTGATAAAATAGTTACCATGAGCCAATAATGCAGTGATTTTATATTTTCACAGGGAGTATGTAGCTTTCTTGTTTGTGCAATACTTTTTCCCAAAAAGCTGAAAAGAAAGAATTTTGTAAATGTAGTGTTCTACTTTGAATCATTTAGGTACACAAAACTTCCATTAAAGCAGGTTCTCAGTCTTCATTGGCTCATAGTGCCTTGTTCAGTAGTAGAATTTTATTAACACATAATGACAAAATATAAAAAGTCCTGCTGTGGATAAAGCAGATAAAGTTTTCATAGATATTCGGTTATTATGATTGATTTTCAGGTCAATCAGGGCTTCTTGTATATAATATTGGTTATCTATAGATGATGGCTTTATGAGGACTGAGTAGAACTCAGTCTGGTTTTAAAAGCAAGCATTGGAAAATGCTCAAATGCCAGGTCTGTGCTGGAAGTCAGACTGTGCTTCCCTCTGGTTGAGGCAACAAGCTGCAGATTTCTAGTTACAGGACCCGAGTGAGGGCCATGTCCCCTCAGGTAATCCATGAGGGCAAAAGAATAGGCTCAGTGCCTTCCAACCCCAGCCAACAGCCAAGTAAGCCTTTGAAGGAAGGGCATTAATTGACCTTTATTAATTGGCCTTTTATGCCTGATCTGTGGGCTTTCAGTGACAATGTCAAAGTTTCCATTTTTTGTTCTGGGGTAGAACAAAAATATGAGTCAAAAACCTCTGTGTTTCTTGCAAGATACAGTTAAGGTTTTGATTAGTGTTTTTAGCATGAATTGATGAAGAGAAAGTAACTTTACATTTTGCGATTCTGGTATCATTTCAGGGTACGACTGAGGAGCAAATAGTGCTGAAATATTGAAAGGTGGCAGCTTACATAAAACTGATTTGAAAATTCAGTGCCCATTTATGAAGGTAATTTCAGTTGTGGATTCTGTGGTGCCCATAGATTAAGTCTGCTGGTATTTCAGTGCTTGAATGAAAACCTGTAAGTACTAAAAGTGCTGTTTGAAAGGTAATTTGAGTTATTTTACTGGGGGAAAGTTTATTGGCTGACAGGCTAAAAATGAGTCAGCTTTATTAACAACCAGTCTCAAATATAACCATTAAAAGTTGTTATTTAATTTGGAGATAGCCACAGTTTAGAGAGTTAAGTATGCAAAATCTTTTCAGAAGTCCAGGGCCTGGAAACTGGCTTGCTGTCACCACAGATAAGTAATGAATTTTTTTGTAGGCACTTTCACCATTTGCTTATGCAGGTAATTGAGGCCTGTGGGGTACTCTGAAACCTTTAAAAAAACCACCCAACCCAATGCCCGTAACACAATATAGTCTAATTCCCCCCGCCCCCCATTTCTGGCTTTAAGATAGAAGAATGGACATGGGTTTCTACAGATCAAAAAATGGTCCAAACAAATTTCACTCAACTTTTGATTTAGTTTTTTCCATACTCAATAAAAATTTGCCTTCAGAGAGTCAGCGGAAATATGATTTAAGCCTATACAGTAAATTCAGGTTTAACATAATGATATCCTCACTATTTAGGTTTTCTTTCCTAATACTTATATTAGAAATGCTTGAAGTTTTCCTCTGAATAGATTAGAGAGGGGTACTTTTATGCTAACCTACTGGCATCTCAGTATTTTGTCAGTATGATCTCTATAACCTGCTCTATTCCTTGTCTGCCAAGAATATTTCTTTCTTTAGGACCTAATCCCAGTCACATACCACATTTGCAGCTTTGCATAAAATAGTTTGCCTGCTTTCTAGCTGCATTTGCATTCAGACGCAGGTCTGATAAAATAGTGGAGATTTTCTGTATTTTATTTTCTTGCTAGCATCAAGTCCGTTCCTTTCTTAGGCTGCCATGGAGTTGGGATGAGATGCTGGGGTGCTAGATATTTTTTTGAAATGAGCTCCACAAGAAAGAATAGAGTGAGAGGAAAAGATGGGAAAAGATGAAATAGCTAGAACAGAAAAATCTCATAATCTCTTAGCTTGATTGAGGAGAATTTTAGCTGTGTCTGAACTGTGGTGGTGTATCCTCATCCCTTGACTGTCCAGACTTAGTGATTATTGGAAAATGCTCCCACTGTTTCTCCTGCGTGGCTTAATCTCCTATCTATGCAGTCAAAATTTGGAGGGTCAGATGACTTACAGAAGGCCCAGGTGGAACCTCCGGGGTGGAACCATGGGGCACCTAGAACTGCAGTTTTGGAGATACTTTTAGGTACCATGGGTAGATTGTGGGCTGCAGACTGCTTGGTTATTGAATCATATATAAAACTCAAAATCCTTTATTTGAAATGCAATTATTCCAATCAATGCCAAGAAGAGACTGGGAGAAGCAAGAAGGATGTGGATTTTCTTTTTAAGGAAAGAGGACGTTGGGAATGTGTTTGAAGTAGAACAGGAAGATGGAACAAATTTAGATTTATGTACAGTGCTACACATTCAGAGAGGGAACTCTTAGATTAAAAGCTGAAAGGGGAGAAGTTCTGCAGTGCAGTGAAGGGTGTCTTGAGGTATGTATAGCACGATGGTTTTGTGAAGCTAAAGTGTGTCTCTAAGCTCTCATAACAACTGTAATCAGCATGCTTACCAAAGGGCTGAGTTTGGTCCTCCATTTTTATTTCATTGTAGTACCATTCAGATGTAGAAATTAAAAAACAGCTTTCTATTTTGAAGATGAGAAAATCATATTCCTTGTTTTCTGAACAGTAGACATGCTCTATTATAGTTGCATTTGCAGCAAAACTTTGCCTGTAAAAAAAGCAGTTCTTTCCATGACTCATCTTGAAGGAGAAAAATAATTTCCAGTACAACTTACATTTTCTCTCACAGTTTTTGGGCTATAAAAAATTGGTCAACTATAGGCAAAATGGTGCTGGGGTCCAAGCTAGGTTGTTGCTTACTAGTAAGTTGAACAACAGAGTGGTTTATCCACCACCTCTGAATATTAGGCTGAGATACCTAGGCTTGACTATCCAAAAAAAGGCTGCAAAACCTTTCCATGCTTCTGCTTTCCATCCTGCAGGCAATAATGTTTACTCACCCTTGTAAAGTCATTTGAGGTCCTGTGTCTATGACAGTGCAAGTAGTAATTAGCAGTAATGCTGAACAGAGACGAACAAAAAAAGGCTACAAGTAGTAATTAGCAGTAATGCTGAACAGAGAGGGGAAAAAAAAAGGCTTAGAAGCATTGTATTTCTCTTTTTTTAAAAAATAATGGATTCTGACTTTATTTGCATAGCCAAATGATTTAGTTCTGTACACGCTGTCTGCCAGAGATCCCTTTATAATATTTTCAAGTAATGAAACCTAAAGACACTACGTATTATTGTTTTGGTAGATATGCAATGTTCAATGTAAAGTGGTTTCATGCAGAGAACTGAAATGAGACACAGATGATTCATTTACACATTTATTTACTATCCTGCTTATTCTATCAGACTGAAATGGAGAACAATGCATTTATTTTACAGACATTTGACATAAATTAAACAGATATTTTGATGTTGAACAATTGTACAGACTACAACATGCATATTAATATGTAGATTGGTGCAGAAATATTTAGTCGATCAGCAAAATCTAGTATGACAAAAATAATAATCACATTTCCTTTTTTATGAAGTTAAAATGCAGCTGATATGGAGACATTGATACAAATACCACTAAATGCGAGAAGTTATTAGTCTAATGGAATCAGATGGTTAGCTGAAAAAATAAAGCTATTGTCAAACAGACTTAGCTACAAAAAGAAATTAAATCAAAATGTTTCTAACAAATACAATAATAATGAAAAAAGCATGTTTGATGCAATTACCATTGCAAAATGCCCTATTATTCCCCTGCCCCACCCCCAAATACAAACAATGCACGAAGCAAAAGCAGCATATTCTCCCACAAAATGTCGGGGGCATTTTGTAAAGGCAGATGAATGAGATTAGACAAGACTTATCACAGATGCTTTTATCTCCTAGTGACAGTTCTTTTAAAGAAAGATATGTTGTTAATATAGCAATTTATGATGAAATGTTGCTAATTCTGTAAAATTGAACAATAGTGAAGACACTGCTATCGCGCCAAGAGAACTTGAAAAAATACTGTTGTGCTTTTTTTGTTTGCAGCATTCAGAGCATTCACAGAGGAATACAAAGTAAAGTTCATTAAACTCAATAAAACTAATAATAGTCATGCTACCGCATCTATGAAACTAACACAGTAATAACTTATAAACATGAATTAGTACATATTTTTACTTGATATTTACAGTGATCTTAAAGCAATAGGCTATGTATTCAACTCTCAGGTTCTTTGTACACTAATCCCTCCATGTTTCAGCTTATCAGCATGTCTCCTTTGACTTTTGAAAGAGTTATACAGGTAAAACTCTGCATAACTCTCTGAAAATTTAGAGGTATAGATCCAGAACTCTGAATCCTAGAAGTACCCATGATTGTCCCCAACAGTGGTTTTTTTCTTTATTTTGTAATATGTGTTAGAAACCGTTCCTTTTGCCTAAAGCTATAATATATTGCTCCATCCTTCAGTTTTATACAGGCAGAATTCCCATTGGCGTTCTGCTTAAGGACTTCAAGAACAGGCATAAATGTTTTGTATTCTGAACCTCCACTGAGAGATGCTATCTGAACAAAACTCTGAGCAAAAATATCAGGCTAAGACATATGTCCTTCACCTTGAAATTGTTTAAAAAAGATAAGGAATAGGCTTTTTGTTTCTTGCATTACCTTTTACAAGATAGGTCCTAGACATCAGAGCAACTAAGCACATAATCAGAACCCTACTAGGCCCCCAATTTAAATAAATTTCAACTGATGATACAAATGGAAAGATATCTAGTCATGGTATATTGGCACAAAATACTCAAGCTGGGCTTCTGCTCCTCCATCACTGCTTAGCCATCTGCACAGCCATTTGCTGTACCAGTAGAAACTAAGAGTTACTGTTAAGTGAAATAGGGCTACTTGCAGTCAGTTTAATCATTCCACTGATTTAATGATTTTGGAGAGAGTGTCGATCTAGTGCTGTCTGTACTGTCTTAATCAAATGTAACACCAACTTTACAGTAAATTGACTATGGAAATATGCAGTATTTATAATATGAGTGTCGTCCAAACTGCAAATCACAACTATCCAGGGGTTATCAAGAATTTATTGTTTAGATGATTCCACCTCGGTTCAGCTGGAGAACACCCTGGGGACAAATTAATCTTTGGCAATATATTGCTCTTTTTATGCAATACCACCAATGACAATGGCAAAAGTTGCTTGAGTAAGGGATTTAGCCAAGACTACATGGAGTGGACGTAATAATCATGGTAGAGATAGTCTATTAGCAAGTAGTACAACACAACAGAAGCAGATTTGTTGAGGAAAACAGTTTGTGCTGACAATTTATACTATGTGTATCAGGGCTACTATTTTGGACTAGCTCTAGTCTGGTACCAAGGCCTGAGCGCTTCATACTGGTTGCAGCACAGGAGGTGCCCTCAAGTTTTCTGGTTCAGCTTTGTCTAAAAGTTATCCAGTTTGCATGGTCCAGGATTGCTCTCTGATGTGAACCAAAGCACGAGGCGCAGGGATAGCTGAGAGATTCACAACGAGAGAGCTGTCCTGATTTCCACTAAGATGCCAGTGTCAACATAACCATAGGTTTCCAGATTTAGAAGTGTACATTACTCCTGTTGATGTTTTTAAATACTTACTTGAGGTAAAAAAATACCCTAATGAAATTAACTACCCAGACTGCTCTCAGATTCAGGGTTTACATTAACCACAGGACTACAGTCAATGTCTAAGGTAACAACATGTCATCATTCTGTTTGCTTCATAGGTATAATTAGGATAATCTTAACTTTTTGAATTAAATGTTAGCTAATAGCATGACCTTTAGCTACTTTTAATTAAAAAGAGCAATAATATTTGTGTGCTGCTTCTTTGTTGTACAATGGGATCCATCTGGATCGGTGTTAGGTGTCATAAAAGAAAATTAAATAGCAAACAATAATCATATAGGACTATAAGGTACGACTGCTGTTTTGGAAGAAATCTCCATTGCACTAAAGGGTAATACTTCTTAAATATCATAACACGACATTTCAAAAAAATATTATTTAAACCTGTAACAGAACAAATACAAAGACAAGTATGTTACTCCACCTGCAGATGTCACATGGTGTATGATTACTGAACAAGAAACCATCACACGATGCAGACAGTTTTGTCTCTACCTGCCAGTAACCTAACCGTTCTTCACTGAGGAAACTGATAGAGTAGCTGCGAAGGATTTGGCTCCCAGAACACCTGATGTGTTTTAGAATATGAAAGCATTTCAGATGGAGTTTAAACTGAGTACCACGAAGTAATAAAAACTGATTGGACAAGAGACACATACTCACACTGACGGCTCTCTTAATAGCATTTAGCAGTCAACTGCTTTGACAAAGGCTTTTGCAAAAGTGCTGAACAAATGCACTGAAACATCTTGCAGGTTGAGGGGGACACTGGAGGAGTTGGAGCCTTTTAAAACTAGAAAACATGTGAAGCTGTGAGATGGTACAGCTGTAATAGTAACAGAGAGAAATGACACTCAGTTTCTCGCTCCTTGGTTCAAATGCAATACAGTCCATTTGGCCATTTGCACCAGCCTACCAACAGGCTTTCCTGATAAACAAGACACACCTCTCATCTTGTTTGGTGGGTTGTCTTCTAACTGCTCTCAAGAAAAAGAGAAAGTTGGTGTTAGGAGGGCAATGGGAAGAGATCCAAAGAATAACAAAGATAAGAACACACAGTATCTTCTTTTTCAGGAAAGTCTTCTGAAAAGCGATTACAGATCAGATGTTCGTGTAGCTGGTGAGCAGATAATAACATCACTGAAAATCTCCATAGAGACCTGTTGGTTCTAGGATAAAAATTAAGATGGGGTAGGGCTGGAATTAAATCTTTTGCTACTGAAATTTTTACCAAGTGTGAACAAGGACCATTTTATATGTTTTACTATATGTCTTGTTTATATAGTATATTAAAACATGCCTTGTTTACTTACAGTTTTCTGCCTTTCTTCCCCCTCTGTTGTATTTGCATTTCTTGCTTGATCTGTGCAGGCTACTTTGAAAAAAACATTTCTTGCATTTTTTTTCTTTAAAAATATTTTTTGCACGATCAAAATGTTAAACTTCATTCTCTATCCAAATGATTCAAAAATTATATGAATGAAAAGAGCCAGTCAGGTAGGCCCTGGACATTTGTACCAGGGTGACTGTATTTGCAATAGGGCTTGAAAAAGACAGCTGGCTTTTGTACTGGACGGCAGTTTAGAGATGAGGTTGAAGGAGTTAATTAAATAACAGGAAGGTAAACCGTGTTTCAAACAGATGTAAGGAAACAGAAGCTCAGTCTACATGTTAGGGAAGAGACTTACTTTTAAAAGAACTAGTTGTTTTTCAAGGAATAAAAATATGTTGCCCAGTGCTACCTGTTAGGAAAAGGCTCGAGAAGCCAATTGTCATTTTGATTTGTGTATGTTATAGGCAAAAATACAATTTTCTGTGCACACTTCTGGTTAGGTAACATTGTGCTAAAAAGTTCTTCAAGTCAGTTGCTCTAGTATTAGATCAGATATCACCTCTCTATCATCACTGTTTGAATTTTGAGACCAATTTTGAAGTGAGGACACAGTGCATTAGATTGCTGCATTAGCACAGAGGCTCCTATGTTCTATACAATGAAGCATTAAAAGGCCTTTTGTGTTTTTATTTAAAAAAGTGTATTTTATATAAACTCTGTAGTGCAATAACTTCCTACACCTTGTTACATTCTTCATGTTATATGATTCCCCTGTAAACAGCTTTCCTGTATGAACTTCCGTTGCAGTTTGTGCGATATATTATTCCCCCCACCCTAGATTTGGATTAATGTGACTATTTACTCAAAAATTTTTCTGATTACTCTGTGAACATCTTTTAAATGTGCACATTTGGTTTCATCATTGAAAAGGAATTAAAACTTTGATTCAGGATTCTGCAGTTAGTATAAAATATAAAAAATAGATTGATTGCAAAGCTATCTCCCTGAACAATCTTCATTTTCCAGTGATATGAAGAGTCAGACCCCTTTCAGGTACACAGGGGAGTAAGTCTCCTTAAGTTGTTTTGAAATTCCACAACCATTGGAAACTGACTGCAGTATTCAAAAACAACCCTCCCCTTACTGTGGTGAATGGGTAATAAGTCTGAAATGGCTTCAAAGTTTTAGAAAAACAGAAAAATATACTCAGGTAATTTTGCATAATTTGCTACATAGCAATTCATGATGAATGAAGTGATCCTGGACTGCACTTTTACATGTGCTATAATGGAATGAAAGCTAGGTCCAGTCCTGCAACTGCTCAAGTAATTGTTTTGATCAGGAATTATACATGAGCTAGGTATTCAGGACTGGATCCTGCGTATACAGTTAAGATGGGAAAAAACCAAATGTCTAAAACTGTACTTCTGGAAATATATTCAGCGTAGTCAAAAATATGTAATTAAATTATACCAAAAGCACTTCTAAAGCTTGATCCTCTTGCTTCCAAGATTTCAGAAAACCACAACATCTATTAATAAAGAGAATTGCATTTCCTTTGCTTGTACAATTTCAAAATAAATGTGCTTCTCTGAAAACATTTAAAATACGGCAGTCAATAACAGCCTGTTCTTCTCATCTTAAATCTCCTGTAGATTTTAATCAAGAGAGAGACTCTTGCTGCCCTCATTTATATTTCAGTCAGTCCCTTTTTCCATCAGACTCCCATTGGTTTCAGGGGAAATTCATCTGCACAAGGATTGAGGCTTTGATTTCACCACTATTGAGTTAGTGATTTTAATTGGGCAGAATCAGGTTTGCATAAAGTTTAGCTCAGGAGACCTTAAGGAATCAAATCTCTGCTCCTGCAATACGTTCCCTATGGCTGGACTCCTCCCTTTCCACCAAGTGGCACAGATCTGAGGGGGCTTTTCCAAAGCTTAAGGGTCACCTGGGAGAAAAAGCACACGGTAGGAACACAAGACAGACCTCAGTCTTGCCAGAACAACGTCATTGTCTTGAATGGAATTTTTCTGTGGATCCAGAGCATGGGATCAGATCCCATTTGGACTTAATTTGGTCTTCATTAGTTCACTAGGATGTAAAGGCAGATCGAACAGGCCCACGTGATTTCATAAAACTGCACATAGAAAATACAGACCAACACTTTAGGCATATAAAAATTGACTGGCATTTAGTTTTAGTCACTGAAAATATGTAGGAAGAAAAAATAAAAATAGAAGATTAATGACTATAAAATACTCAAGAACTAAGTTTTGAAACAGTGAGACACAACATGATTGAAAAATGTTAAGCAGAATGCTATATAAATAGGTAAAACTGAATGCAGCAACAAGTTGCAATATACTGCAACTAAGGACAAAAAAAAAGTAATTTTATTTTGAGAATTAATGACCAGACATTGTTTGGAAAAAATAACATTATGTTCCTGGTTTTTCAAATGATTGAAGAGACACCTCAACGTTATCTTTTTATAGAAATCAGAAAACTTATGGAAATATAGAAACCTTTTTTTTTAAAGAAACCAAAGGATCGTGCTGTGCTCATTGTTTGGCTCGGCCATCAGAACCCATATTTTGGGGCTTTTCAAACTTGCCTCTTTTCCATGGGCCAGGCTTGAGCGAGGTCTGTGGCGTCAGCCTGGCCATTTCAAGCAGAGGGCAATGTTGCAACGAAAATGCTTGCTCTTTTACCATAAATGCATTCGGTGCCTGACTTTTACTCATTTAAGTGACAGAAAATGACACTTAAATAAAAATTAACCTAGGTCTACTGTGGGAAGTAGAAGCCTGCTGTTACAAACCACATGTTGGTTGGTGTAAAGTGCTTTTAAGGCTTCCATTCTTGCTGTCTCAGTGTCTTTGCAGTGCTTGCTGTTACAGCGCTGGCCGGGAAGAAGCATTCGCTCCCTTCTGGGTATGGGGAAGCAAGAGGCTCAACAAGCCCATGGAGCAGCAGGGAACTGACGCTAGAATTTCTAAACACCTCCTCAGACTAACTGCTGGACCCTCTGGCTATTTGCTGCGAGGCTGGACTGCTGTTCTTACAAAACTGTTGTAAGGGAGTACCCAATTTCACAAGACAATCGGAGGACAGCAAAAAAAATACCTCTAATCTGTTTTCCTAAAAAAAACCCCAAAACTTATGATTACGATTAATGAATTGAATAAAATTTTTATGATTTAGGGAATTAAAGTGACCTATAGCCGTTTTTTATATTATAGCCTAGGAAGCTATTGGTGCTGGATAAAAAAATAATAGCTTTTTTCAGACAGTGGTTAGATGGGTACTTCGTAATGAAGGCTTTGGTTCAGCATCTCTCTTACAAAGCTGGAGAATATCAGAGAAACCAAAGATGCTTTGGCAGGATTGACATTTCCCTTTATTTCAGTATAGGGGAAAGCGAAAGCCTGTACTCTGCTTTTGGAACAGGTATGGGCATATGGGTTGAGGCAAAGCTGGTGAGTCAGGTGATACCTTCTGTCAGTCCAAATGATTGAACTGAGAAACAGAGACAAGCTTCAGGGCATGGAAAACCTGGGGCAAATCACATGTACTTGAAACCTGTTTTTTCCAGCTATATGATTTGTGATAATAAAAGGTACAACTTCCTTCTACAAAGCTTGTCTCTTACATCTGTACACCATAATGACTTCAACAACATTGCCATTATTGAAGTATGGGCACTGCATGTAAAAAAAGGGGAAAGAGAGCTCAAAGATCATGTGGAAGCAAATGTTGTTAAATCAAAGGAAAAAAAGAATGTGGGTAATATTATTTTAATAGCAATTTAAAAGAAATATTCTAAGAGACTGAGAACTTTTGGATATGTCTATATAGCCATTTGGCACTATTTATTGCCACAGAAATAACTCTTACTTTTTTTTTATTTTAAAATGGAACTTTTTTTTCCTTAGTTATGAAATGTTGGCAGTTTTCTATAAAAATGTCAAATGCTTCAAGTTCTGGTCATTAAATCTTTGCTCCTCCTCACAGGATCATTAACAAAACTAACAAACGCAATAACTAAAATTATGCAAATAAAAAAAATAATCATGATTTACAGCACAGATAAACTAAAATACTGTAGTCCTTAATTAACAGATATACTCATGAGCTTTTTAACAGAAAGCAAGATACGCGAGATGCTTTAAGTAGAAGTTGCAATTTTGCAACATAAGTCTGTACAAAACCTCCAGGCAGCACGCTGTGAAGGAAGTACCTGTGTCCCAGGAAATGCTTTTTCCATAAATCCTTGTTAACAGTAGCTTTCCCCCAACCCCAAACTATTTACAAGTATATGCATTTTGCAAGCTCAAAGCACCTTGTTTCACATCTTTATGAATGCATGCATTGACATTTCATCCTTTCATGTGCAAATTCTAAAATTCATTGTAACCAAGAAAACAAAAAAAGTTAAAAGAGTTCAAAATCTGTCTACAATCATAAGTGAAAGGATCAAAAATGTCAGATGTTGCAGAACACTGGCTCCTAACAGAGCTCTCTTTATTTTATTCACTGTTCTTGAGTCATTTTTTTCCCCATTTTTTCAGTTTGTTACAAAAAGCAGTCTTTTTTTTTTTTTTTAAATTAAACAGTATTTAAACTAAACAACTCTTCATGCCATGCAAAAATAACATTTTATGCACTTTTTTTTTTTTGAGGCTTTCCATGTTTTAGTTCATAGGCATTACTAACTGTGTTTTAAGAAAAGTTATTTTTATTGCTTTTGTAACTAGTCACATGCTAGTTTCGCGTGTGGGACAGTAACCAGTTTCTCCTGGACTTGAATGAATTTCTGGGGCAAATAAATGGTTTTCCATTTTGTGACCTTCTTGGTTACTGTCTTTCTTTACCTCACCCACAGCATGGTAAATGTCTTGGGTACAGTTGTGGCTCATGCTTTTGGGTGAAGAGCTGACCTGTGGCTCCTCTGTTAAATGGTTGCCGTCACTGTGTTTATCCCCACCACAGCAATTTGTTTTGATATCCTGTTGCTTTTCATGTTTTATACCATGTAACTCCATAAACTCTTCTTCTTCTCCAGTGTCTATTTCAGTGAAGCTCCTCCTCTCTTTTGAAGGGAAAGTGAAAATCTTTTGTTTGGGAAAGAGAGGGGATGATTTTTTAACAGGTCCCTGACAAAGTGCGGATGCGTCAGCACCAAGTAAAGGTCGTTCACCCTGGGGTGAATTTTCTTCTAGGAGAATGGTGCTGATGTGCTGAGGGGTGGCCTGTGTGAAGTCTGCTCCTGCCATTACTGGCAGTGGCCTTGCCGTGCTCGGTGGAGTTTGTGGAGCACCACCTCTATTGTCTTTAAAATTAACTTTAAGGGATCTAGATTTTAATGGGTTGCTACCTTTCATGGAACTTTTGGGGCTTTCCATGGCAGTGTCTAAATGCAAATGACCATGCAAAACAGTTTGGGATCCACTGCCATCACTGATAACAGCTCTGTCGATTGGATTATAGTCAAAGGTGACATCGGTTGGAGAAAACATTCTGTCTTTTGTGAATGGTATAAACTGAGAACTCCGTACTCTTTGGTTGTCTTCCAGGTTAACAGCATCAGCTGGAAATCTCATTTGCAAGTGAGAGCCAGGAAACAGAGAAAGGGGAGATCTCTCTGTTTCCGTGAAGTCGGTTGCACAACTGGCAAAACTGTCGATACTGGATGTGCTTCTCATGTCTGTTATAATGTCCGTAGGTCCAGTTGGCAATGGATCTCTCTGACCCGTAACTTCTTCCATTTCTATTTCTTCTTCATACACAGGTGGCTTTGCTGACTGGTCTTGGTAACCAGCATTAAGATTAGGCTGAGACTGAGTTTTAGTAATTTCATTATACAACATCTCCAGTTTTTGGGCACTGAGGTGCTGCGGGCTGGAGGATGCTGCGGCATTGTTTAATTGCTCGTGGGAGTCCTGTTGACTAACTTCTTGGTATTTGTTCTCATAAGACTTGTTTGAGCTTGTTTCAGACATTGTCCTTCTGGCCCATTTCCACCGACTTGGGGACAAGTGGTTGTCATCAGGTGTCTCCTTTGGGTTGGATGCTTCTCCAGGCTTACCTGAATCTACTGCTACATCTATCATTTCCATACTGCGAGCAAAGGCATCTTTCAGGTTCATGGAGACGATACTACCATTTCTTTTAGCTCGCTCAAGTGCTTCTCTCCTCTTAATTGCCTTCTCCTGTCTTTTCTGCTCCTTATAAAACTCTGAGAAATTGTTCACAATAATTGGTATGGGCAGAGCTATGACCAGCACTCCAGCGATACAGCAAAGTCCTCCAACTATTTTACCTAATAACGTCTTAGGATAAATGTCACCGTATCCTACAGTAGTCATAGTGATCGTTGCCCACCAGAATGATGCAGGGATACTGGTAAATTTTGTAGCATCCTCATCCTTTTCAGCAAAGAATACAAGACTTGAAAATATCATTATTCCCATGGCTAAAAATAATATCAACAAGCCCAACTCATTGTAACTCCGCCTGAGCGTAAACCCTAAAGACTGAAGGCCTGTTGAATGTCTGGCGAGCTTAAGAATCCTTAGGATCCTCATAATACGAAATATCTGAACCACACGTCTGACGTTTTGGAACTGCAGGACACTTTTATTGGACTCCGTGAGGAAAATAGTGACATAGTATGGCAAGATAGCCAGTAAGTCAATGACATTTAACGGGCCTTTGAAGAACTTCCACTTATTTGGTGAGGACAGAAAACGCAAAAGGTACTCCATGGTAAACCAAGCAATACACACAGCTTCAACGTGTGCTAGCTGAGGGTTGTCATTTGGCTGCCCAAATTCATCTATTTCTTGAAGCTCTGGCAGTGTGTTAAGAGACAAAGCAATAGTGGACAGTACGATGAACAGAATGGACACAATGGCCAAAATCTGTAAAACAAAATAAACAATGTTTTGGTTAGACTGATACAAGTGTATTTGTCAGGGCTTGCTCAAATCCTTTCAAATGTGCATGTGGCAGATAATCTCAGAATGATGGAAGCTGCTTTGGCTGCTGCATTTGCTATTTTGTTTTAATGTTTTGATTTTTGCACAGAGAGAAAACAGAATCATCTTAGGCAGGGTCAAAACCTGTTGCTTTTGCTGCCTGTGGTGAGCCAATTCATTTCAGAAAGCAGGCCGTGACTGGTCTTACCATTTTTAAATTACAACAGGAGGTGTTACGTATTATTAGAAATTACCAAGTGAAGGATATAAAGTTCCTGCTAATGTGCAGAACATTATTAATTTTCTTCATTAAGTGTAATTATTTAAAACGTCACATGGTGTGGAGAAGTGATTGGGAAATACCATGTGTAAGCTGTCAGTTTAGTACTACAAGGTGCACACTTCCCTAGCCACGCGTAAATTTATGAGACAAAAGCCAAAGTTAAGAAAAATAAACAAGAAGCATTGGTCAGGAGACTAGTCCTGCCGAATTGTCGTGTCTAGACAAATTCCAGGTGCTATAGGAATTGAAGGTATTTTATAGCCTTGAATTAGGTTGAGAGCAAGATGTTTAAAAGTAAGCAGTGGTGTGAAGGTGAACCCAGTTTCTCATCATGATTAAAATGTGTAAGTAGATGAATGCTTCCTAGAAATAATGTTTCAATTTCTGTCCTGGGAAATAGGTTTTCTGAAATATTTTGTGATCCATTTTGATAAAGTTCAGGCTCCTCCATACCTCACGGTGTTCTATTTTGCCTGGAATAACTGGTCATTCTCATTTACAGAAACAATATTACGAGAAAAGAAATTAATCTATCAGAGAACCTAATGGTTTTGCTACAAAGTTAAGTTATTTATACTCAAAGGAATATGGGCAGCTTTGAGATAGTGTGTGAAGTGTTAAAGTGATGCAAAAATTATTATAAAACTTGGAAAAACACATATTGTTTTGGTTAGAAGTCCTAAGTAAATCCAGGTTTCTATTAGAAATACTAAAATAAATTGTTTTCTGTTTTAAAGCTCAGTTTAAGTGCATTTATAAAAGCATTTGCTCTCATTTCTCAGAAATGGTACTGTTAAATCTATTTGGTGATGTTTGGTGTACTTCCAAGGACACACTAAGTCTGTCAAAATCGCTGTAATACCCAAGAAAAGGGAAATGCAGCTAAGCAGAATGCAGATGTGATGGGTATATGGGGAGAGATTGGTCACAGCGGTGGTAACAGCTCCAGGGATGGAAAGGCCACCTCACTCTAACTTTGAGAAAAATAGCAGTAAGCCTGTTTCATCTAGGGGTTAGTAAGAACAAATTCAGCTCTCTAAGCACAAACTGAAATTGCTTATGGTGTGAGGGTCTGTATTTAGCATCATCTTGTACTTATGTGCTCTCTTTGGCCTTTTTCAGCTAATAATAGTACAGAACAGGTAGCACCTTTCATATTTCGAAGTATTCCAAACAGATTTGTATCTTCCCCTACCAGTGCAGCTTCTGCTTTTTTTTTTTTTTGGCCATATTTATTGGAGGAATAAGATCCATTTTTTTCTCCTGCCAAGTGAGTTGCGGATCATCTGTCTTCATCCTTCATACAGTCCATTCAGAAAACATACTCTGGTTAATCTAGCCTATTTAGAAGAGCTATACATCCCTTTAAAACAACAGCAAAAGAGGGCAATAACACTGTATACCTATGCAGGGCTGAATAATGCAATTGGTGAAGTCCTGGAGCTAGGACAGCGGCAGACAAAAGACCACGCTGTTGGAGAGCAATAACTACCTTTCAAATGGCGAAAGTTGCCTATATCAGCTTTCACAGTGAAAAACTTTGAAGCTTAAATAAAGTATACTAGGTTCTCCACTTCACTGAAATTACTGTGAAATAACTAATGCATGCTCAAGTTCTCCAGCATACTCAGCAAAATAATTATACTTTCTGAATTCAAAGAACAAATAATCATGGCATGGATTTGAATTGTTGAGCTTGCAGTTTCTGTCAAACTGATTGCTTCCGCGTTGGGGCCGGCATCACTATGTAAATAACAGCATAGGAAAAAGCTGTACAATACAAGGACACAATTACTTGACATGTGTTGTTCTTAAAAAATAAAGTCATGAGAACAGATCTGCCCGATTGTCATCAAACTGGTTTTAATTAGGAAACGCTGGCGTTTCAGTCTGTCATAGGGAGTTTATTTTATTCCTGAATGTTCACCAGCATACAAAAGACCCTAGAAAAGAGGTGAGTCAATATATAGCATCCCTTCTTACACTGTGTAACAATGCTAAAACTCCCTGCATTTTATACGTCTTGAATACAAAACTTTCCTGTTCAGAGTTGCCACCCAGGGTGTTTTATTGACAACAACCATCTATCTGTTTGTTCCAGCCATTCATTCATATGCTGGTAACACGCAAGCCTGAACTCTGCCAGCTATTTCAATAAAATTTACAGAATAGCAGGCCTGGAATTTTCAGTTACATATATATATATATATATATATATATATATATATATAATCTATAAGCATGAGTCTGTTCTCGGTGAAAAAAAATTTACAGCAAAAGAAAGTATTCTGATTTCTTCTAATGTAAGAATCTCAAGCTTTTGTTTGTCTGGGACTTTGTTGTGTAATTAAAGTTCTGCGTCATTCCACACAGAGTATGTTTTAATTATTGCAATTGATTGGATTTTACAACTCATTAGGCAAAGAATGGCAGGGGATCACTAGGAAGAACAATAGCAACTATGAGAAAAAGAAGGACAGAAAAAAAAGGAGCTCCTTATTCTGAGTCTACATAAAGTACACTTTGCAGATAGTATTACACTGGTAAATCCTCATGGACCAGATGTACCTTATATTAACAGAAGCACTGAGTTTGTAAGAAAGACCCATAGCAATCTGCTCGGCTAGCTATGCTGATACCGAACAGTAAATAAAACCTCCACTGACTGAATCTTCACCAGCAAAACTTCCTGTGTTCTGGGCATGTTTCTGGAACTGTATTCCAGATTGAAATGCCGGGAAAATTTTGCATACGCCAGGTAATCAGTCTATGACTACAGTTTAGCTATATAATTCTGGACATATTATATTTAATCTGCATTTCAGAATATAAACAATATTTTGTTAAATGAGAGATTCTGGCAGTTCATGTCATTTAGCTATGGTTCTACAAAAACACATAAAAATCCAACTCATTAAACTTCAAAAATATTTCCTTATAAATTGCAAAATGCATCTAAAAGAATGGACATATTTAAATTCCTTTCCTATAGGCTGGTTATGAGACGTTTGAATCTGCTGCTGAAGCAATGAATAGTAAAATATTCCTTGAGTTACCGATGCAGTCTGAACAGGCTGCTCCAGATACTGTTGTGTCTGATTTTTGTGGGGACAAGAACTGGTAGCAATCTGAAAATGTCGTGGTTTCTCAGTATTAAATTGCCACTAAAAACTGGCCCTTTTTCCTGTGCATTCATCTCACTACTCATTATTGCCAGCACTGTGAGGATTTCTGCATAGAATGAGCATACAAATTGAGGCAGAAAAGAAAGGTGTAATGGAATAGGCTTCTTTGCAGTTCTGCAACAACTGATATTGTGAAAAGGCTCCTGACATAACCGTCATGCCAGTGGTATTGTTATATAAAGCAGAGAAAAAGTATACATTAGGTTCAGACTCCAGTATAGCTGCTCAGGGAAAGTTCAGTTGAGCCATATCTAACAGCCAGTGAAGTATATTTGATTAATAGAGGTTTCAATCTGGTAAAACTGTATTAACAATGTTGTTTCCTTTTAGTTCTTGTTCCAGGGTGGGATCTAGACCATTTAAATAATAGAAAGCAATATGGTCTCATTAGTTTTCAAATCTCTAGCCTCCATAGGCACTGAACTTTATCAGACTGTTACATAGTCTTCTCTTTCTGCATTAAAATGTATGATATGATCTTCAAATAAAGTGCTCTGGCAGCATATTTGTCTCTGGCTTTAGAATAAACCTCAGGAAAAATAGTCATTGCTCAGCTTTTGAAAGACTTCTGACAACAGTTTCTGGAGAACTGCACGAAGTTTCTTGGGCACTTGGCTATATATTCTCAGAAGCATCTGCTCTTGGGAAAGAGGCGTCTACATCTAGATTTGGGCAAACAGATAGCTGGAGTTGGTCTAGGTTCTTCAGAGAAACCTGAGAGCTCCCAAGTGCTGTAGCCAGCAGGCCATGCTGTATCTTCCATAAAAATGTCCTTAGCCTGTAGCACAGAGCTCCCAGCTTGCGCCCAGACAATCCATTGACTCACAGCCACACTGGCAGAAGCAGAAGGTCACATCATGGAGGTTTTCATTCCTCTGAGGGAGTAAGCCCATGAAAGCGGAAGACATAATTGTAGGCTTGATGGGAAGTTTATGGAAATCAGTTTAAATCAGCAGCATCCTTTGCTGTCAACAGTTTTCAGATTGTGATATTGAGTTTGCAACTGAATGGAACAAAAAGTTTTGCTCAGTAGGAGCACTGTATTGTACATCTGCCGAAATCTCTGTGTCCTGTACTTGACACCTGAGACTATCCAAATGAGATGCTCATTGGAGCAGCAAAGACAACACTACAAAATGAGCTGCCTTCCAACAATAAGCATTATCACATGAGGAATTTCAAGAATAGCCAGAACATCAGTCTGTAGGTATTTAGGAGAAGGGGCCATTATAATTTCTTTCAGCAATGCAAAGAAGCAGCACATTTTTACGTTTGTACAAACCGGGTAAGTGCAAGGATATTTTACCAGCTAATAATAGCGCTTACCAGTACAGCACCATGGCACTGCCTTCAGCAGCTGCCAGCGCTGTTCCTTGCTAGACACTGCAGAACAAGGTCATGAGACAGCACCTCTGTCCTTGGTCTCTTCATTGTCTCCCTTCATTGTGTGCCTGGGACTTCCCAGTTACAAGCATCCCCTCTTGCTTCTGGCCCATGATTCTACATCGTGCTGCTCTGCAGGGAAGACTGTATTCAGCTCACACCTGCCGTCTGGCAATTCTGCACTCAAAATGTTTCCCAGTGTGTCACAGCTCACATCATGAACAGTCTGGAGACTTAGAAGTCTGTTACTTTGAATCTGAGGTTTCAACAGGCCACACTGAAAAAGTTCAACAGAGAGGCAAGGCATTTTGCTACTGATAACAGGGTATGGTGCTTACTGGCTACCATCTTTATTAACATAAGGTCCTTGGCCAGGAGACATAAAAAAGGAGATAAACAGGGACAAACCCTACTTGGATTTGGTCCAAACTGGAATGTGATGGAGTTATGGCAAGCCTTAAGCATGCCAATTCTAGACAATCTTAACAGTTCTGCAACACTGAAAATTAGGTAGGGATAGAGGTATTGTATATGCTTGCAAGTATTCCTTGTCTTAGGTCATGGAAAAATTCATTGCCACTTACTAAAATTAGACCTAGGTACCAATTTAAAATTACCCTAAAACTATTACTGAGAAATAAAGAAGACATCAGCCTCCAGTCAGGTCAGGTACTCTGACCTCAGCCTCTGCTTTGTCATTATTAGAACTGAGTCAGTACTTGCAAGAGTGAAGACAGAACTTCATGATATAGGAAGAAAGAAGTTGATAACATTCTGTTATAAAGTCTCAAAACAGATGTCCTTTGTAGTTATCTTACAGGCCCTACAAACCATTATTCCAAGTGGAAAATTGCCACTGCTGATGCACATCTATCCTTTCAGAGTACACCATCTCTTTTTACCTCTCTAGAATAACCTCTGTTTGCAGACTCCCAGCACAAGTCTAACAGCTCCACATAGAATACAGTGTTTAATTTTTGAAAAATAATATAGAGGGGAGGGGAATAATTTAACAGAATAACATAAATTTAGTTCATCTTACAGCTCTATCACAATTGCCCTTCCAGGAACACATCTGATAATTGCTCTGACAGCATGTGTAATCACTGAACAGCGTCTCTCTGCTACTCTTGATCTCCTTCCTTGATGACATTATTTAGAATTCTGACCTTTCATTTCCACTTTTTCCTAGATCATTATTATGAATATTTCTAAGGACTCAGTTTGAATGTTCTTCATTGATCTTTCCAGGATATTCATTAAGCCTGACATTAACCTCCATATACGAAGATTAAGCTCTTAGTATTGTACTTATCTGGTGCCTAAATGATGCACAGTCTTGTCTTTTTGTCTCTTTGCATTGGGATGACTTGTCACCTTAAAAGCTTAGTCTAGAAATGCTCATTTAAGAGGTTTTCACTAAAGATTTAATGACTAGCTCCATTGACACTCCCTATCATATCTTTAAAAATGAGAAGTGGCTACTAGTTCATCAGTAGACAAGCAGCCACTGCTCTATCTGAAGTTCAGATTGACAGACCCACATTCCCATTAAGTTAGTGAATTCAAGTACTTTAGATGTTTATTCGTGGGTCCATGAAGTTCAGTGGTGACTCTGCCTAGGTAGTTATTTCTTAAGTGGCATATGTTCAGGGATGTGCTGCCCTATCAATATCACCCAGACTGGGAGCCAACGTGTAGTAGTGAAGCTGAGGGCCAGTAGTCAAAGGGACCGCCTTTGCTTCTGGAATGAGGTGTCCTTCAGGTCTCTGTCTGAGGAGGCTCAAGGGAGGCTCAATGGAATTGCTGCATACCAATTCCAGTGTGCATGGGAGACTAATGATGATAACAGCAGCATGATCATAATGATGTTAAGTCTAGCGGGAGGGGTAATAACAGGTAGTTAAAGCTCAGGTTTTACCACCAAGTCACTCAAACTTCTTCAAGCACAGCTATACCTAAGCAAGGTATTTTGAAACTGGCCCCGGTAGGTTTACCTGACCTGAGAAACTACTACTGTCCTGACTTCACGTCAAAGTTTGGTCCTAAAGCCTTTCTGTGCAGCTGATATCCTTCCTGCTTGAGACCCCTGTGTGAACTCCATTTTTTTTCACAACGCCTTTCCCTCTTCCACTTTGTGCTGACTTTCCCATTCCACAGACTAATATTTGCCTTACAAGACCAAGACTCTCAGAGGGAATAAATCTGCTTACGAAAGGATCCTATGTTCTTTGAGAGCAGCCTGGTATACTTCTGGTTTAAATTAACAGTAATAAAATATATCTCTCCTGCATTCTGTTACAGGTAAATTACTGTTTTTTTGGTTTTATGCTATTAGGATAATAGTAATAGAATAACTCACTCCTGCACTCTGTGGTGGGTGAACTGCATTTACTTAATAGAATCATAGAATCATAGAATCAGTGAGGTTGGAAGGGACCTTTAAGATCAAGTCCAACCATTAACCTACCCTGATAAAAACACCACCACTCCTAAACCATGTCCCTAAGCAGCTCATCTACCCTTTTCTTAAACACCTCCAGGGATGGTGAATCCACCACCTCTCTGGGCAGCTTATTCCAATGTTTAATAACCCTTTCAGTGAAAAAATGCTTCCTAATATCCAATCTAAACCTGCCCTGACATAACTTGAACCCATTTCCTCTTGTCCTATCACTTGTCGCCAGGGAGAAGAGGTCAGCTCCCATCTCTCTAAAACCTCCTTTCAGGTAGTTGTAGAGGGTGATAAGGTCTCCCCTCAGCCTCCTCTTCTCCAGGCTAAACAACCCCAGATCCCTCAGTCGTTCCTCATAAGGTTTGTCCTCCAGACCCTTCACCAGCTTTGTAGCCCTTCTCTGGACACGCTCCAACACCTCAATGTCCTTCTTGTAGTGAGGGGCCCAAAACTGAACACAGTACTCGAGGTGAGGCCTCACCAGTGCCGAGTACAGGGGGATGATTACTTCCCTAGTCCGGCTCACCACACTATTCCTGATGCAGGCCAGGATGGTGTTGGCCTTCTTGGCTGCCTGGGCACACTGCTGGCTCATACTCAGCCGGCTGTCCACCAACACCCCCAGGTCCTTTTCTGCCAGGCAGCTTTCGAGCCACTCCGCCCCCAGTGTGTAGCGCTGCATGGGGTTGTTGTGACCCAAGTGCAGGACCCGACACTTGGCCTTGTTGAACCTCATACCATTGGCCTCAGCCCATCTGTCCAGCCTGTCCAGATCCCTCTGCAGAGCCAATCTACCCTCAAGCAGATCAACACGCCCCCCTAGTTTAGTGTCGTCTGCGAACTTACTGAGGGTGCATTCGATCCCCTCATCCAGATCGTTGATAAAGATATTAAAGAGAACGGGCCCCAGCACCGATCCCTGGGGGACACCACTCGTGACTGGACACCAACTGGATTTAACTCCATTTACCACCACTCTCTGGACACGGCCATCCAGCCAGTTTTTTACCCAACGAAGAGTATACCTGTCCAGGCCATGAGCAGCCAGTTTCTCCAGGAGAATGCTATGGGAAACGGTGTCAAAAGCCTTGCAAAAATCCAGGTAGATAACATCCACAGCTTTTCCCTCGTCCACCAAGTGGGTCACCTTGTCATAGAAGGAGATCAGGTTTGACAGGCATGACCTGCCTTTCACAAAGCCATGCTGACTGGGCCTGATCACCCTGTTCTCTTGCATGTGCCGTGTGATGGCACTGAGGATGATCTACTCCATGACCTTCCCAGGCACCGATGTCAGACTGACTGGCCTGTAGTTCCCTGGATCCTCCTTCCGGCCCTTCTTATGGATGGGCGTCACATTTGCCAACCTCCAGTCAGCTGGGACCTCCCCGGTTATCCAGGACTGTTCATAAATGATGCACAGTGGGCCGGTGAGCACTTCCGCCAGCTCCCTCAGCACCCTTGGATGGATCCCATCCGGCCCCATAGATTTGTGCACCTCCAGGTGCTGAAGCAGGTCCCTCACCATTTCCCTTTGGACTACAGGGTCTTCACTCTGCTCCCCATCCCTGTATTCTAGGTCAGGGGTCGGGGAATTCAAGGAACAACTGGTCCTACTGCTGAAGACTGAGGCAAAGACGGCATTAAGTACTTCAGCCTTTTCCTCATCCTTGGTTACTACGTTACCAGCCCCATCTACTAGAGGACAGATATTATCCTTGGTCCTCTTTTTATCGCTAATATATTTATAGAAACTTTTTTTGTTGTCCTTGACAACAGAAGCCAGGTTTAGCTCTAGCTGAGCTTTGGCCCTTCTGATTTTTTCCCTACATCGCTTTACTACCTCTTTGTAATCCTCCTGGGTGGCCTGCCCTTCCTTCCAAAGGCCGTATATCCTCTTTTTTTCCCTAAGCTGCAACACTAGCTCCCTGCTTAGCCAGGCCGGTCTTTTTCCCCGACGGCTTGTCTTACGGCACACGGGGACAGCCTGCTCCTGCGCCTTTAGGACTTCCGTCTTGAAAGACATCCAGGCTTTCTGGGCTCCTTTGCCCTGGAGGACTGCCTCCCAGGGGACTTTGTCAACCAGGCTCCTGAAGAGCCCAAAGTCCGCTTTCCGGAACTCCAAGGCGGCAGTTCTGCTGACCCCCTTCCTTGCTTCTCCCAGAATTGAGAACTCTATCATTTCATGGTCACTGTTGCCAAGACGGCCTCCGACCATCACATCCCCCACAAGACCTTCCCTGTTTACAAACAACAGATCCAGCAGGGCACCTTCCCTAGTTGGCTCTTTCACTAGTTGTGTTAAGAAGTTATCCCCAGTACCTTCCAGGAACTTTCTAGACTGTTCCCTCCCTGCTGTATTGTATTCCCAGCAGATGTCCGGCAAATTGAAGTCTCCCACGAGGACTAGAGCTCGCGATCTTGAGACTTCTCCCAGCCGTTTATAGAATATTTCATCTGCCTCCTCATCCTGGTTGGGCGGTCTATAACAGACTCCTACTACAATATCTGCCTTGTTAGCCTTCCCTCTGATCCTTACCCATAAACACTCAATCTCATTATCACCATCATTTAGTTCAAGACATTCATAACACTCCCTGACATACAGGGCCACCCCCCCGCCTCTCCTCGCTTGCCTATCCTTCCTGAAGAGTCTATAGCCATCCATGGCAGCACTATAGCTATGCGAGTCATCCCACCATGTTTCTGTGATGGCAACTACATCGTAATTACCCTGGTGTACAATGGCTTCCAGCTCCTCCTGTTTGTTGCCCATGCTACGTGCATTAGTGTATAAGCACTTCAGCTGGGCTATTGGTCCTTTCTCCTTTTTACTGGAGGGAGCTGAAGTTCTGCCATCCCCAGACATCTTCCTAAGGAGCCCGGTTACGCCCCCTGTCTTTTCCAAGTCTAGTGCCAGCACCCCACTTTCAGGCTTTTTGCTAGCAACCTTGGATCTATCCCCATCCCCCTTCAAACCTAGTTTAAAGCCCTGTCAACGAGCCCCGCCAACTCCTGCCCTAAGACCCTTTTCCCCCTCTGAGACAGGCTTTTTCCGTCTGCTGCCAGAAGGCCTGGTGTCCTGAAAAGCAGCCCATGATCAAAGAACCCAAAATCCTGCTGACGACACCAGTCTCTGAGCCAGGCATTGATCAGCTGATATTTCCTGTTAATCTTCCCATCCATCTGTGCAATTGTTGGGATAGAAGCAAACACTACTTGTGCTCCTGATCCCCTAACTAGCCATCCCAGGGCCCTGAAGTCTCTCTTCATCGCCCTCAGGCTCCTTCCTAGAATTTCATCATTACCTAACTGAAAGATCAATAAAGGGTAGTAGTCAGTAGGCCTGACTAGGCTAGGGAGTTTCCTCCGGATATCCTTAACTCTGGCCCCAGGAAGACAGCAGACCTCCCTACAGATTGGGTCCGGTCTACATATGGGACCATCCACTCCCTTCAGAATCGAGTCCCCTACTACAAGGACCCGTCTTTCTTTCCTAAATGATGATGTCGTTATATGAGGTGTAATCTGTCTTGGCTTCAGTGGCAACTCAATGTTTGGCAAGCCACAGTTATTGTCATCCTCCTCTTCCCCTTCAAGAACATCATATCTGTTCTGTAACAGCACCTGGGATGGCGTGGGGGTTACCTGGGAGGCACGCCTGCCACGACGAGTGGGGAC
This sequence comes from Vanellus vanellus, assembly GCF_965231255.1. NCBI lineage: Eukaryota > Metazoa > Chordata > Aves > Charadriiformes > Charadriidae > Vanellus > Vanellus vanellus. The sequence goes on along the minus strand of NC_138906.1, from coordinate 134,842,927 downwards.
TTGTTGCCACTGGCCCCTGTCTTCTGAATCTCCACATTCAGACACAATGCTAGAGGGTGTGGGGTTCATTGTATGCGGAGCTCGGTCTCCCTGGGGTGCTTCTCTCAGGGAAGACAGAGTGTGACTCCAGTTATCTATCTCCTGTTCACTTTCCCTTATACTTCTTAAGCGGCTTACCTCCTCACGGAACTCCATCACTAGCTGAAGGAGTTCCTCTACTTGGGCACACCGCCCACAGGCCTGCTCACCGTCACTATTCAACACCGGCGCAAGAGAAGGGCACTCCCTACAGCCCGACACCTGGGTGGCAGCATGTTGCCACGCTAGCTCTGTCTGGGTGGCCACCTCAGAGCTGCTTGGTGCAGAGCTCAGGAAAGCCATGGTCTTCTGCCGAGTTCTCACCATGACGTTCTGGCCGGGTAAAGAGTTTTTTAGTAACTTACCGTTAGAAGAGCTGCGCCCTGTTTGCCCACTCTCACCTCTGTGACGCCCGGGGTGACGCCCACCAGCTGCCCGCCTGCTGGGTGCGCAGCGGCCTGGGCAGCCCGTTTAGAACTGCCGCGTGTGACGCTGGCTCTGCCCCTGCCGTGTCAGCAGCCCGCCCCCGAGATGCCGGCTCCGGCACAAGCACGCGCCAGCCGCTTTTCCCGGCTACAAGAGCCCTCAAAAGAGCCCTTTGCCAGCCCGATCCGCCGCGATCTCCTTCCCCAGTGAGGCCTTACCTTCACTGGAGCTGATCTCCTCGGCGACATGTCTTGATTATTGCTTTAGGGAAGGATGACCTTGGGGTTTGCACCACCTAGACTTTCAGCATCAGGATTTATTAAAATGTGAGTTTCAGCATTCGATTACGGCTGAATATGGAGGTAGCTTGGTATAAGGCAATCTTCCAGTGGATAAAATGGGAAAATGAGAACCCTGGGAATGTGGACTGAGCCTCTATGAATCTGAACACAAGGGCCATTAAAGTCTATGTCATGGTTTCAGCTGGGATAGAGTTGACTTTCTTACTAGCAGCTGCTATAACACTATGTTTTGGATTTGGGATGAAAATAGTGTTGGTAAAACACTGATGGTTTTGGTTGTTGCTAAGCAGTCAAGGCCTTTTCTGCTCCTCACACCGTTCTAACAGCAAGTCGGCTGGGAGTGCACAAGAAGTTGGGAGGAGACACAGCTGGGAGACCTGACCCCAACTGAACAAAGAAATATTCCATACCATATAACATCATGCTTGCATATAAATCTGGGGGAAGAAGAAGGAAGGGGGGGACGTTCAGAGTTATGCCATTTGTCTTCCCATGTAATCATTAGGCATGATGGAGCCCTGCTTTCCTGGAGATGGCTGAACACCTGCCTGCCCATGGGAAGCAGTAAATGAATCCCTTGTTCTGCTTTGCTTGCGCGCATGACTTTTGCTCTACCTATTGCACTGCCTTCGTCTCAACCCAGAAGCTTTTCTCACTTTTCTGATTCTTTCCCCCATGCCACAGTGGGGACAGTGAGCGAGCGGCTGCGTGGTCCTAGTTGCTGGATGGGGTTAAAGCACAACAGTCTATTAGAACACAAGTGGCACATTAGCTACATAGTAGAAAATCAATTACAGCATGGCAAAAATTTCCAGGCTGTATTTACTAAATATTGTGACCAAGAAGTGGTGACAAAGATCTTGGAGACCAGAGAAATTGCACTAGGCACCAGTAATAGGCAATGGATTGCAAGTGTGACTACTAGCTGGATCTTCAGCACAGCCCTCAAGAAACCTGCTGTAATTAATTATGAGCAAAAGTTGAGGATAATACTGGGGTTATTGGAGACAACCCTGAACACTGTTTATTTAGCGCAAAAGTATTGAGCATTACTTTGGGCTTGTTAACAGATTAAAATCCATATCAAGTCATTTTTAATATTTTTTTGTTGAACCGCAAAAGGCTATCTCAGCTGGAGACATGAAATCAATTATTTCACGATAAATAGCAAACTGCCCACTAGGACATAATGTACAAGAAATGGCAGATCCAGAGTCAGTGTAAGTGAATGGGTATTGCTTTATTTTTTTCACTAGAAATTGGATAAGCCTGTGAATTTTTCTGTCATATTATTGACAGAAACGGAGCTACTACCTGCTTGAAATTATGCTGTAGCTAGTTTAATCAATTAAATAATTTAATGTAATGTAGGTTACAATGAAAATAAAAAGTATATCTAGGTATAGCTTTCTTCGCTGTATAAGAGGGGGTGAGATTTAACTCCCCATTACAAATAAACACAAAATATTAACTTCAAGAATCATGTTAAAGGCTTTATTTGTAAAATAGTTTTGTGTCTGCAGAGCTTTTTGACCTCCCTAAATATTATTTTTAGGTGAAAAAAATTGCCCATGTGTGTAAGAAAAGTTAGCTAAATTTATCAAAAATGAATGAGATGTCTTTAATAAAGTCCCCACCTGCCCTCATTCAGAAGTTTTCTAAAACTTTTGATGATCACATTTGGCATGTTTCTTATGTTTAGGTTGTGTTTTGTACTACCTGTCTAATTTTCAGTGGTGGAAACTGATTATTATCGCATAGATGGATATACTAGAATCTTTTAAATTTCCATCTAAGTCATGACAAACAGCTTGCAGTTTCCAACTCTTTTGCGCAGCAGACCATATGCAAGACCTGTAATGCACTCCTTGCAGGCACAAACCATTGGCTTAATTACCACGAATTTCATTTTCAAAAAAAACTAAACCACCCCACAACCCCAAACCAACCCCTCCCCAATCCAGAGGAGGAGGATATCCCCAGAAAGCAGCTGGGCGGAGGTCAGAGGGCTGGGAAGCGCGGCGGGAAGCGGGGCGCTAGGACCCAGCGGGACGGGGGACAGGCCCGGGAGCTGTCCGCCCCGCCCCGGTGCTGAACGCGGGACCTCGGCAAAGCTGCCCCAGCCCTGCGCTGCCCGTGGTGCGCCCGCAGAACTCCCTTATCCTACCGCCTTAAATACAGGAAGGTATGGAAACTATACCATTCGTAAAGATAATACTGGCAAAATAAAGAAAATGCTGGCACACTATTTGTTTCTCAGAGAAAATACTATTGACGTAGGCTGAAATCTTGCCAGAGGTGACAGATTTCTTTTTACTGCTTGCCAGTAAATAAGTTATTAAAAACACCTGGCCAATCATAGTGGAGCTAAACAAGCAGGAGTAATGAAAAATCAAAACTCAACTGCTTACGTCTGAGAAATTTTAGTATAGGTTGTTGAATGGCTATAATGGGGGAAATCAACACACCTGATGTACAGATTTAGCTGACGCTACTCTTTTTGACATTAACATTAAATTTAAATCAGAAAGCTGGCTGTAGCTGATTTTAAAAAGAAATTCTGTGGAAATTAGAAATGAAATGTCTTGGTTCTCACTGTTTGTATTTGCCATTTAGTTTTAATGGAATTTGTTTACAGCTGAGACCTCAGATTATAAATCAGGACTGTACACTTGAGTCTAATTTGCTGACAACCATATTGAGATTTTAGTTTAAACTATTCTCATTCTATCATCTTTTTACCATTGATTGAGACTGTCTTTTAGTGATGTAATACAGTGAGTAAGGATGACCTCTCACCTGAAGACTTCTGTTACCTGTCGAAGAGATTTGCTACTCAGCCTTATTTGAAATTATGACAGGCACAAAATTCAGACATAATCTTTACTCACACTTCTAAAAAAAAATTTCTATCTTGGCGTCATGTCAATTTCTAGATATATTTCAGAACTGCAGCTCTATGTAAAACATCTACATCAATCTATAGGTTTACATAAAGCTTATGCCAATATTTCCCACACTTGTGGAATCAGAGAAATTGTTAAGGAAATGAATCCAGTCTGTTTCTTCCTCTTTTGCAATACAGTCATGCGTAGTCAAAAGCCTGCATCTCTTAACTGTCTTCTTTTTTACAAACTGTAAGGTGACTTCCCTGTCTTTCTCCCTTTTCCCTCATAACCAATTTAGACTTCCACTGGAAATATATGCAATATGATACTTTTTCTCATTACTACATAGACTTGCATTTATGACATTTAAAATATTAACTACAGCTTCAACAGAAATACATGAACCTTTCATATCACATGTTTTATGATGCTATCAAATTCTAGCAGGCGTTGATTTATGAGTTACACTCAGTTCACACTTCAAAGACTATGCCCATAACAATGGGGACTATGGACTTAATATAAATTAAAAAAAAAAAAGAAAAAAGAAAAGAAGAAAAAAAGAGAGAGATCAAGCTGAAGAAAATAGACAGACCTGTTTATCAGTCTTTAGTTTTTTGCATTTTCTGCAAAATATCAGGCTAACAGCACACAAAATAGGAAAATGCCTGTAAGTTATGTGAACCTTCCAATTTAGGGCTGTGATTCAGACTCCGCTTTTAGCACAAATAACTTGGGCAGGTGCTGAATAGGGTGTCCAAGAAACGTCTGTTTTCTCCTAAACTACAGATTAGCCAGAAGAAGGGCCGAAAATTCACTGCTCTACAGAAAAGACTGTTTTTATCCGGTCACATATAAATGTCTATAAAGCTTCAAACACTTATGGTCTACCTGCGTCACAGGGCCTGGTTTTGTTCTCAGGAAATCAAAGGGAAATTTGCCGTTGCCTTTAACCAGAGTGCACAAGTGGAGTTCGGATATTTTGGTAAGCTTTATTGGGAATGTGCTGATCACCGAGGGAAGAAGGATGTCTATGTAAAGAAGAGCAGGTTTTGGATCTCAGCAGTGGAGTGAGGAAGCAAAGGAAGGAAGTCTGACAAGCCTTAGTCTAGCGTTCCACAAAAGATGTTTTGGTGTTTTTCCTATTTCGTATTTTAACCAGTAGATGTCTCTGTTTTATCACACAGTTGTTGACAAGGACAAAATATTCCTGTTGTCACAACACATATTTAGTAGAAAAACATTTGTTTCCCATGGAATGAATATACGTGAATGTAAAGATGCCAACTTAATGCTCTTGGCGCACCCTGCTGATTTCTGACCAACCTAAGCCCCTGGAAGCTTTAGTGAGAGCTCTGGCTGCTAAGCAACTTTGAAAATCATCCTTATGGAAATGTCCTATAGGATTATAAGAGGACAAAAGAGGAACTGGTGAGATTCTATGGACATTCATCTAAAAATGTAATAAATTTAGTATAGCTTGCTTTATCACATGGGAAGGCTCTACAGAAGCAGCTTACAGAACAGTGTGAGAGTATTCAGTTTCTACACAATGCCTCAGGAAATTCCAAGTTGTGATAGATGAATTCTCTTCTCTACTTCGTGAACGCGTAAGATAATGTTATTTCTGTATCTATTGCTATCAAGAGTAATAAAGTAGATGATTTGAAACATTCACACCTAACTGAAAATATCAGCATGATGCAATTCTATTCAGACATTTGTATTTTACTCATCATTTGAGAAACATATAGGGGGGGAGATATATATATATATATATATATATCCTAAAATCTTTACAGAGCTGATCCTGGATTAGCTCATCAAAGAGAAAAAACTCTAGACTGGATCTGCTCTGAGCCCTGAGCTGCATCAGAGCTTTTTGTTTGCAGGTTGTTCCACCCTGGTCAGATGCTCCCTTGGTAGAAATCCCTACAGAAGCTGTTAGGATTTGTGGTTGTGCCTTATACTAATTAACCTACACATGCATATTATGTTAGAGAAGAAAAATGTTGCCTAGTTTAGATGATAGCTGTGCCCACATGAACCGAAGTGGTACGTTGGGGCTTTTTTTTGCCATTGAGTCCCAAGTCTATGTTGGAAACAAAACTTCTCCAGCTGGAGGGAGCACTGCATCGAGGACAAATATGTGTTAACAGAGTTCCCCTGCATGTTCACTCTTCTACACACTGTGGCTGTTTCTCCTACTGTTAAGTGGAGCCATAGGCGAGCTACTTTTTAGTCCATGTTTATGCTCCAAACGCACTGTGATGAGAGGTACGGATGGCCAGTCTCTCAAAGTCATTAGTCCCATGTCACTGGTTCCACCTTCTCAGAGGGAGGCCATTTCAGAATATGGAGTAATAGAAGGAAATATTAGGCCTTACCCTGAAATGACTTATTATTAGACAGAGCTGTTCCCCAAATGTAGGGACAATGAGGAGTTGATTGTAGAAGGGGAAATCAGTGTTGAATAGTAGCAAAAGAAGGACCAGATTGTCTGTCGAATCTTCCTGATTGTCAAACTGATGGCCAGGCCACAGAAACCCCAGAGGTTTCCATGACTGCAGCTGTACAGCAGAGTTTCTACAGCTCAATCAAGCCTAAGACAAGAAATAAACCTGAAAATAGCTTTGTCAGGTATGAGAAGCTATAATGCAGCTATTTGCAGCAAGGTTATGGACAATAAAATTCATCTTCAAAGAACCCTTGAACATGGAACAAATACATTGTACTCTGACTATGCCTCAGGAAGTATCTTTCGTAGCCGACAATTTCATAATACATACATTTTTTTCTTCTAACTGCCAGTATCTGGCAATTTACGATAAAGACTTGGAATCAAGGCTTTGGGGTATTTACAACTGCTTCTGTCTACGCACTGATTACATCTACTTCTACTTCCTGAAAGCCACAATCCCTCCTCTCTCCACCACCAGAAACACAAAAATTTGCTCTAAGGGCAATGTGATTCTTTATTTTGCATGATCTTTATAAGCACAGCACGAGGAAGTCATAAAGCCAAAAATGTGTGTTATTTCTTCAGTCAGAAGTGCTAATCAAAACAAAGTAAATATTTTTGAAAGATCTTTTACTGTGGAATATATATGACAAAACCATGTGACTTCGAGTAGTTTACAGAGAATCATGGCAGTACTCGAAGAGGACAGTATTATTCAGGCACCAGTCAGTTACACCTGGAATAAACTGGAACAAACTGGAACCTCTATGTAAGGAATATATGTAATATTACTATGTACTGTTATGTATGGTTTCTCTGAGATGTAAACATACAGCTGTGTTCTTTCAAAAGGGTTATTTATTATTGACCTTGCAGATTATAATTGCTTCTGCTTTATTCTGGGTCCTACATGCCCAATTATTTTTCTGGAAATCATCTAATGAGAAACACATTTTTATGGGAAAATACCTGTTTTACTATACCTATAAGCTAACTGACATTGATGTATTTCACTGCTATTAATAGAAATATAGCAGTGGCACCATGGCTGCGGTTTGGTTTTGGTTGAGTTTTTTTTTCTTTTTTTTCCAAATGATTTATCTTAGTAGTCATGGAAGTGCATGCTCCTATAATTGTCCCATGCTCCTTTGAAGGAAAAGAAGTGGGAGGGAGGTGATTTGTTGCCTTCAGTACAATACGTTTGACATTATGACAGAAAAGTTAATGTTAGTCTGAAAGCAAATAAGTGGCAATACTGTTTTTGCTGTCATACAAGATGCAGAAATGCACGTGATGTGGAGATTAAGGAGTCAAAGCACAGGAATATTTGAGGTGCTTTTCAAAATTTGGTATCTTGAGTAGTGAACTGAATTTTTCAGCATCTAAGAAAACCCTCCTCATCTTTGAGCTCCTGTTTATATTTACCTCTAACAGAACCCATACTATCTCACCTTCTGTCTTAATGGTAATATTTCAAAAGGAATCAAGTTTGACATGAGAGTGAGATTATTTAGAAATACGGGACTATATTAACTCACAGTGAATGATGGAAATATACCATCATCCATCAGCTCTAACATCACCATTTGTGGATACATTTAGGCTCAAATGATTATCTCCCTGCGTCATTTCCAAGTCCTGGTTCACTTCCAGGCTCTTTCCAGAGGCAGGTAACCACCTCTCTCTGAGATGAGACCAGTATCATTCATATTATACTCCAGGAGAACAGTATGGACAAAACATTGAAGTCTCAATGCAGGAACAAGGATGTTTAGACCAGATTCACTCGTGACTTCCACCTGCTGCACGGGGTCCTTTTGCTGTACACTTCCAAAACGGGAAGGACTGTTGAGTGACCTGTCTATGTGCTTGGGCTGAGCCAGAACAGAGACTTTCATCACTGTCACAAACACGTTTTCAAAGGTACATATTATAGCTACAATCTGACACTGAATCTGATTTATGAGAGAAAACTCTCATCTAGCAACTGTGTGATGTTACTGTGCATATTTAATGCATCTGTTGGGGGAAGCATGCTATATGAAACTCAACAAGATAAAAAGCAATTTCTATGGATTTTTATCAGCAGGAGGCTTGTTTCAGAGCAGCATGATTTGGATAAGAAATTCCCTTAAAGGCATGTGAAATCGTAAAAGAAGAATACAGTTTCCAAATCTCTCTCAGTGGAAATCAGAGATCCAAACAGTAAAATGGTGCCAGGAAAGAGAGTGAGTAACAGATGCACTTTCAATGTCTGATCCTTCCACTTACAGTTAGTCTTTCAATATGATGAACATCATTGCTAACATGAAAACGTGCAAATAAAATCGCATTGAAAGTGTTAAACATCAGCAGTGTTAGTAGGGTCACTAACTGCACACCAAATCTGGATGCTGAGATGAAAGGGATTAGTTTTTTTTTTTCTTTACATCAGAGGAAAACATGTTTCCTCTGAAATACCCTGTCAAACAGGAAAAGCTGCAGTTCCCTCTCCATTATAAAGCATTGTTCTTTTATTAAAATTCATTTAGTTTCTAACTCTGTAGCTGGAAAGAAAACCAATATTTATTTTGGAGTTCCCAATTGCTTTTGAATTTGACAAATGACTTAAATTACTTGCTTATCAGATTTAGTTTAGGAATGAATTGTATATTTTTTCCAGAGGGTGTTACATTTGCTAAAGAGTTTCATCAATTTTCCACTAACGTCTAAGTCAGTCTTAGTGATAATTACTAAAGCAGAGGTATCATATTAACCTCTGGGTACCAAAAGTTGGGATTAGCATATTAGCACTTAAGCAATGTAAACCTTGGCCCATTGGTGCCGAGATTAAACTGCAGCATGCTGTGCCTGCTGGGAATGAATTTACTGTGTCTAATATATTTTCTGCAGTGTCCAAATCCTTATCCAGATCCACAGAACTCAGTTGGAATATCCTCACTAACTACATGAGCCAAAGGCCGACATAAAACTAGTGTCAGGAATCAAAATCCTACCTCAACCAGCTCAAAGTTTCTTAAGTTTTCTTTTTCTGCACTCTATACAGTAATTACTGTTTTTTTTTCAGGAGGTGGTAAATTTCAAGTTATTTACATGCACTGAAGCATAGAAGTTAGAGGTATTTAAAACCTATTAAGGCATATGGAATGCTGCTCTGTTAGTGCCACATAAATTAATATGCCTTTTGCTGGCTGACAATGCTGGAATTGACCAAATCGCTAAAACAAGAATATATTTGTATAGCTGTAATGTTACCAGCGCAATATATACTTTTCTGATCAATAATTTCTACATCAAGATATGCTTCAAAATATGATCACCACAATAATCCTAGCTGTAAAAGCCCCATTGCTTTAAACTAAAATCTGCAAAAAATTTTTTTGAAAACTGACTTGGTAGAATTATGGTAGCAGCAGTACAATTTTAAATTCAGTGACTGAACGACTATTTTTTCAGTGAGATATCTGGCTAAACAGTTATCATTAATTTTTTTGTCAAATAGTATTTAGAGACTGCAAGTTAGAAAAGAAGCAGCATATATATAGGCATAGATACCTTATATAAAATGCCAATATTTGCTATTATTTATTAAACATGCCGGAAGTTTCGTGGGAATAAAGTTGTCAAAGGAATTGGTTGTTCTGCGTTACTATTGCCTTAAGCTTTGATGACCTGTGTGTTATCAAAATTACAGCTAGGTCCTGAAACTGAAAACCAGGTGGCCTTTCTAGATATGAGCTGTTTAATTTTGAAGAGAATCAAATGCAAAGAGCTCCTGGGGAAGGTTGTGGAATATCATGTCTAGGGCCTCACTTTTCCTAGCTATAAATTTCCTATTGTATAAAACTTCCACATAAAAACTACTGTTTAGAAGCTGCCAACTTTACATTGGTCTTATGAGGATCAATTAATTATGTTTGGCGTTCAATAAACTTTCAGAGATCAGTTCTCATTTAAATCACAGCATCTTGCTGGCTCTCTTTCTTATGCAGGAATGAAAGATAGGGTTATTATTACTGTTCACGTCCTGCCACACAGGCACTTGGGGATGCGCTGGCCACAGTCTAAGGACCTGAATTGATATTCTTACTATCAATTTCCAAATGGTTCTGGAAATTATACCACACTGGATCAACTGTTAGCATTAATCACAACTGCACTACCTCTCCAAAGTATTGGTTTGCATGACATGATTTTGTGGCATTGGATAGCTTGTTTTCTTTATACTTCATTATTTACTACAATTTACATTGCATTACTGGAAGAACATAGTTCACTTTGAAGTGGGCTCTTTAGAGACAATTGGCAGACTCTTGTCTGGATCTGGATTAAACTTGATACTGAATCAACACAATAAATAAAATGGAAAGATAGGAAGATGGGGATGCTATCTTTACTGGTCAAAGGTTAGTACCCCATATTATCTACTTTATATGGTTTTAATATGAATTCCCTTAGAGGGAATAAGGGCCTTTATGAAATCCTGGCACTGTATAGCAGTAAGTGCTATTTACATGGTTAAAAAATGCAATTTATTATTTTTAATGATCATTAGTTTTACATACGATTTATATATGTAACTCCTTTTTGCAACAGTAAGACAGGTAAAAAGTGCCCTTAGATTAAATGAGAATTGAGTGATCACATTAGTAATCATTTTCATTTCCTCAAAGTGAAATAAATACAATCCTCAAAGATAAGGGCAAGGCTTGAGATGGGTAAACTGGTCTAGGGGTTCAGAATGCGCATAGTTCAATTGGTTGGAGCAGTTTACATTAATTCTGTTCACTTTCTCCCATATGGCAGAAAGAACGTGTAAGTATCCCATTTGAAGAAAAGCCCATTAGCAAACCGGAAATGAAAAAAAATAAAGATCATCCTTTTCCTCTGCTCTCCACTAGCCTGCCAAGCTGGAAGACTGACATTATTAGTTATTCTCACTGGACTACCTTTTCACTACATTTTGTTAGTTCACTAAAATTCCTGTTTACCAATTTATAAGCTTCTCCTTCAGAAATTTATACGAAGACATAATCTGTATGTGCATGTATTTGTGTGTGGTTATCTATCTTAACTACAGCATCTACAAAAGCAGAAACCTTAATGACCTTAATGCAATCAGGAAAGAAACTTCTGAATCCTTTCAATGCAAATGCCTTATTAATGGTTTTTACAGCTGATCTGCAGAATGCTGAATTGAAACATATAAGAACAGCTGATATTATGCTGATAAACAAGAGGTCAAATCTCTACAGGGTCATGTATGTTCCTGCTAAAAACTTAAGCAATTGCTTGCATGCATGGTTATTTATAGTGTTGAAGAGTGAACCAAGAGTATCGGTATCTGATCCATATCTCAGATACATAAAACAAACTGAATACCAACCGAGGGAACAACAGATGCCTATGAAGCTTGTCTGGTTGACAGATGTCATTTGAATAAAGTTTATTAAATATTAATGGCCACTTAAGCGGATTTCCTCTGCTCGTTTCTCTCTGGAACAGTCACCAAATCCCAAATGATCTGGGCTCCATTATAGTCCATGAAATATGCCTATGCTACTTCAAGGTCTAGGGGAGGTCACATCTCGGGCCCTTCAATGAAGAACCTTCTTCTTTCTAAATCTCCACAGGTGAGGAAGTTAACTCTCACTTGGAGCAGGAAGGACTCCCAAGTAGCGGTGGAACAGGGATCGCAGGCTGTAAGAATCAAAACTTCATGGTAAGAATAAAACCAGCTCCAGACCATCAGAGGTCCTGGTTAGCTCAGAAGTTTGAGTTCATGCATTACTTGTATCAGTTCCCTTTAGCACATTGTTACGTTTGACTATCCTACTTTAAAAATGGTTCTTGGATGCAAACATACGCTTCTTGGTTATGAATAAAACAACAATAAAAATATTATGCTTAGTTTATGAATAGAAGTAAGTAAAATGACTTTGCTTGGTCCAGGGTTTCTTAAACCACATAATACTTAACTGCCATGAAAGATGCATAAATAATGCCTAGGAAGCCAACAGCTTCCTTCTGAGCAGAAATGTGACTGGGAACTGCTGCTGTTGCTCCCAGTATTACCATAGAGATGGTACATGAGAAGAATAAAGTTGGTGACTTCTGGAAAGCTTTGTATTTTGTACCAGATAAATTATGCAGTTCAGAACAATGGGCAACATCTCTCCAGGACACATGCAGGAGGCTACGCAGTGTAGAAGCAGGAACTTTACGTTCAATGAGCCACTTCTCATTGCAGATTTTGTGGTAGCCTCTCATAACAGAGTAGAATAATTTCCCCAATGTCAGCTTAATTTTAAAAGGCATCTGCTTACAACTGTAAGTGATAATATTTTGCAGTGGTAAGGAACACTTGAATCACAAGCAAGAGACTGGAGTATTGGCTATGTCTACCTGCAATTGCCATTTCAACTCTCTCTTACAAAGATTTCGCTCCAGATCTCCACAGCTGTTCATGTATTCGTCTACTGTACAGATGAGGACAAAGATATCCGCTCAGACTACTTACATCTCACAGTCTTTTAGATACTTAATCTAAAATGTACAAAATGTACATCTAAAACAGCGGAACATTGTCTCAAGATTAGAGACTCTGCAGCAAAGTCACCAAATCTCAGATTTACTCTTACACAAAACTGCCGTTTACAAATCCCTAGATTTCATGAAAGCAGCAGATGGTGAAAATACATTTCTAACTTATTTATGTTCTATGCAGCGGGATGAATTCTTTTTGCTCTCTTCGTAAGTATCCTTCCAATACGATTCTAACATTGTTTCCAAAAGCTGAAATTGGTTATGAGGTTGGTTTTTTTTTCTCCATTCCATTTTGTATAGTTTTTGAAGTGAAGAATAAGTAAAGCTTATCATCACTTATATTTCAAATGCAGCACCTGTCAGCATTCGTATACATAGTACATATATGCACATACATACATAAATATGTATGTATGTACACATATACAGCGAGAGATCTCTGTTAAACATCTTAAAATCTGAAAGACAAAGGCTTAATTTAGGAGCATTTAGAGTTGTGGGCTACGTTGCTGGCATGGTGCTAAATGCAATTTACTAAACCCTTTACGCAATCTTTTATTATACAAAAAATTGCAGATGTGCCAAAAGTAACAAAGCGGATTGATTTGGAAGATTTAATGAATTTATGTCAGCTCTGAAAGCCTGAGTCAAACATCATATTCCTGGGGCTTAATTTGGATTGCTAGTGCTTTTTAAAGTAATTAAGAGCACACAGTTAGGAGACATTTGAACTGTGCTGGAAATACTCTACTGGACTACACAGTTTTGTTACACATCTTTTTTGCATTGTGTCATGTTGGGTTTCTTTCTTTTTTACTGCATACTGCTTTGCCCAAGACTTGAACTTCCTGTTATGTCAATGTTCTCAGCCCCCACTGATTTTTGCGAGATTCCCACCTATGGGAGAATGGCAAGAAAGAAAAGCTCAAAAATAACAATGAAAATGCACATGTTCCATGTTAACAATCCACAGGCTCTGAGGATTCCAAGTAGATACTTGTACAATAAATGCATGCAGCGTGATTCTTTGTTCAATATGATGAAACACCTGGAACATTCCCCCACCCTTCACCCTCCCCCTGCGTTCTGTTGTGTTTTTCCAAAAAATCAATTCACAGTATTTCCTGATTTGCTTCCCCAACCTGATCTCATTTCAACAGTTCTCTTTGTGAGGGAGATGGAATAGAGATCTTCTAACAGTCAGTTCAGCTCCAAATTCAGTTATACAGAAATGTTTTTAATGTAATATTGTGCTGTGATTTATACCCATTGAGCAAGGCCAAGCATTAATAGAATCAAGAGAAAGAGGACAATAATAACGTTATTACTAGGCCTTACATTAGACCTTTTCTTCAGAAAAAGCAAAATAAAAGGGTCTCAAGAGTGACTTGTATATTAGAACAGTTATCCACATAATATTATATGTCAAAATTAGGAGTATCTACAGAATATTGAATGAAGCTTGGAGGTACTTCACCAGTGCTTTAATGTTCATTATGTATCATAAATATTGATCACTAAAACAGATGGGTAAGCATTTACTGAGGAAAATTTTGATTGAAATGAAAATGAAATAAGTATTTTCTCCATGCCCTTTATTCTGTTTTAATGGTAAAAAAAAAGTATTTCTTAGAAACCAAATGTCTAGGATGTCCATTACAAATATGAAGATTTTCATTTAGAGGGAAAAGCTTTTCTAAACAAATTTCAAACAGTAAATTTCTGACTCTCTCCATTGGAAACTAAGAATTGTGCTTTAAGTACCTGGACAAAACACCAGCATACTTCTGGGGGTACTGCATCACTGTGTGGGCTCTCACGATCTGAGTCACCTGTTGGAATGGTCAGATTCTACCTTCCCAATTTAACTACCACTTTGCCTCAGGTGGATGAACGTCAGCACAAATGTTTAATAGATCGATCACAATGCTGATGTGTTTCAACACACAGCAAAGTAATACAAAAAATCCTTGAAAACAAGGCTGGTTCAGTATGTCCAGCACACCACCTTCTGGGGCACTTGCATGTGCTCAGGCGTGGAGGTGCCACCACAGGCATAAAAGGGAGAGTGCCCGTCTTCCCTCTACACTGAATTTGGGGGGATGCCATTGTGACAACACTTTTAAATGAGTTCATCAGTATTAAGGGTGTGAAGTTTAGGTTGAATGAATCTGAATTCTCATGTTCATGACACTTCCTGATACTCATATAATCACTAATTTGCATATGATCGATAAAAAAACTAAATAAGAAGCACAGTACATTAACCTTCTCTTAGCTTGTGTATCATCTGTATGGGAAGAGTACAATTCATTTTTCTAATTGCAAGGGAATTTCATATTATTCAGTGGGGTATCCTCAGTCTAGATATGTGCAATGGCTTCTACTACTGCATCCTTCCCAAAACAAAGTTGAAAACAAAACTTGCCAACCTATGTCAGAACCAGGGTTTTACAGATTCAGAGAATCACTAAGGTTGGAAAGGACCCCCTGCACTCAATGCAGGCATGGTCAAGTACAGCAGGTTGCTCAAGGCTGTGTCCAGTCAGCTTTTAACTGTCTCCAAGGTCAGAGACTCCTCATCCTCCCTGGGCAACTCATTCCAGTGTTTGACCACTCTCACAGTAAAAAAGTTTTTTCTTATATTTAAAGGGAATGTCCTGTTTTTTAACTAGTGCTAATTGTCTCTTGTCCTGTCAGTGGCTACCACTGAGAAGAGTCTGGCTCTATCTTCTTTATCCACTCCCCCAATCAGGTATGTGTACACATTGGTAAGATTCCCCCTGAACCTTCTCCAGGCTGAACAGCCCCAGCTTTCAGTGTCTCCTTGTATTACGGATACTTTAATCCCTCCGTCATCTTTGTGGCCCTTTGAAGGACTCACCCCAGTCTGCCTGGAGTCTTGCACGGGGGAGCCCAGAACTGGATACATGACGCCAGGTGTGGCCTCATCAGTGCTGAGTAGAGGGGAAGAATCACCTCCCTCGACTTGCTGGCAACACTCGTCCTAACGCAGTCCAGATGCTATCGGCCTTCTTTGCCACAAAGGTACATTGCTGGCTCATGCTCAATTTGGTGTCCACCAGGACCTTAAGTTACTTTTCTGCAAAGCTGCTTTCCAGAGAGTTGGACACTGGCATGTACTGGTGCCTGGGATTGTTCCTCCCCAGATGCAGGTATTGGCATTTTTCTTTTGCTGAACTTTATGAGGTGTCTGTTGGCTCATTTCTCCAGCCTGTCAAGGTCTCTCTGAATGGCAGCACAGCACACTGATGTATAAACCACTCCTCCAAATTTTTTATTATCCATCCAGAAACCTGCTGGGGTGTGGTCCTTCCCACTATCCAGGTCGTTAATGGAGATGTCAAACAGTATTGGCCCCAGTATTGACCCGTGGGGTACATCACTTGTGACTAGCTGCCAGCTGGACTTTGTGCTGCTGATTAAAACCCTTTGAGCCTGACAGTTCAGCCAGTTTTCAGTCCAGCTCACTGCCCACATACCTAGTTTGTATTTTATCAGTTTATCAGCAAGGATGTCAAGGCAGACAGTGTCAAAAGCCTTATTAACATCCACTAATCTCCTCACATCCACCAAGACAGTCATGTCATTGTAGAAAGCTATCAGGTTAGTTAAGCATGTTTTCCCCTTTGTAAATCCATCTCTCAGTCACCTTCATGTCCTTAATACAGTTGGAAACAGCTTCCAGGATGATTTGCTCCATGACCTTACCCGGGACTGAGGTTAGGCTGACCAGTCTGTATTTTCTCCTTCGTGCCCTTCTTGAAGATATGAGTGACATTTGCTTTCTTCCAATCCACAGGAACCTCTCCTGATCACCACAACTTTTCAAAGATAATTGAGAGTGGCCTCGTGGTGACATCACCTGGATTCCTCAGCACTTGTGGGTTCATCCCATCAGGTCCCATTGACTTGTGTATGCCCAGTTTGTTTAAATGTTCCTTAATCCGATTCTTCTCCACCAAGGGTGAGTCCTTCTTGCTCCAGACTTTCCTGGGGTTCTCAGAGATTTTGGATTGCTGATGGTTGATCTTATCAGTAAAGACCCTCTGTGCTGGCTAGGGCTGCAGCTTCAATGCTGCTAATGTGAATTGCACAATCTTTCAGTAGTAGTGGATGGGTTAGAAATGATTTTTCTTGACATTTAAGTTCTAAGCTCGTTTTTTTATAGCCATTTGTCAGAAAAGCCTTATTTTTCCCTACCAGCAGTGATTTGCATGTTGAACTCTGAAGCACTGCACTGAAGATATGGGCTAGCAACCTCAGGATATACAGCAACTTTGAAGGATTAGTTCTTTGGTAAACCTAATCCCGTGGTACCACATCTTCAATGCTATTAGTTCTGAACCAACTAGATTAAAATCAGCAATTTCTATACATGTGACAATACCTTCTACTACTTTTCAGAACTCCCCCAATAAATAGATAAAAGGAGGAGAGTGGCTCATACATAAATAAATAATATAACACATAGAAAGCAGTTACCATAATTTTTGGTTTTAATTTACTGTTGAAAAACTTCCACCCTGAAGACCAGTTTTATGTTCCATGTAGAAGAACATCTTGTTACCACAAAGTACTGAAAGTCACACCTTCTGACTTGCTAGATACAGCAGAAATTGATTTTAGCACAGAAAATAAAAAGCCATAGCAAAATTATCATAACTATAAATTGTAGCTGAAGACTACTTTCCTTTTTTCTATGTCAAGTGGTAATACAGATAATAAATTCAAACACACTTTGGAATGAAACAATTTAGCAGATAAGATGAATAACTATTGAAAGGGTTTCCTGGAACTGAGAATGGCCAGAGTGAAAATAAGAATGAAACACAATTATACTAAAAAGGACTAGTCAGGAAATATCTATTGTTTGGAATTTCCTGAGACTTTCTTACAGCTTTTACTATGCTGTACTAGGCCAATAGCTAACAATTTTTTTCTTTTTCTTAGAGACGCTTTTCTCTCACTGTTGTTACCTGAAAACTGATAAGGAGAAAATATTATACCAGGCAATGAAAAGTCTCTTTACCAAAAATTATTTCCCAAATATTTGTTTTGAGCTTTTCCAAGTTTAAACAAGAGAATGAAGTCCTACCATAGCAAAACAAACTTTTGCACGCTCATATGCCCATTTTCCATAAGTTTTATTGATGAGGTGGAAATAAATCACAGCTGGGCAAACCTCAAAAAGATTTAGAGGCCATATCCAAAAGGATACTTAGAAAGTCACGAGGAAATTAACTGAACGCAGCCTTTTCCAGTATACAGACCTGTGGCAGGGACCTGGGGGAACTGTGCTCGCAGTGCTTGCGCAGCGGGGTTGTCTGAGTGGGTAGGCACAAAGGGAAGGAATCGGGTGCTAGGCTTCTGCATGGTCACAGAAAGCTTTTGCCTTTCTGCCCCGCTGTCCAGCAACAGTGGCTAATGCCAGCAGATAACAGCTATTAACGCAGCCCGGGATGAGCAGAGGGATTGACTGTGTTTGCTGAAGGGCAGAGACAAGTATGAGCCAGGAACAGATGAGGCTCAAAAGAGAAAAAAATAGGAGGAGATATGCTGGGGCAGAGAGATGGGGTCTTGTAGAACAATATGCTGTTTTTCTTTGAGATACAGACAAAGAGGACCCGTTAGAAAAACTGGGGGCTTGATTAAAACACCCTGTGTTTGAAGCAGGGCTAAAAGCTACTTACTTACCCCACTAAACAGCTCCTTTTTGCAACTTCTGGTTAGAAAAACAAATAACTGATATTTCTGAACTGTTATTGGTGCAGTATGGTATTTCCTCATGACATATGGACTTAGAAATGAGCTTGCTTGACATTGGCTGGAGCACACACTTCATTTTCTGAGCCTTTGAATATATTTACATTGTGGGACTGTCACTCTACAGCACACACCTAAAGCCCCAAGGTCATTAATCATCTGATATGAAAGATATAAAGTTACTGGAATAGAACACTGTCACCAGACAAATTACAGTATATTTCTGACCTTGTGTCTTAAATATTTATCATTGCAGTAAGTAGATTTGTGGGACTGCTCTTTTCAAGAACATGAAGAAAGCTGCAGTGAAGGGAAGCTTGTCACTTGTTCTATGAATAAATAGAGCTCTTCAAAATCCATCAATCCAAAGCCTTCCCAAAGCAATACATTCAGTTTCAAAAGGAAAAACCTTTCCACCTTCAGTTGCAGATTTAGTTTGTCATCACATATGTTTAGGCCGATGGTTTAAAGGAAATTCTTCGTGACATGATTTGGCAGTCAATAACATTAAAACATTATCTTTACAAAATATAATGCCGTGCTTCACTTTGAGATCTATGTTGTTATGCTCACATCTACTTTCAGATTTTATTAGGGTATATGGTAGAGAAATCCCATCAAGTCAATCAGAACTTCTGAAGATAGGTTTGTCACAGTCGTCATTCATCCTGCCTGGTTCTGACTCTGTTTCACATGCCCCAGAGAAAACACCTTTATCCTTCAGTGAAAACACTCTCACCCTTCCCCTCTTGGTTGCTTCTTTCAAGAACAAGAGGTACTTTCATACCCTTTAGTATATCTCATATATGAAAGACAACTATGTCACAAGACAATACACTGCAGAGTTCAGTCCCCATGGGAAGGGAGTAGTAAAATAATTAGAAAGGATATAATTTTATTTTGCAAGGGATTGTCTGCAAGAAAGCCAAGTCTAAGCTGAGGAAAGGGTCACATTAATCCTATGAGATTTTCTCCTCTCTCAGTTGAACAAAAAACTCTCTAATTAACCAGAAAGCCTCCTCATAGGCTTGATAGTTATTTGAACTACTGTTTGAAGCACATTGTTAACATTTGCCAAAAGAGACATGCTTAGGAAACCTTCTTGCTAGCATTAAAAGTTTGAATACAGCTGTGTAAGGCTGTTACGTACAGACACAATTCTGCTCTCAGTCACGCTGGAGGCTGCAGCACAGAGCCTGTGGATATTAACTGAATCAAAACTGGTCCCTCGTAATAATTTGTAAAATAATTTGTAGCTCTGGTCAAATGAGAGCTCCACATGGCTCAACACCTCTGAAAAATACAGGCCCATAATATGTTACATCAAGCCATCATAAAAGAATGCAGATAGGAAAAGAGGAAGGGAAGGGTGAGAAAGTGATGTTGGGCAGCCAGTGAACAGGGTGCAAGGGACAGCATATGTGTGTGGGGGGGTGACGTGGTGAGACTACTGATGAGATCAGGAGTAAGAGCGGACCATAAATATTTGATTTATTTTTTTTTTTTAATTCTGTTGTCAGTTGTGATTACAAGCCAAAATGAGCAGTCCTGCATGGGAACTTATCCTTAGGCCTGTGCCTGATGATCAGGCCCGTCTGTGTATTTCAGTGCACATGCACCGCTCGCACCCCGGCAATGGCAGCTACCTGTTCTGCGAGAAGACCTGCGCAGAGCGGCAGGTGGTGTTTAATGCAATCCCACGGCCCTGTGAAGGTCTGGAACTAAAGCTTGACCGGCTACAAACATGACAACACAGGAGAGAGAAACTAGAATGGCATATTACTGCTCACACCAAAGAGGCATTTTGTGTGATTTACATGTAACTGATAGAAGCATATTCTAACAGCCCGTGCAAATCAAATGGGTCTTCCTATGATGTCACATAGTTTGCTATTCAAAAGCACAAATAAATAATGTAATAGTAACAATCCTGAAATAGTGTCATGGAAAGGATGGACATGCACACTCAATATCGCTTAGTTTCACAGAATATCTTTGCCATTCAACAGCATGTACATTTGCTGGGATCAGACTTGGTTCCCTCCAGGCTTGCACTAAGCACGCGGCAAGGAGTTAGTTGCCAAAACGATAAGCTACGTTTTTAACTTCTTACAGAATCAGAAACATCATCCTCTATAATATACTACCACAACAAATTCCCACCTCTCGTGTCTTTTGAGTACTCCCTTTGATGATTCCCTCCAATGCTGAGCAGTACTCACAAGCACATTAGCTGATGCATTTTTGTACCTCTTTGTGTGAAAATGCAGTCAGTAAGCTATATATACTGTGCACTGACACCAGTGAAATTCTTTTCCTCCTGTGCTTTGCTCTCCTGTGCTTTATCATGGCTTTAAGGTGCTATGCCTCATGACAATTTTAGCCTCTTCAGATCAGCAGTCGACCTTTTCCTTTGTCATGGAAAACTCTATACATATTCCTGGCGCTAGACAAATGGCAAATCAAAAACACCTTGTCCCTAGCTGGTACACAGCAGAAACTAAATTTTCTAAAATCATAATTTGCCCCTGTTCATTACTGCTAACAGCCAATGATCAGGCTATAACCTGGATAAGCTTTGTGGAAGGATATATTATAAGCACTTTATAAGCACTTGGGAGTAAATACATAAATAACTTAATTTCCAGGTTCGGGTAATAGAAAAAATAATCTGTAGAGAAATCTTGCTTTACCTCTCTAGCTCTACCTCTACCTGTATTCTCTTAGGCTTTATTTCTTGAACTTTTAAAATTCGGCCTCATATCCATGATCTGTGTTTGTTTTAATGGCCTAGTATCTAATGCACAATATTTAATAAAGTAATAACTTAATAAAGCCTTAAAATGGTTCTGTTCTAAAATGCTGTTGAAGAAACATCAGACGGTTTGTCATCCTGTACCAGGAAAGAATGAGTAAGTACTAAAAGTGGCTTCGCATCCTTACTATATATAGAAATCCTATTACAATTACCCTTAACTGTCCTTTGCCATCCTGTGGTAGTTTCCTCTGCGTCCTCTGTACCTCCATAGGTAAATACAGTAAGATGCCAGGGTTTGTCTGTGTATACAGAACGCAGAGGCAATCCCATTCCATTTTTAGTGTATAGTTTGTTTCCAAGCAAGCGTGTAGCATCCTCATCTTCACCTTTGTTTTAGTTTGTATGTGCAGTAACAGTTCTTTATACTGAACCTGTTTTTACATTTTGTCAACTGAACCATTGCTCAGAGTATCCTCCATTGACACATTCTGTATTTGGAGTACAAAGTATTCAGAAAAGAGTCAGGCAGCATTAATACCTTCAGAAAGCAAATCTGTGCAGAATTCATGGCCTGCATAAGGAATGAAGAGGGATTTTAGTGCAGGAATGCTTGCTCATGCCACAGATGGATACTAGTTATAATAATCATCATCGGTGCACCTAATCACATTTTTAGCAGTTCTTTAAAAGCCTTCTTTGTGACCAAATTTTTTTCTTCCCCTCGTTTTAAGTGCAGAGCCTGTCCCTTTCCTTCTGAAGATTAATGGTCAGTTAACTGCTCGTAGCTGAGCAAGGCTCATTAAAGCAATATTCTCTAATCATCCACAACACTGCCAGTCTCTCCTTATTCTAAGCATACAATTTTGTGGAAACAGGATCAGAGATTAATTGAGTCAATTAGCAGCTAGATTTGCAGACAGTTTGGGAGACCTGAGATTTCCCACTTACTGTATTGATTTGTGTGCAAAATGGCATCTAATTTTCCACACTTCTAGGACTGGCAGGCATCCAGTCTGTTCTTTTTCCACCCTAATGGCTAAGAAAATGTCATGTGATCTTTGCCAATAAATTGCATTTTTTCAATCTTCCTTCTGAATCCAGTCATCCTATTTAGGTATTTGGTGGTTTGTTTAATATATTTTTCAAAAATCAAGCTATGTTGCTAAAATACATGCCTGGCCAAGCTTAAATCTAAGACATTTCCTGTAAATCAGCAAGTTACATTGGTTTTCCAACTGAAAATGAGCCAACTTTTGTACTAATTGATAACTTGTAAATTTCTGGTGAATCAGTGCTTTTTGCAGAAGAGGCTTAACTAACAGTATGTATATATCTATATTAAAAGTTTTAGCTTGAAGAAAATACGCTGTTCTTTCTCCAAGCTTCCCTCTGCTCTCTCTCCCCAGATCTGGTCTCTGTTGTTCTTTATCTCAAGGCAGAGCTGACACAACTGATGGACAGCTTTTGGCCATTGACAGGGATCAGGACCTGGGACTGGTTTTCGAGCATCCAGAGAAGCACTACTGCCATCTTCCTGCTGTGCTTAGACATATGTAAGATCAATTGAATGAAGCTAAACACTGCTGCTTTAAGGGTGAAAACTGCAGCAGAGAAAGTCCTTTATATTTAATCTTTTGTCTTCCACCCTAATAGTCCTTAAGTACTTCCCAATCATTAACAGTAAAAAGCTCTTATTATGTCTTTACAGGATGCGGCAGAAATCAACCATTTAATCTGTAGTCCTGTTTGTGAAAATAAATGATGGGGAGCTTTCACTTGCCAGAGTAAATAGTTCTGTGGCTAGCTCTGAAAGCAGTAATGTTGCGGGTTCTTCCCTTACAGGGTTGATCTTCCTGGGCTGTGTGAGGCCTTCATCTACCCGTACCTCTTCCTCCTGGCCAATGCCAAGTGAGGGTGGTTGCTGCAGGAGAAGGTCAGGGATCCCGAAGCACAGTTTATCCTTGGTTCAAAGTAGAAACCAGACCCTGACAGTACTGGTGAGCTGGTACAGCACCCTGTTAAACTGCTCCTGGTGAACTATGTGGCTTCCCATATTGTTTCCTCCCTTCTTTAGCCACATACCTGGGACGCTGTGCTCTGCCCTACTCATCATACCAGGCAAGCCCTGCTATTTGCTTTCTCTCTCCATTGGGAATCAGTTGCTCTTTTTCCCCTCCTCTAGGGTCCTGTTGCCTTTTGCTGCTGAAGTTCAGGTGCTCCCCTCAGCTCTATTGCTGTCTCCACCTGACATGTAAGGAAAAGTTGCTACCTCCCTCCTTCTTGCCTTTGCTCTCCTCACTTCCTCCTTTCCTCCACTCTCCCACGTGCTTTATGAATGACGTGCTCTGCTCTGTCACATAACCAGCCACTGCAGGACAGCTGAAGGACCCTTTCCCAGCTCTCCATAATCCAAACCCATGCTGTCTCAGGGACACTGTTGATGCTGTTGTGCATAACCTACTGACAGGCAGGGTGAGACCTCCTCACTGTTGAGGAAGACCATCCCAGCCAAACCATATCCTCCTCTCTCACAGGCAGAAGGTGTACACTTACTGCTGATTCTCTGTATTTCTGTAGACTTGTTTGACCTGAAGTCTCAGGAAAAATGGCTTCGGACACAACTTTTCCTGTAGGCAGCAGAATATTGTGAAGACCAGCTTGTTATGTTAATGAGTAAAGGAGTGGACATTCATGTGTTTCTATGAAGGACTGTCACACTACTCCATTTATTTCTGTCTTAAAATAGAAGCAGAACAGAAACGAAGGTAGGAGGAGAATAAATTTCAGTCTGATCCAGACAGCATTTAAGTCTTTGAGAAGTGGCTGACAGATTTGAATGGGCTTTCATAGGGATGAAGGAGCTTCAGTTACAGAACCGAAACACCTCCAAAGTCATAGAGCACGATCACTTTCAACACCCACAAATGGGACTATGCTTCATGAGGCGATCAGGCTCCACCTACACCAGGTCATATTCTTTGTTTCCATTGTTCCTGCTGAGAATATTTCTGGGCATTACAGTTCTGATAGAAACGTTCTTCTAGTTTTCAGTTTAAACTAACAATTGACAAGTGTATAGCAATTCATTCTTGTGCCAATATAGTTAAAGTAGCTGTCTTCCTCCCGGGTATTTACTTCTAATATTTGCTTATAGATAGTCTTTAGTTTGGAAGGCTAAGCAAGCGTTTTTGAAGCTAGGCAAGTCCTTTAGTCTCTTGTGATAGAATAGGCTCTCTATTGCACAGATTATAATAGTAACCCTTCCTTGCCCTTCCTTCAATTATTCTTGCTTGAGCAAGGAATCAGATCCTCGGTGTCCAACATTTTCATCTAGAAGCTTTTTGCTTATCACATATCTAAAAAAGAAACTGAGAGTTTTAATCTGCTTGTTTAGTAAAGGTTCCTTAACAGTCTTATTATCCACCTCCTCAATCTTCCATTGGCAGGTACTACTATTCAGCAGAGTGGAGAACAAACAGGGCTAATTGCTTGAAAGACAAAAACCACAAATAATGCAAGATTACATGAGGTGGTTAATTAGAGAGTTTCCTCTTCACTTTCAAAGTGCAATTCAAAACTCTGGGCCGGTTATGCACCTAAGTTTTTGATTCCTGGGGATTATTTATTGAAAGTGGTGGGAAATATGCTATTGTAAGAAAGCAAAGATTTCATTTACTTAGTGGGTATAACAGATTCTCAGCTACTTTCTGTAATCAGATTTGCTTCTTTAGCTAAATCATGCTATCACGTTAGCTTTAAAAAGTATGTGAAACCTTGTTTCCAACCCCAGCAGTCTTCTGGCTTTTCCTTATCTGTTAGAAAAGATTACATGCCTGCCATTTTCCTTTCAGGCCTGCAATAGGAGAGTATCTCCTGTGCCAGTTTCTCTGAAAGAAGCATTTGTAATTGACTCTTTCTTTGTCTCCGCTTATTGGCCCCTGTTATCAACTGCCCTTTTCCTCCATGGCAGGCCGGTATTCTTCAAGGTGAGAAAGCACTGTAAGAGGAGCTCTAGAGAAATGGGAAACTTTTGGTGGGATGAACGAACCTGAGTCAGGTGCAGCAGAAGTTCTGGTGAAAGTTGACCCCATGGTTGCCATAGGACAGATAGCTGAGTAGTCACTTATTAAAAATAGCATGATTAGCCTCTGTCTTTACCAAAAGAGAATCAGCAATTGTATGAAGGAGGTATCTGAAGTCTTGACGCTATAATGAAGAACAGCAAAAAGCAAACCTTTCCAAAATTCTGCATCTTGTAATGGAAATAAGATTCTCACTCATTGTAACCTCCCATGTCCATGTTATATTTTTCAGTACATAACAAATTTAAACGTTTTCTGTTCAGTGAAGCATGACTATTTTACACAAGATTAAGGGTTCTAAGGATCAGGAATACTGAATTCTATGTTGTATAATACTGGGGTCACAGTAGACATTCAATATTACAGGTAAAGAGAAGACCCTTTAGGTAGAAGCCCTCAGTGTATGAATGAAGGTTCTAAACCAAGTGCCAATTCCCCTTTCAGCCTCTTTAAACTACTCACACCCTCCGAATTTGTAGCAAAGACCATAAGCCTCAGGTTTGTAGGTATCTCTGGAAGTGTTATTTGTCTTTTATTTCTAAGCTAATCTTTGCTATTGTGCTTCACTGCTAATGGGGTACCAATTCAGAAATATACTTGAGGACATCTGGTGTGAGGGAGGTGCCTAAGCCTCTCTCGAATCAGTGGGATGTAAGGGTTTTTCTGAAGCAAAATGATTTCAGGAATTTTACCCAGTTCTACTGTATTAGTGTTGAATTAGAGCACACCTCCAGGGCCAAAAAGACCCATGTGCAACTGAATTTAGGTAGATATTATTAGTTGCTGAAGTCCCAAATGACAAAAAATATACTGCTTAATGAACTACTTGGAGGTACCTAAACTCTTTTGCTGCCTTCCCTTCCACTTCAAAGTCTCCTTGGAGAGATTGCACATGGGCAGAATGACCCCGTGTGAACCACTACACTAAGCTGCCTCTAAAGAAACTAAGCAGACCGAAGCTTAAGACCAGCAAGACCAGGATGAGAGTGTCTCAGCGCGCCCTGCTGTCCTGCCTTTCTGCCATCTCTGACTGAGAGACTTACTGGAATTTTTCTTCTAGTAGAAACCAAGGCACCTGTGACGCACGGGGAGGGAAGGCTGCGGGCACCCTGGTCTCATCCTGGTACGTTGTCAGGCTGTAGCTGGGATGCGCACCCAAACCTGAGGGCAGGACAGTGCTTTTGCATCTCACAGCTGAGTTGCAGTCTCAGGTCCGGAGCTGCCAGGCAGCTTTTCTTTATTCTAACAAGAGGCATCTCCTCTGATATACAAAGCCTATAAAGCAGCAAATGTGTGTCCCTTGTTGTGATCTCTTCGGTTAAGGGCCTCCTGTTTAGAAGCTGATGAAATGGTTTGGCGTTGCTTGTTATAGCTCTGATTTTCCAAACTGAACCAACCTCATAGCAACACAAGGAATTAAAAATTCAGCTGCACTTATTTGCCCGTCTTAAAAACTATGCTGCTAAACATAGTGTAATGTAAATGAGAGGACAAATTAGCATATCTGACCACAGACAGTCGTTCTCCGAAGAGTGGTGTGTTTAGATACAAATGATTGCTCAGTAATGAAACAGCAGCAGTAGTGATGAACCTATTTCCCCAGTTCTAATTACATAGGCTCCAAAAAGGTATAAGCTATGTTCCCTGAAAAGCTAATTATTCTAGCAAGAGCACTTTCTGCATTACAAATAACTTAATCCCTACAGCAATAACTGAGCTGAAGTAAATGTGACAATGTTTTTCCCATAGGGAAAGGCATTTGCTCCAGAATTTTTAACCATTCAGATACTGGAAAAGTTCATTTTGACCCCATAAGAACAAATACATTTTAATAAGCAGTCCAGATCCTGCAGTGTTCTTCACCGCTCTCTATTTAGCTATTCATTACAAGGACCATTTTAATCCCTTTCAGATTTTTCAGAAGACATTTCTTCTGATTTTCTATCTAAAGTTAGTTACTCATTACCTTTAAAGCACCTTAATAAACGCTTTAATATGACTTATAAAAGGACTTTAGAAAGTCCTAAAACTGCAACAAGTACTGGACTGAACAGTTCTTCATATAACCTTAATGTAGTAATAAAAATTAATAAAATAAAAATGATCCCAAGTACATTGCTGTGTTACAGCCTATTGCCTAGAAGTGAAGGAAACGCTTACCGAGAGCTCAAAGGCTCCCCCAAGTCAAGAAGTACAAAGGGGAATCTGGCCTTTGTGTTCTAAGCCCTTTGTTTAAGAGACACACTGCACAAGACTGGGCAAAGTTTTGAGACTGCTGCTTTCCAAGTGCTGCCAAAGGCAGGATGCTGAAGGGGGTAGACATGTCTGGGGTCATATGGAATACACTGACAAACAAAAGTCTACAGAAACTGATGAAAGTTTTTTGTCCCAGCTTGCTTCACTCTTAAATGCTAAAATAAGATGTAATTGATTTTATTTATAAAGATTTCCTCGCTCTTTGAGCTCATAGGCTCTAGCCCAGGCACTCAAGTGACTGGACAAAGTGCCATTATGTGAAGAGTCCGAGTATTCTTGTGGCGCATGCTGAGAAACAGCCCCGGCAGCCTCTTCCAAACGAGAGCAGTTATATATAAACCATCACCATGTCCAAATTCTTAGAACAGATGCCTGACAGCCTACTGAGTGAAGTTAACAGTTACCACAGAGGGAAAGAGAAATGTTTTCTCGTGGTGTGAGCTCAGCATGAGAGATATACTGTGCTCCTCTCATAGAGTAGCTGTCACCAACCACAGTCTCCAAGTATTATTCTGTTCCACAACCCCACCCCCCTGGCGTTAGCTCTCTGGTTTTCGGCAAGCCAACCAAACTCTCTGTTTCCCACTCTATAGAGCACAGATAGATACTTTTTTATCTATATTGCAGAGATCCTGAAAGGACTAATTAATAAAACTGTTTACTAATCAACTATTTTTAAGGCGAGGAGCACTAGGGGCCTTTATTCACCCTCTCAACTATAGCTGTTCTTAATAGTTTATATTGCAAATTATGAGTAGAGACTATTTTAAAACAAGCAAACTAGCTTGTCTGCAGCTTTTCTTTCTGGGGTACTTACTATGTATCCTTCCTCCGCCTCACCTCTTCCTGGGACTAGCAGCAACACAGGTGGAAATGGAGGGAAGGGGCAAAGTCCTTGAGGATTGCAGGACCTCAAATTTCCACCTCATATCCCCACGTATCTAAATGGAGAAGCCAACACATCCTAGCAGGGTCAAAGAGAATCATTACACTCAGGTTTAGCAGCACCTTCAGAGCCCTTCCCCTTTCTAACTCCTGTTTCTTTTGGTTCTCATCTTTGGAAGTGAGGATGGAAGAAACCCACCAACTCTGGATTTAAGTATGACAGTCACAGGTACTATCTTCTTGTATCTAAAGGGCTAGCTTATCTTAAGATAAGCTTAAGAAATTTCTTGAGATAAATACCCACCAACCCACCCTGTAGCTAAGAGGAAGGGAGTGAGCAAGATGCTCTTTTGGCTTGTTAAAGACGACATTCCCATGGAAAAGCAGAGCCATCTAAAGTAACACTGTACTGCATGAGTTACCCACAAAAAAGCTGCCATAATATATTTTAACTGGGCAAATTATAATATGATCAGAATGGTAACTGGATTCAAATGTTTAAGTTTCAACTGGCAGATTGAGGAAGAGGGCTTATATTCATTGGACCTGAAGTTTTTATAGTACCTAATTGTCATAGTTAGCATTATAAAGAGGATTGATAGAACTAATCCAAACTCTTCACATAAAATTAAATAACATGAAATGAGAGGACATATGATTTATAAATTATGAAATTATGAATAAGGTTAGAGCTTTGTGCCCGGGGTAGTAAGCACAAGAAATACTTAATTTCAAACAAAACGGACCAAAGGGACCAAAGATCATGAAAATAGTTGAGAAAAGAGTTTGATGCTCCTTTGTTTCTCCAACATATGCTCCTTATGGATCCGTACAGGATATTTGACATAATTGCCCATGATAAAGAAAAGGAACAGCAGTTTATTGAGAGGTTATAGCCTTTTCATAACATTGGCATGCTGCACTTGGTTTTTAGTATGGCAATTAGACCAACGTAAAACTTGAACTGAGATGGATGAGACTTTCATTTAATTTTCTTTTTTACGACCTGGTCCTATTTCTTAACCGAAAAACAGTAAAAATAAAGAAAAACAGAACAATGTAATTGCTTTGCAATCCATCAGATGAAGAAATATGTATGTCCTTGGCTAGGTAATAGCTTTCAGGGAACTAATGTATACTCAAGATTCAGTCTGGTGGTGATGCAGCATAAGAATATGGCAAGAAAAGAAAATACTAAATGCAATGTGGAAATCAAAGACTTGAGGCAGAAGCAGAGGGAATTTTAAAAACAATGAATATCTTAGTGGGATGGCAGATGCAGCCTCCTGGAAAAACAAACTTTCACTGGTTAAATTTAAGAGTGCATTTTAAAATCACTTTACTTAAACCAGTGAAAACCTGTGAGGAAAAACATACTTTGATGTGTTTCAGGCTCAATCCAACAAGCTGTTTAGTTAAATCCATGCAAGTTTTTGAGCAGACCTAAGTGCCATGCTTACTTATGACTTACGGTCCACCTTCAGCTTTCAAGCCTTCGTTCCCCACAGGCCCTGACTATGGAAATGCCTGATACCTCCGTAACAAGCTTTAGTACTGAAGGATGCCAGCTAAAGCAGGGTGCAGAGGCATGATTTCCTCAGCACCGCAGCCACTGCAAACGTGTCGAGGCCTGGCCAGTATACCTGACACTGCTCCTGGTACAATGCAGAACCAAGTGAAGGTGACGGTCTTCATCTTCAAGGCATCTCCTTGCTGAAATTGAGTATTCAAAAGTTGACTTAAGCACAAGGATGAGACCGCAGCTGACAACTCTTCTCCACAGGTGGAAAGGAATAATA
Source organism: Vanellus vanellus (assembly GCF_965231255.1). Taxonomy (NCBI): domain Eukaryota; kingdom Metazoa; phylum Chordata; class Aves; order Charadriiformes; family Charadriidae; genus Vanellus; species Vanellus vanellus. The sequence continues at coordinate 134,812,659 of NC_138906.1, read as the reverse complement.
GGGCTAAAGCTCATCTCTACAGAGAATAGGGCTGGCACACTCAGACATTTAAATAAGAGTATGAGACACCTCCAACCTGAAATAGAAAGCACTTTTTTTTTTTTTTTTTACCATATCTTCTTACATGGGTATTAACAACATCTCTTAGTTAATGTATATGAGTTTTCAAAACAAAACTCTCAAGTACTCACTTCTATCCCTGGGGAAAGGGTAGGAGAACAAACACTGCCTGTCAGGTATTAGATACAGTGCTTAATGCAAGATAATAAGGTATTTCAATACAATGATAAACATAGTCTGAAAACCTATAGAGAGCCAACATAGAGGTTAAGATGTAAAACGCCTGGAAGAAAATAACATACAAAATTATTGAGATGGAGGAGGAGGAGGGCAAGGAAGGAAGAAAAAGAGTGAAGGAAGGGATCGAGACACGCATTTTAAAATAGCTACCCTGTATTTCTCTGATTTTCTGCTTTCTCCATTCATTAGCCCTTCTTTTAATTGACGCAAGAAGCATTCGACTGCGCAGAACACAGAATGGGAGGAATGAAGAGAAGTGCCCTTGAACCATACTCAGCTGCAGAAATCACCTACGTCTGTCTTCTGCTTTTCAGTATCAGTTACCAAGAACAAGTACATATTTTTTTTTGCCATCTCTGGTTAGACAGTTCTATTAAAAATGGCTTGTTCCTTTCATAACACATTGTCCACTTCCTATAAGAAAGGGCTGTATGGCTCTGAACAATGAGCAATTCCATCTTAGCCTTGAATGTGTTTTGTTAGGAGAGCGAGGCAGATTGCTAGTCTCGCATTACAGGCAAACAAAAAATTGTTTGACAAAGGAATTCACGTCTTTTCCCTGGTACTTACATGGGGATCAGCCTTGATAATTGAGATGGCAACTATCCCCCCCAGAGCTAGAATTGGTAGAATTCCTTCCAAAACCCCAGCTTCTGCATGACCATCCAAGAGCATACCCAGGGGCTGAAAGCTGCTCGTCTGTGGGACTGAGCTTTTAGCAGAAGCTCATAATCTTGTGCTTTGGCCCTCTTTGCTATGAAGGCATGTGAGGTGATCTTTGGCTTTAGCCAGTGCAGACTTAAAAACTGATTCTATTATTACCAATAGAAGAATGACAGTGAATGCATGTAAGATTTATTGCAGGTTATTAATTCACTTATATATGACCGTGTAGAAAGGTACTCAACATTTTTTAGGAAAAGACTGGTACCTCACCATTTGGGAAGATCTATGGCATTACACTGCATCTCTGAAGACTGGACAGATGCATTCTAAAGTGATGAATATTTCCCAACAAGAATTTATCACCTTAAGCAACAGTTACTGAAGAATGAATGAGGAAAGAGAGAAAATTATACTGATTCATGAAGCAACTTCTTTGGAGGAACTTGTGATTCTTCAGAGCTTAAATCACTCAAATGACAGGGATGCTGTAAAATCTTTATTCCAAGTGCTTGCTCCCACCCAATTGTGATAAAAGCTTTATAGGATGGCTTTAATGAAAGAACAGCCTCTTTTCTGATGATTTCACATTTTAAATTCAAGTTCAACAGTATACCAGACAGAAAATAGGTTTTCCCCAGACTTTTTACATTATAGTTTCAGGATGCACAACATAAGTCTAGCTGTGGTAGAAAAGATTGCAGCAGATTTAAATCCATTCTGCCTAACTTTAACCAGGTTTAGCAAAGTTTTCGGTCCAAGGCTTTCCAAAAAGTAGCAGCAAAACTGAAGGGAAACAAACGCAGGAGAAATACTTCATGAGCATCACTTTCAAGTATTTTAGTTTCTTGCCTAAGATGCTAGAAAAACATGGAAGCCAATTACTGGAGGCAAAAGAATAAACTATGAAGTTGCTGTAAAATAATTATTCCTGATGATAACATGTCTTATATTGCCCCCCACCCCACTTGCAATTCTAGCCCATGCATGCTTTCTACTGTCGTAGCCAGTTCTTCGCTATGATTAATGTCAGCAAAACTGAGCTGCCAAGAACTTTTCCTCAGATAAGGGAACTTACCATTTCAGAGAGGCATTCATCTGGGCATGTTCTGCTCTTTGGCTTTTTTTGCGGAGGACTGGTAGGGCCAACAAGCCACAGGAACACCAGGGCGCAGCTGCAGCCACATTGCCTGGGCACATTTCTGCCCAGCTCTGGGGGTTCTGCTGGCTCCATCTCTGCTCACTCCTGCCCCCCTCACCCACTGCTGGAGTCTCCCCAAGAAATTCCCCAAGCATCCCCGCTAGCACCAGCTGCTGGGGAACTAAACATATTCAGGCAATCTGTTCTATTACCAGAGATTATGATTCATTTAAAAGCATAAGGGTGAAAGGCAATGAGTATTAGTGGTGACATTAAAGTGAAATTCTTCTGGAGAGGGAACACAAGGAGAGAGACACATTTTTGTCTGATGTTTTTCAGCTTCCAAGACTATTTCTAGATAAAAATAAGTGATTCACCCTAAGCATTTTTGTCACTTGTTATTTAAAGGGAATTATCGTGGTTTGGGATTAGTTCTGAGGTATAATTCACAATGTTTAACGTAATAAATATGTAAGATCCTCTTGGAAAACAGATCTCTAGAATGGGCAGGCAGATGGAGGCCTGTGTGCTGTTCTATGTCCAGCACTACTTACATTTGGGAACTCCTGAAACCCTTAAGCTTTAAATCTGCTATTTCTCTTATAAAATATGGTGAGATTAGGAGGGCTGCACTAATCAAGTGCCAAGATTAAAAAAACAACACTCATTGTAAAGCATCCCATGAAGGCCAAGTGAAAGATGAAAGAATTGCCCTAAATCCTCAAAGATAGACCTTAGGTATATTTTTCTCTGGTCAATATGATTTCTAAAATATCAAGGTAAAGGTGCTTCTCAGTACCTCAGCAACTGCTCCACAAGCGAATCATGCATTAGTTAACATGAACGAAAGGACCTAGTTCATTTTATCTCTTCAGAGTCTGTGGGATTCACACTCAGATTATCTCTAATGCATTGTGAAAACAAGTATTTGTTTCATTTTTAAAGCTTCTTCATCTTACAGTCGAGGTATACTAAGTGACCTGTGCAGATGCACAAAGAAGCAGAAAATAGCAGATGAATCTCTAATTTTCAAAGGCATCTATTACAAGCGCAATTGTCAGTTAGTGACATAACTTGTTCACATATTTTTTTAAACCTCACAAAGCATTTATCTACACCCTTCTGTGCCTAAATACCTTTGCCAGTTTTCTTATTTGCCAAGAAATACAACCGACTCTCGAAATATTCAGAGTTGTACTGGTTTTATACAAAAATCAGTTTTCATTCCCTGAAAACCTTTCTTTCTGACATTTTCTAAGGAAACGCTTTAATTTGGTATTTGGAAGTTATATTTCAAAATAATAAAAAATATACAATGAGATGCATCTTTTTAAGTCGAACAATACATCTCTTTCATTCATTATGACTTTTTTATTTCAATATTTTCAAACATGAATTGAAAAATCTACAGCTCTAAATTTTTATGTGTGTATATATATACACATATATATTCACAAAGTCCTAGTGACTGTATTGAATATTTACATTTTGAACTTGCTTGGCTTAGTGGAAAATCTATCTCCTCTTTCAAAGTCCTCCAGAGATAAAAGAGAATATTGCTTAGAGAAGTGCTAATGTGAGTTCATTACAGTCTTGTGACTGAGGGCCTCAAGCCGAATATGTGGTACATTTTACCCTTGAAAAGATTACCCCCATATTCATAGAATTTCCTAGACATCCTTTAAGGAATATAACTTCTATCACTATTATCTTACCTCTTTATCAAAGGCAAAGCCCATGAGTGTTTAAAATGAGGCCAATTTTGCTACATTAAGAATAATGATCATCAGCTATATTGAGGATAAGACTATGCCACCTTATATTAGCTGCTTGAGAAAGAATAACAGAATTAACAAGGTTTCTCCTTCTCTGAGCCTAATTATGTCAATATAATATAATTTGATTTAAAATTACTATTTTTTTTTTAATCTTACGAGCCAGAGGCTGGCTGGGTGGCTGGAATTTGGAAGAAAAATCTTTATTGTGATATATATGCCATAAATGGGATGCACTGAAGCCAACAGGAGCTCTGTAACAGACTCAACTGAGAAGTATGCTCCAACTGTGAATGAAGTTCAAGGTTGTTTACTGGCCTCTTGGCTAGTAAACATGAGCTGGATTCTGCAGGATTATAGCAGGCCATAATATGAAGAATATTGCAGAAGTCATCAAGGAAAAGAAGTACAGAACAGAATCAGTCACTGAATAAACGTTCATTCATTTCAGTTCTGGTTTAAGCATGCATATCATTAAGATGTAATTATCAGAATAAACAACTAGAAATGGAAAATAAAGATCTTGAACCCCCCTCATCACTCTCCTGTTCTCCCCTCAGTACAAAATGTACTGGGACTGGAAGTCAGCTATAAGCAAAAGTTACAAAGCAAGAACTGTTGTGGTTTTTTTTTTTTTTTTTTCATATGAATGATCATCAAGACATAATGGAGAAATCCCCAGAATATCTCCACCCCCGACATACTCATTTCAGCAGAATGCCAGAGGGTTAATCAAAGATGGAAGTGAATGAGTGGATTTTCTTATGTCTTTTACAAAGGTTGAAATAGGGTTCAATGGAAACTGCAAAGGCCACTTGTCATCTTAAAGGCTGACATTTTGAAGGCAGGAGTATCCATACAGCATAGTACTTTAGGATCTGAAAGTACAAAAGCATATTTTCACTCCCCCATAAAAAGCACTAATTTTCAGAGGCAAAAGTGCTTTTATCTTGCCATTGCAGTTAAGAGACCTCAGCAGCTCTGAAATTCAGAAGAGGAGATTTTGTCTTGGCCAGGAAACATACAAGAAATGAATATTTAAAATGCAGGCTCAGAAAAAGATCTTAGCAGGGCTGGATTTGAAACCCATTTACATTAATTCCTGATTCAGAAACACATCTGTAAGACTGTTCTCGCATTTAAAACCAAGGATTTAGAAGCAAGTGTGTGATGGATATACCACAGGAATAGTTACAGAAAGCTTTCCAGAGAGGTCAACTTTTGGTGCCAGCAGTCTTGAAACTGTTGCTTGGAGCAGCAGGGATTATCAAACATCTCAAGACATTCAGTGTAAAGATGCAGCTTTTGATGCCAGTCAAATATATGCAAGTGTCAACTTTCACTGGCTTTAACCTTCACAATTAGAATGAACAGCTTGGAAATGTGACAGTCAGAGCATGATTCAGTGACCTAAACACAGGCATCTAGTGTCATTTTGGATGCCCTACAGGACCCTGACTGGCTTCCAGCCACTGGTCCAGAAGGGCACGGGTCTTCTGTTGCTTCAATGTCACATCTGCAGGACTCAGGCAGATGCCCCGTATACCCCCCCAGGGCATCTCAAATGATACTAGAGATCTATATTTAGGCAACTGAACGGAGTCCTCTGTGTGAAAAGAATGCGAGCAAAAGGATCCAAAACAGGTTCCTCAGATCCATAATTATTTTAAAATTGTTGTAATTATGGGAAGCTCACCAGTGATTGCAGAATGCTTCAGCTGGCAATACTGGAGTACGCAAAGTGATTTTTCAGATGTCTGCAATTAATTAAGCACTGGAAGTATTCAGCAAAGTCTTCCCTCTGATGAGCATTTACAGAGAGGGTGGCATTTTGGTGCAATTCTCCCACTAACAGGCTGCTTGGGAAACTGCAGTATTTTGTAAAAATTTTGGACTGACTGCTTCAAAACCTTGACAATATGTTTAGTCTGCATAAATGAGGGAAAACATATTTTGTTTTGTTCAGCATGCTCTGAACTTTCACAGTTACATAATTATCTGCTCAGATGGTCCCACAGTCTTATTTTGACTGAAAGGGAAATTGGAAATGTTGATAAAATAAACCCAGGCTGGAAGCTTGGCAGCTTTGCCATTTGTTAAAGAGAAAAAGACCCAGGTTCAGGACTTTCTTTAGCGTGGGATATTTTTCACTGCAAACCGTTCCCTGACACAGTGACATTTAGCTGCTATAAGGCTATAAAAAATGGCTGGATTATGCTTTTCTGGTCTTGTCTTGAAGAGAGATATTATAAGAGGGTTGAGTTGCATCCTGTGGGGTATGTTGAGATGCTGGCATTTCATACTGCCCAGAATCTGAATCAAAGTGCTCAATCTGACTTTTGAAATGAAACATCCCAGGATTTTGTTTCAAAATTTTAAACTCTCAGAAAGTCTTATTTTCTCTTTCCCAGTACTTTGTATGTAAAACTATGGTGACAATGCTTTCCTTTGCAAAGCACTGAGGTGATAACTAATGTTATGGGCCGTTTAAGAGATGAGTATGATGAGTCAAAAGGGATAGGTATAATTTGAGTCAAAACGAAATTATAAAAATAAAATTGAATGAAAAATTTCAGATGCTTTCTTGTCAAATATTTTGACAAGCCCAATCCATGCCCATGAAATAGATTTCAGAGTTGCCTGATGGGAAACTTTCTGCTGGGAATTCTCTGAAAATTATCGTCACTTGTTTGTCCTGCACCAGCCCATACATTAAGGTGTAGTTGTATAGGAAAAGAAAGCTTGTCCTTTCCAGCTCCTTGTGTCAAGACTGGGTTACAGCAGAGGTGTCTAGTTTCATATCAGCCAAAACAAATATTGTCTGAAAGTATAACTGCCCTGCATCTGTAGTCATTTTATACCCTAGCAAAGAGTGAAATCTGGTTCTGAAACTCCGGTTGTAAAAGCATTATCTTACATCCCTTGTCCCTAGGTGTAAATGCCATCATGGTGCCCAAAGCGGCTGAGGCTTGCCTCATTAATTTCTTATATGTGCACCACCATGACTAGTCTTGCTGCTTACAGTTTCATCAATGGTCTCATGACAGACAATTTATTCACGGAAAAATCCAAACTGTCACCTACTGAAGCAGCAATGCAGAGGTAGGCTTTAGGCAAATCTAGAAGGGAATGCAAACATTGTATTTTCCCTTGCACCCATGCAGCAGTGTGACTGCTCCGTGCTCATGGGCGTGGAAAGTGTGATTTGATACAGACTTCATAACTTGTAGGCCTGCTAAAGAACCCCATTGCTTTTGGCTCCTTGCATCTTAAGTTTCACAGTGAAACTTCTCTGCTTACTTCAGATTCTGACGGTTTCATACTTTCTTCCTTACCACAGAGGCTGAATAAAACTGTCAAGGCTATGAGGCACCACCAGCCCTGTCCCTGCTCAGCCTCCCCAAGACCCCCACCCTGCCCATGGCCCAGGATACCATTTTAGACCTCTGGGCTCCCTCCACCCTGTATAGGGCTCAAGACCCCCTGTCAGCCTGCTGGGGCCATCGGCCCCTGCACCAGTTACGTTGCAGCAGGGATGGATTCCAGATTTCCACAGCTCTGCCATGGCCTCCGCTGAGCCAGGCCCACCCATGGGCCCATAGCCCAGCCTGGCCTTGGCCCGTCACCGCCCCCAGGGAGTTGCCCGATGTCTGGGGCTGGCCCGGTGCCCCCACAACTGCCCTGCTTCTGGCTGGGGTGCCCTGCCCTGCCACCCTTGCGGTGCCCTGATGAGAACCTCTAAACTACCTCACAATCCAGAAAGCCACCCGCTTCCTGGGCTGCATCAAAAGAAGCATGGCCAGCAGGTTGAGGGAGGGAATTCTGCCCCTCTACTTCACTCTCCTGAGACCCCACCTGGAGTACTGCATCCAGCTCTGGAGTCCCTAACATAAGAAGGACATGGACCTGTTGGAGCGAGTCCAGAGGAGGGCCACGAAGATGACCAGGGGGCTGGAGCACCTCTGCTATGAAGACAGGCTGAGAGAGTTGGGGCTGTTCAGCCTGGAGAAGGCTCTGAGGAGACTTTATAGCAGCCTTCCAGTACCTAAAGAGGGCCTACAGGAAAGATGGGGAGGGACTCTTTATCAGGGACTGTAGCGATAGGATGGTTTTAAATTGAAAGAGGGTAGATTTAGATTAGATATTAGGAAGAAATTCTTTACTCTGAGGGTAGCAAGACATTAGAACAAATTGCCCAGGAAGTTGTGGCTGCCCCATCCCTGGAGGTGTTCAAGGCTAGGCTGGATGGGGCTTTGAGTAACCTGGTCGAGTGGAAGGTCCCCCTGCCCATGGCAGTGGGGGCTTAAGCTAGATGATCTTTCAGGTACCTTCCTTTAAGGTACCATTCTATGATTCCATGATTCTATTATTAATAACTGAAACCATGACAGAGTGAATCAATGCCTTTGTATGTTATTTATTTGGGAACTCCTCATTTTGGAAATGGCTTAACATGTAACGGTCCCAGTGGATAATCACTTCGAGTCACATTACTGGAATACCAAGCTTTTGTATTGTTACTCCAGGTCATTTAACTGAGGCCAGGAAATAAAGTTGACTTTCTCACAAAATCCCCTGTGCATCCACGGTCTCAGAAGAACACTAAAATTTTGGTTAAAACTACATAATGTTCCTGTATAAAGAAAATTAAAAATGAGGAGAACAGAGAAGAGTCTGGATATGAATTGAACGTGAATTTTCAGAGGCTGGCAGCCAAGTGTACATGTGGTGTATCTCTCAGTGGCTTTCTCTGGTGTATTGAGTCTTCATCACTCTTGCATTAAGCTTAGGACAAGAGGCTGTGCCCACCCTGCTGCACGAGATCAGCCTATGATGAGCAGACCCTCTGCGCCTGCTTGTTGGAGACCCTGCCCTTCAGGACGCAAGAAGGCATAGGCTGTGTCTTAGGCTGCGCTGACCACCCCACAGTAACCACCAGTAGCTTTCCACCCTTCCACAGCCCCTCTGTGTAGACTTCTTATATTTTTATAGACGTGTACATTTAATATTAATAGAAAGCTTTAAGATCTTGAAGGTCTTAAAAGCTTTTCAGAAATCAAAGTTTGAATATTTTCCAAGGCACGCATCTAGAACCATACTGTGTCCTTTCTGATGATCAAAACACTTAACCTTGAAGACTAGAATGGCGGAACGTTTTAATTACCAAGAAAAGCTCTGTGCTGACAGTACCAACAGCTTCATGCTGCTCAGGTCCTCCATTGATCTTCCTGTATCCCAGACAGAAGGAGCAGTGGGGCTATACTTTCTTGCAGATATTCACCGCTAAAAGAATCATAATTTTGGTGGACTAGGGAACCCCAGGAAATGTTTCTCTGTCCCCGTGCAGCCTGCAAACTGGCCTCAGTGGCTTTTTTATGCCAGATATCCTGCAGGTCCAGAGGTGTTGTTTCTGGATTAAAGACATGGGCCCGGATTTAAGGGATAAAGTCTTTGAACTTCTCATCTAGAAGTTTTTCTGTCAGTGGGACACAAACACTAGGGCTGCAGGAACATTTCGCAAGACACTGCCATCTCCTCAGAGGAGGATAAAGTTAACTTTAAAAATACAATCTGTTTTCATACTGCATAATGCTCGTGATTAAACATGAATTGCTCATAGCTGTTAGAGCCTGGGGCAGTCACCAAGCCCCAGCTGAAAAATGTTGCTTAAATGAAACGACATTTTTTTGTTACGCTACTGGCAATTAAATAATGATGTGGACAAATCTCTGACAGGGTTACTGCCAGACCCTACAGACTTTCAAATAGTATTTTTTCAAATGGCAAGATAAGAATAGGTCAAATCACTAATTTTTGGCCCAGAATCATATCCCACAAGGATAAAGCTCATTTCCTTATAACTCCTGCATGACACTGAAAAATTTTCTGTGTGATTTCGAAAAGCATTCCAGGAACACACAGAGTTGAAGTAAAAAATAGATATATAGACCATGATATATGGCATGACTGATGAGCCATTTTGTATTGTGAAAACAACTCAGGGCCTCTGATGGGACCGGGTCCTGTGGTGACAGGTGCTCCGAGCATGTGGCAATATAATCGCATCCGCTCAAAGATTTTGCAGTCAGAAAAGGAGTTTGCAGCACAAAGCACAGTATTATCCCTGCTCTACATCCTTATGAGTTAGGCCTAAGAAGTGCCTTGGGTAAGGGTGAGAGGGGAATAACTCACTTCACTTTTGTGGAGGTGCTAGTATTATAATTATATTATAAATGCTATGTCATGACACAGGATGTTATATAGGCAAGTCTGCTCATATATCCAGTTGCTGGAGCTGGGAAAACTCTTCTTGATGAGTAAGTTAAATTCTTTAGCATTTTTAACTTTCAGTATTAATCATAATGTTAATGATAATAAAGTTCATGCTAATAGCAGCATTCTATAATTTAGGGATCTAAATATAGCAATTTCCTGAGGCTCTGACAGTGTGAGGTATTAGTTTTTCCCGACTGGTGTACTGAATGGGACTTTCTGCTGGGAGGAGTATGAATCATGGATTTAATATATGTAAATTCTGTAGTGTAAAATCTTTCCATGGTTTACAACCTGGCTGCTTAGACTCACAATCCACATTTGATGTGGCTATAACAAGGAGTTATGCAATATCTTTTATGGTGGCATACCATAAAGGCAAAGGATTGTTACATGTTACAGGGGAAAGGTAGAAGTTACATGTTCCTCTCTGTAATACGGTATTAATGAAAATTAAACACAAATGCAATGTCTACAGCACTATCATTTTAAATTTCTGAGTCATTAGCTTTCTAGTACAATAAGGAATAAACATCATTTAATAGGCAAAGCATAACAAAGGGATCTTGCTAATACATGTTTAAGTGATTAAACAGCAGTGATCAGCAGGTTTCTAAATGAGAAATCATTTAAAATAATAATTTAAACAGACTTGCTTCACTCATTAGCTTGCAATTTCCATTCCCAAGAAATAATGTCTCACTTCCCAAAGAGACATATTTAGCAAAGATATACATGCTGTTTCTGCCACGTGAACACTGGGAAAAAGAAGATGCCCAAACCTCTGCCTTACCTAAAGGCTATTGCCTAGCCAAAAAAAGAACAGACTGTTTTTGTTACAGCTATAATGTACTGTTCCCAAAGAGGTGGCAGGAACATGTTTGCAGAACACACAGCATGCCTGTGGAAAACAATAATCCCCTTTACTTCTTAATCTTAGGGAGAAAGTCTACAGCTAAGAAGGCAGACCTAAATTTAACCAGACTCAAGAATTTAATCAATTTTGGGTAAGTTTACATCTCCCTCCATGTAATCTGGCAGCAGGGTGGTGAGACAGCAGTCTTATGAAAGGACACAAACTACTGAAGTAATGAGTTGGTGACCACAGCCTGACCTCAGATTGCTTCTACATAAGCGATATTCTCTCCTGGATGCTGGTTTCTGTAACACAGAAATGAATCCAACAAATCTCACCTCCAACCGGCTGTTCACTGTTCCTAACCGAGGGTAGCAAAGGCTTCTCACCCTTCGGTCCCAAGGACGGACGCACGCACCATCGGGGGTGTGCTCCCTGCACTGCTACCCAGAAGCCGCTCAGAGGCACCTCAGAGTTCCTCAGTGGGCGGTGAACATTGACCTGTTCCAGGGTCCTGCTAAAAACAAACTTATGACCATCAGCTCTGGATCTGCATGGCCTCTTTCTCCTTTCTTATATGCAGAGGTCGTTTTCTCCATTCCACTATATGCTTTTTTCAAGAATCTGACCCATCTTCACAGAGTATGTATGGCAGTAATAACAGCAGGCATTAGCAGCTTTGCCTGGATGCTCTCTAGATAACAAACAATGCATAGGACTCCTGCTGGCAGGCTTTTACCCCTTACCCAAGCGGAGTTTGTTCACAGTAGTCTAGAGGGAGCAAAGGCATGACTCACCGGCTAGTAGCATGAATGCTAACTGAGATGCTTGCAAAGCACAGACTCTACAGCCTGGTCAACTAGTGGTATTTTCATACCCCCTCCATGAAGAAATAGGACAGAGGATAGAGGAGCACAGGGAGAGTGAATGTTACTCTAGTGAACATATGGATAAAATCTAGAAAACAGTCCCTTATTTGCTGGGGAAGGATGGACAATTAATGCTAAGAATATGTTTATTACTGTATGTGTATACAAGAGTGCATCCTGGTATCTGACTGCTCGCCAATATGCCCAAATTCTGTGGGTGATTACAATATACACAGAAGTGTGACCCCTAAATACAGGTCCCATAAATTATCCTGGTGCATAGTTTGATTAATACTTTCTTTATGCTTTATATATATACTACAGGTGAAATTATAGAAAAAATATTTATCTTATACCAGCACTTTACTAGTAGAAAAAGCAGAAAAAAGAATAAAAAGATGAAGAACAATTATTTTTGTTACAATTACTTTTCCCATATTTACTGCTCTATTTAAACTTTAAACTATTAGCTTTCCTGGATAAGTCTATCCACTGAACAGATATACCTGTTTCTTTAGTTCTCTGTAAGTAAGATAATTTAAACAGTGAAGTTCAAAGGCATTTTTACTTCTGAATAGAGTGAAAAGTTGAAAATTATTTTAGAGTGATCAAAAAAAAAGTAAAGCTGGACTTCTGAAAATTATAAAATACAAAGTAATATGAACTATCCAAAATCCTGATCTAGAACTGAGTTTTGAGTTATGAGCCAATTTATGGACATTTCTATTTCTCATCACTATAAGTAAATTACAAATCCCCCTTTCTTTTGAAAAGGTCTTTTTTTGAGAGAGAGAGAGAGAAAAAGTAGAACTGGCACAAAGTGCTTTTCTTCCTCCTTTCCTACAAATTTACCAGAAGTTGTGGAGAACAGTTTAGGTGGAATTACATTAGCATACAAAACCTTTTTTTATCATAATAATTTTCTCCCCATAAAATACAGTGGTTTGTAACCTTCTGAGTAATATTATGTGAAGTTTGCAGGATATAATAGTGCTATATCAGTCATAATCTCAATACAAACGTAGGAACTCAGTTTGGTCTAAATGGTCTACTCTAATAACATAGCCAGTGGCATTTTGCCCAAGCTACACCAGGAATATGTGTTCTTTATGATTCAATAACAAACCGTTTTTTTCTCTTCTTTTGCCAGTGATGGGCAAAAGTGCTTGATAAATACAATAGAAAGCAGTCTCTGATGTACTTCTGTAATGAGGCTTGACAGATATAGCTGTGGAATGAAGTCAAGATCTAGCAAACAGTCTATAAATCCAGGAGGTTTCCAACTTCATATTAAAATCTGTCCCTTCACAGATGAGCGCTAGCACACCTTTAGAAACAGGGAAGCTTTGTCCATAGGCAGAAAACGTGTGGGAAGCGAGTGCCTGAGAGAATGTGTTCTAGAGAAATAAGGCAATGTGGAGAAAGTAGGAGGTTTGGGACAATGAAACAGCTGACTACCTAATTCAGCAATGAAGCTCAAAGTACAAACATTCAGCTTGAAGTCAGCCGCCAACTACCGCTTTGTAAATGGTTTGAGCTTTATCTTATTCATTGGTCTGTTTTATGCGAATCCCTATCAAAGTCTTCTCAGCAGCTGTGGGGATCCAAAGTGATCAAAAGGAGCCCAACCATATGAAACGAGAACTCTGTATTCCATTAAGAATATACACTTCTGCCCTGCGATCTAACGCATTGTTGAACATATCATCCTTCACTTTTCTAATGCTGGTTTTAAGTTTTAATTTAAATATAATTAAATTTTTTATGGAATTTACTTCAAATAGTCTTAGTAGCAATAGCAGCAAAATGAGGCATAGCAATGATGATAGCAATGTGCATTTTGAACTGATAATAACAGGGTCCTGTTACATTACTCTATGCAACAATAAGAGAACAGTAATCAATTCTTACTACAAGGTAGTTATAGATCTGTGCCATCTCTATCATGTTAATTGCTTGTTTTGAGCAAAGAGTTTGGTTTTATCTCTTCCACTGTATAAAAATAACAGTTCTTACCGTGTGTTTTCTTGTTGTAACTAATTTTTCCATATGTCTTTATACTACACCCGACTGAACTGCTCTGTAGGTGCCATTAGCCAATGCTGGTAAAAAGCAAGAACCGGTCTCCCCTATTTCAAGTCATTTGGGTGATTAAGAATGGGTCCTGATGATCTTAGGCCCAGTAAAGAATCAGAAAATTACAGGTAGTTTCCTTTGGTTTGTCTCATAAAGACCTGTGGCAGGACACAAGAAGTTCAGGCCACACGGCTCCTGTGAAAGCTACATCTCCACAGACTATATGATTGAAAACACAGCAAAACCTGTTATATCCCGGAGGTAGGAATTTGTACTAGCGTTGTTCTCTGAAAACATTTTGTGGAAGCAGCCTCAGCAGCCAAGGGATTTTGCTGCTTCTAAACTATGACAAGCAGTTTGGGGATGCAATTCATAGATTCGCTAATACACCTACACAAAACCCAGATATCCTTCATTTTCTAGAACGTTTTAGAAGAAAGCACTCTGGTACCAATGCATCAGCCCTGTGTCCACAGAAATGCATGGGAATCCTGGCTGAATGAGTTTTAGCTGGATCAACAAGTCTCTGCGGTGTCTGCAGAGAAGACACCTTATACCTACAGAGCCTCAAGTCCCCTGACGCCAACAAATGACCTTACAAATCACTGCCCTGCAAAGCAAAAGGCAAGCCTGGGAAAAAAGAGCGTGTCTTTGGGCAGGGTGGCAGTGTTCTGCATGAGTGCCTCACCACTCATAGCTGTTACAAGGGGTTTTTAGGCTTTAATTGCAAACTTACCATCTGCTTCCTCCAAAGATCACTTGGGCTTTGCACAGTTTCACCCAGAGCGAAAACCCCCCCAGCTCAACCTTCCCTTTGGTTCTAGCAACAGTAACTTTCTAACATTTTCTTTTAGGCAGATGAAATGGAAGTGTCAGACAATGAGCTTTGGAAGGAAGCAGTACTGCCTGCCGAGAAGAAAAAATTCATGAAGGAGTGGTGCCTCCAGCCATTAAGCCCAGATAGTGCTCCTAGTAAAAAAGGAAACACACATATACCCCGCCCCCCCCCCCCCCCCCCCCCCGCATTTCTCTCCCCCCTTGCACTTGCTTTTGTTGAACCTCATTAGGTTCTTCTCTGCCCAGCTCTCCAGCCTGTCCAGGTCACGCTGGATGGCAGCACGGCCCTCTGGGGTGTCAAAAAAAAGGACAAATCACTTTTTGTCTTGGGACAGTTTATTCTGAGGTATTAGAGGCGTGAAATGATCAATGTACTACATGACAGAGCGGAGGTGCTCCTGTAGCTGTGACAGTCTAAAGATACATAGCACAGGGTTTGCAGGAAGGGATGGTATCTTCTACTAAGTCAACCAACACAGCGAGAAAAAAAGGATAAACTACTGAGTGAGAAAATGCTAAGAACTGCTATAACTGAAAAGTTAAGGATGATCCTTAAACCTAAGGATGATCACCATTTCTCGATATTCGACTATCCTGTGGTCATACAATAGGTATTTGTACAGATCATTAATAATACATCCCAGTTTAATGATGATGATAAAAACAAACATCTAATGAAACATTAAAAGTCAAAGGGGGTGTTGCCACCTATCCTGGCATTGCCAAGATTTGATCCAGTTTTCCACTGTTCTTCCTAGTTCCAAAGGATTTGTTCAATGTTCCATTATTTTCTTATCTCAGACTGTGGTTCATAATTGAAGGATCATGAAGAGAATAAAAGAACAAAAGTAGGAAGGTAATCTTTAGAACAGAGGTCAATTATTCGTTTGGGCCAGCTGTTGTAATGAATGATGTCATGTATATCTCACTTAGCAACATAATACAAATAACAAATATTGTTCCACCGAGTGCAAAATCCTGTAAATTGTGTAGATAACGAGTTTTTAATGACTAAGTTCACTTGGTGCAGAGTCTTAGAAATGTTCCAGTAAATGTTGTTTACATCATGAAAAGTGCACATTAAGTACAGTACAGTTTACCACTCTGTACTCACTCCCTGCACTTACAGGAACGCCATTAGAGAAGAGATTTGAAGAGATTCAAATCCTGTCGTAATTACCTCACATGGAAGAGAAGATTTATATCAACATCCAGTGAGAAGGGATATTTTGGTAACAATGTAAAGTTAAAGTGGTACAAAAAAGCCTAGAATTTCTTAAGCATTTTGTCCTTCGCTTGAATATAACAGGCTACAATTTAATTCCAGGTTAAATCTGGAATTGCAGCTATATAAAAACTAAAACGTTTCATTTTGCTTGACCTTCCACTTGCTATTACAGAGCTATTCATGAACACTTACTGCAGTTTTTTCAGAAGGGGAAAAGGAACATATATACAGAAATATGCATTTTGTTAAGGATAAGACAGAAACATAGAGAATGAAAGTCAAATTTTGAGTTGCCTCACTATGAAAGTACGTTTTAACTAGTTCAGTCAACTTTACACGTTGTGACACCCTGATTGTGATGCTATGGTATCCAAATCTGCTTCCTTTGGAAATCAGGAGCTTTTTATTGTGATTTCAAGGGAATTCATTACATCTTCCATTCTGAAAATGCTGTATACATCGTGAATACACATTGGTTCGTATAACTTAAATTCATTGTTTCCAGAGAGTATTTGCTAATGAAGTAAATTCTAAAAATATGTCAATTTCAGAAATGGACAGGTCTAGCTAATAATTATACCCTTGACTATTGTATAGTGACTTCGTATGCATGCTGATAAATATAGCAGTATCCTTTGAAATGTTTGATTTAGACAGAATTAAACCATTTTGTTTTCATTGCTACTTCTTACCTTCATAATTTATTGTGTAAGGTTTTAAAAAATTAATAAATTAAATTTGAAATTGATTTTTTTCCTTTACTGAAAGGTTAAAACAAGTTAATTTGGGTTCTTTTATTTTTTCGTTAAATCTGTATTTTTCAGTGGAAAACTGGTCTGTCTGAAATTTCCCAATTAGCTCCAGTGGTAAATACAGTACATAATTGGAAGTGGTCAACATGGATTTACCAAGGGTAAATCATGCTTGACCAATCTGATAGCTTTCTATGATGTTATAACGGGTTGGCTGGATGAGGGGAGAGTCGTGGATGTCATCTACCTTGACTTTAGCAAGGCTTTTGACACTGTCTCCCATAACATCCTCATTAGGAAGCTGAGGAAGTGTGGGCTAGATGAGGTGACAGCGAGGTGGATTGAGAGTTGGCTGTGTGACAGAACTCAGAGGGTTGTGATCAGCGTCACAGAGTCTAGTTGGAGGCCTGTAACCAGTGGTGTCCCCCAGGGGTCAATACTTGGTCCAATTTTGTTTAATATATTCATTAATGACCTGGATGAGGGGACAGAGTGTATCCTCAGCAAGTTTGCTGATGATACCAAACTGGGTGGGGTGGCTGACACCCCAGAGGGCCGTGCTGCCATCCAGCATGACCTGGACAGGCTGGAGAGCTGGGCAGAGAAGAACCTAATGAGGTTCAACAAAAGCAAGTGCAAGGTCGTGCACCTGGGGAGGAAGAATGCAAAGCAGCAGTATAGGTTAGGGGCGGACCTGCTGGGAAGTAGCTCGGAGGAGAAGGATGTGGGGGTCCTAGTAGACAGTAAATTATCCATGGCCCAGCAATGTGCCCTTGTCGCCAAAAAGGCCAACGGAATCCTGGGCTGCATAAGGAAGAGTGTGGCCAGTAGGTCGAGGGAGGTCATTCTCCCCCTCTACTCTGCACTGGTGAGGCCACAACTGGAACACTGTGTCCAGTTTCGGGCTCCCCAGTTCAAGAGGGACAGAGAACCGCTGGAGTGAGTCCAGCAAAGGGCAACTAAGATGATTAAGGAATTGGAGCATCTGCCTTATGAGGAAAGGCTGAGAGAGCTGGGACTCTTTAGCCTGGAGAAGAGAAGGCTGAGGGGAGACCTTATTATGGCGTACAAGTATCTAAAAGGGTGGGTTGAAGGAGGATGGAGCCAGGCTCTTTTCAATGGTTCCCAGTGACAGGATGAGGGGCAATGGGCACAAGTTAGAACACAGGAAGTTCCGTTCAAATACACAGAAAAACTTCTTTACGGTTCAGGTGACAGAGCACTGGCACAGGCTGCCCAGGGAGGTTGTGGAGTCCCCTTCTCTGGAGATTTTCAAGACGCGCCTGGATGCAGTCCTGAGTAATGTGCTCTAGGGAATCCTGCTTTAGCAGGGGAGTTGGACTAGATGATCTGTAGAGGTCCCTTCCAACTCTGAAACTCCATGATTCCGTGATAAAAACTGCACGGCTATTAATACTCTTTTCCTATGGAAATTTTGCATGGCATCACTATTTTACATTCCCAAGTACATTGAAGAAAGTCAGAGGAAACATTTTATCCTAATTATATTTCTCCCAGTAAATTATCCTAAAGTTTACACATTTCTTTGTCTTGGCTCATTATCACAACCCCCATCCTTCATTAAATGGTTAAAATTCTTCCCAGTGTCTTGGCTTTCCTGATCCTGGTTTCCAAAATTTGCTGTTAGTCTATTTTCACATAGCCTTGTTATCCAGTGATCTCAGGTTGCCTTTGCTGCGATTTTTCTCCATTTCCCTGCCAAGCATGTTTATCCTTAGACAACACTTCACCAGTCCTCATTGCCACTTTGTCAGCAATTTGCAAATACCCAATCAAGCACTAAAAAGAAATCCAGAGAGTCTAAAATTTTGAATGAAAATTTCTCAGGCAGCTTAAAATGAGCAGTAGGTTGCCTATGCTGGCTACATGAAAGAAAGAATTAACTCTTTATTGATTGCTAACACGTTGATTAAATGTTTGCTAGCTGTCCTTTCATCTGCACTCTATCCCTTTGGCCACAGCTGATTGCTCACTCATCAACCTTTTGAACCCAATCAGCCACCACAGTAATTATCAGCAGTCCTCATAAACCCCACTAACTTTGTAACAATACATTAGGGCCATTTATTATGGACCTTGCAATGATAAGCAATACACAGTGGTTTTACCTCACACTTGAAATGGGTTTTTTTGGAATGCGGACAATCTGAGCCACAAAAGCAATTTTGCATGCAAAATGCCTGTAGGTATCACCTAACTTGTGCGGAGAACCAGGGCTGCAGCAAGGATGTCATCTCTGTTTCTCTGGGTGACTTGGAAATCACCACATTCCTGCAAGAGCAAACTCAAATGCTGCTCTATTTTATACCGGATGCTGTGAAGTCCAGTAGGTTGAGAAATTACAGCTTTGTATTGATTTTCTCCTCCTTTTAAAAGGCTCTACCAGGAGTATTAATGTTATACCACCTTTAAATTAATGACATACTAGTTTTTATAGCCGGTTTCTATCCCCAACGTAAAAAAAAAAGACCACAGAAAGAGCAAGACCATTTGTTCTACACTACAGAAGAGACTGCAGTCAATATTTTGACTTGCCCTGTGAAGAATAACACAAATAATATTACATAAAAAGCAAAGATGCCACTTGACAAGAAGGTGGTTTTGTAAAACAATGCACAACAGGTCAAATCCCTTAGGAAGAAAAGGAAATCACAAGAATTGGCTGGGATGAAGGCTTAACAGCATTCATAAATTAGCTGATGCTTAAAAATGTTATTCATTATGCTCTATTTATCAGCTTGTAAAGACTCTCATTTTAATTTATAATAACACTCCTCCTCAGTCATCACCCTTCTGCCTCTTTTATTAGATTAGAAAATTCAGTTTTCTATACCCTGTTCTCCTACAGAGAAGGAGAAATTATTTTCCTCCTCATCTTTTGACTACAATATGCATTCTTGCCTATATCCTCCTGACTTTTAGCAGTGTAATAATTTACCGGACAACTCCCCACCATCTTAAGGATGTGCCCATGAACAGCATACTGCATCTTGATTTTTCTTCCTTACAGTAGAATATTGAAATCAATTTCAAAGACAAAAATGCCATCCAGTTTGATTCATCAAGTGGAATAAAGCCCTCTTGCTGAGAAAGCTATTTGAATGCGGGTTAACTGTGACCTGTGCTCCTCCACAGTCCTTGGAACATCTGGCCATATGGGCTGTAAGCAGATTAATCCAGTGCTTTGCACTCTCCTCCTTTAAACAGCTTAAAGGTTGCTGTTTAAATAGCATGGCATGCAATTTTTTAAAAAAAGATCAGCAAATATCTGAAATAACTGGGACCAGATGAACAAGCCCTCTCCACAGGAAATTTTCAGAGGGCCTGAAGAAGCGAAATATTTGGAAATGACTTGGTTTTGTTGTGGTTTTGTGTTTTAACTTGAAATATCTAAATCTAATCTTTCCCAAAGTTGTCAAATCCTATCTAGCTTACATGATTGATCCAGACATACAACTTCCACTATTCCTGCTTCTGACAATTGTAGTAGACAGTTTTAAAGTCTGGCTAACCAGAGAGCTGGGGCTGAGAGACCTGTAGTAACACCAGCTTGCCTGGATGAAGCCTTTATGCCCAGTCGAAGCATCCCTTCCAGGGTGCTGGTAGCAATGTACTTGTAACTTCAGCTGTAGCTCCAAAAAGCTGCCAAGTACCCCCTCAGAGCACTGACCACCCAGCTGGTGCCTGTTAGTGCCCAGAGCTATGTGAGCATCTCACTTGACGTGTCCTCTGTGGAGCAAGCGGGGAGACGAGGCTCTGCCTACCTTCATCACGCTTGCCGATGCTTTTGGCCACAGGAGCAATTGCAACTGGATTGTACTGATGCGCTAGAGGTCATGTGGAGGACAACGATGCAGAGACTTTTTTACTACTTTTTTTTTTTTTTTCACAACAGGGTAATAAATACTGTGGTTGCTCAAATAACTTGTATTTTAATTCAACTTTCTTAAAATATGTGTTTTCTTCTTTGTCCACTGAAAGTGGCAAGCTCCCTGCAGGTGGAATTTTGATTGTTTTTGAAAACAGGAAAAGAAAATCCATTTTATTTCTTTTAAAATCTAAGGGTTTTCTACAGAAATAATTATTTTAAAAACAAGTCAGGTTGAGGGTAAGTTCCTATAAATGTGAAGTCAATACCAGGCACCTTTTATCTCTGTCTCTGTTTCTAGGATTTTATTTGGTAAAAGCAGAAGCTAAGCCCCCCAGCACCAAACTTTTGATTTGTTTGACATAGTACTTTCAGGCTTTGCACTGCCTCGGAATTCATATTTGTCTGTTGATTTCCAAGCATTTCAGCTCTCAGCTTTTGTACTTCATAGCTTCTGCACTAGTGATTTAGCCTCAGATGACTGCCTCATGTGTGTAGCAGGATGGCCAGAATAGCTGTTTCTCTATACGAGTCTGAAGAAGTTGTCTTCTTCACAGGTGCTGGTGATAATTGCTGCTCTGAAGACAAGCTGGAGTCTCATTATCTTCATTTTGCATAGCTACTAATTTTAATATTGTCCATCAAGATTAGTTCCGGGACTAAATCCTGTCAGTTACCAACCATGGTGAGTTCAAGAGTGTCTCTCTCAATTTTTAAGAGAGGAACGTCCTTGTATAACGGTAGCTACTGTGCGGAAACTCTGCTGATACACTTCGAAACAGTACTAGAAAACAGCTTGTAAAGTTGGAAATCTTATTAACGTGCAGAGCAGCACATTGCATATTACTCTGCATTCCTAGTTAATGGGGGCATTATTAGCAGGCAGCACTAAATTAAGAAAAGGAATGATATTTTGATTTAGTTATTGAACTGCCTCTATTAAAGAAGACTCCATCGCTGCGCTGACAATCCCTGTTCCTCATTTGGTTGTGCACCTTCTAGGAAGGGACCTGAATGAGAGCTGAGCGCCAAAGTGTCCACCTGAAGCAGACTGCAGGAGCATTACCACAGCTAAGGCAGTATTTTAAGGACTAGATGTCACCTCTTGCTTAAGTTGTCTGTGTTGTGTACACCCAAAGGCCAGCTTGAAACAGAAAAGTGGCAGCAATTTACAAACTTTTGGCCTGATCCTGCCACTGGTGATATTTCACCAGCCAGTTCAGGTCAGGTGAACGCGTGATGCATGATCTTCAGTGACAATTAACAGTGGACTTTGTGAAACACCGAAGTGGCAAGCAATGCTTTCTTTCAAATAAAACATATGCAACATCGACATAAGAATTATCTCTTTCCTTATAATTTGATTATGAATATTCCTAGAGCATGGTAGAAAAAAATTTCCAGTCCTTTAAAAGTTTTACATTTTTCCCATCCCATTTGGGTTGAAACTAAGACCTTTCCAGTGAAATTCCAAATCTCAGGATATCATAAGAGGTTAGGATTCTCCTCTAAAATGGAAGGTAACCCACCTGAACTTCCTTCAGCTCCCAATTACTGCCAGAGATTTCTATGTTAGCAGCTCAGTTGGGATTCCTGACTACTAGATTACCGACTTGGTATCTCTTGCTGTGCCCTAGTAACTACTCAATTATTTAAACGTGGAATAGCTCCAACTGATGCTATTGCAAGAAACACGCTCTATAACGGCACAGTCAGGGCATTCATCTGGGACACTGGAAACCAAGGGTCAAGTCCTTGTACCACAGAGTTTTAAAATCTTTATACAAAGAATTATGTGTATGCTAGGCAAACAACAATATCACTGGGTCAGGGGAACATAAGTTCAAATGCCTGTTCTGGGTTATACCCTATCCTAGCATGGAATTAACTCCATCTCTGGTTATTGGGAAAATGATTTATCTGTTGAATTTTGACAGAAATGAGCTCTTACATCTTGTACGACTGCATCCTAAGAAGCAGCAGAGATCCTCTCAACTCAGGAATGCAAAAGTCTAATTGGCAGTGTAACAGACACTCTGATAACTATGGGGTATGCAAACCAGCTATTTCGTGGAGGTACAGAAGTTTTATTGAAATTATAAGGTACTAAAGCAAAGTTCAGAGTTGTTACTGATAGTTCACTTTTCAGCAACTCAAAAAAGAAGTTCTGCAGTGAAAGCTACAAAGGAAGCTGCCTTGGAGCTGGGTATTAAATCCAATATTCCTGTTAGGGAAGGGATTCCTTGATGGAATTAAGTCCACCAAAGGTCCATGGAAGTCAGTGGAGCTTTATGGCTTGACATGTGTTAGAAACCCAGCATATAATCCCTGGGCAACCAAAATCAACACCCTAGAAATTTAGCAATACTCAAAGCATCTTTGACTGGCATGCCACCAGAGAAATGACATTCACCTTCAGCTCATGATGTGACTGCCATCATATTTCCAAGGCTGCCAGGAGGTTTTGGGGTGTAACTCCCCTCACTTTGGTAGACTTCCATCACGCTGATGTTAGATCTGCAGGTTACAGGCTTTGTATGGCTCTCAGGGTTGGAGGAGTGATGGTAGCACTGGATGGGGCTGGCCCAGTGTTCAGGAGCTGCTGAGCATCAGTGCAGCCACCACCTGCCCCATCACAACCCGCCTGGCCACACCTGGGGCCCCTGAAATCTGTATGAGTTTAGCAGAGCATGCGGGTGGAAAGCACAGGATTATCCCATACGAAAAGCACTGATTGACAACAATTGGTCGTGATTTCTTCTTTCTGAAACTCAGTGATTTTGTGGTATGAATAATTCTGACTACGGCTAAGCTGATGTCTTTGTTCAAAGTGATATCCTGCAATAATTTATATAAACACTGTAAATTACATATTTGCACTGTATATCAATTTTATGTCTGTGCCCACTGATTTCTCTCATAAAACAGAGAAATAAAACTTAACCCACTTTTCAGATACACCACCAGCTGCCTTGCCTAATTTCCTAGTAGCGAATAAAAACAGTGTGGGTGACAGTCAAGACAGGCAAACTCAGGCACTCCCAAATTGTATTTACCTTCCATCACTGCCTTTTCTTTTCTGATTCATCTGTAATGAATATCCTCCTCTCTTCATTAGACTCAGTTACTGTTTCTTTGTCTACAGTAACATAATCTGCGTGGTTTAAAAACACAATTCATCCCTCTATCTCTATTCCTTTTCCCTTACCATTAGTGTAATTGGGATGAAACTTTGCCCACGAGAGCTACAGATGGAGTTCCCAGTAATAAGGTGTCAGAGGAGGTTAAAAGTGAGAGACCTTTAAGGCAGAAGGAAACATACTGCAGCAGCTGGTGAGCGAACAAGCCTGGGTTTTGTGGGGCTTTGAGCGCCTGCTGCCACCGCGTCACACATGAAGAATTAAATGCGATGCCCAAAGGCAGAGTAAGTGCATTTGATAAGGTAGGATGCCTTCCTCCCACCGCCCCTCGCCGGGTGCTTCCAGACAGAGCGGGAGCGGGGCCAGCTCCTGAAGGCCACTTTTCAGCAGCTTCTCAGCCACTGCTGCTGCTGCCACTGGTTTTCCGGAGAGGACCAGAACACTCGGAGAGCTCCTCACGGTTCTCAGAAATATCGCTGTAAGGTATCTGGGTGCCGCAAGAAAGACAGTAAAATATTTGTACCAGAGGCAAATTGCACCACTTCTGTACTCTTTAAAATAAATCTCTCACCCTGCTCAGTGACTTATCTTTTCTGGGATTATTTTTGCAGCCATGGATTTCCCTCACTCTTCCCTAAGTGAATATCCAAAGGAAGACTTTAGTCCTAAGACATATGGAAATCAAACAAATCAAGATTCATATAAGCTGGTGTCCTCTGGTTAACGTGTTGTGTGTGGAAAGCAACTTAATCCTCGGATTTTGGAGCACATCCAGTCTATAAAAACATGTGGACTGGGAGGAGCGGACCGGGAGGCAGGCTGAGCTGAGCTGCAAAAGGCAGTAGGTGCTGCCGCTGCTCAGCAGTGCCCCGAGAGAGAGCAAAAACCCCGCCAGTCTGTGGCGTGCATCCCCCCGGGGTGCTGCTTCTGTCTGGTTCTGCTTGTAAGAGAGAAAGCCTTACGACAAAAAGAGCAACTGTGTGTGCTGTGAGATTAGGAACTGCCACAGCCTATTGAACCGGCTTAACGGTAAAGTGCAACCTCCAGGTCTCGTCTCTCACGCTGAGGGTTAGCGAGGGCAGAACAGCACTACAGCCTGTGTTCTGGTGCTTGTTTCTGCCAGAAGCGCTCTGTTTTGTATTTGGGGAAAAAAGAGCACGCTTTTAACTGGAGTTGATTTCAGTTGCCTTGCTTTTCTACCACAGAATCCGGTATGAACAGTGAGCATCGTTTGAAAGGTATTTAATAGGAACGTATTATAGTGAAGTAATGAAGTGATCCCTTCTCAGCATGCTACTGCCTGCTATTTGTCAGTATTTTAAAAGGTAGTAGCTGCCCCTGTTCTGTTGCAACGCATGTGCCTTTGTCCTATCCTGCTGGTTACAGACAGAGGGGACAATGCTGCCTCACCCTGTTTTCACCATTGACTCTGGCAGAAGGAACCAAAATGCTGCTGTGAGCATCAGAGGAACACGCTGGAGATTAGCCAAAGAAATCCTTTGTAAAATGGCATCACTCGAGTCCTCCGAATCCAGGTCTCTCCCACCCATGGGCCATCAGGCACAAAACCAGAAGCCAGGTGCCAAACACAATGTGAGCCAGGGCTGACAGCTGCTGAGGGATGCACCGGTCCAGAGTCCAGAAAGGCAGGAGGAGGCAAGGCCTGGTGGTCCTGTCCCCAGGAGGAGCCAGGGCAAGGATCAAGGAGCAGAAACGAGTGGCCTGGGGGGAGGATGAGGGACAAGGGCTCAGTAGCAAGAGGGGTACACAGCTACTGCCAAAAGAGACTGCAAGCAGACAAGGCCAGTCGAAGCGATTGTGTCCTCTACCAAATGAGCACAGATTTGGCTAGTCGGATTTAGCAGATCATTTTAGCTGAAGGACTGGGCTGCTGGGCTACTAGCTCAGGCTACTGCTGGGCTACTAGCTCGGGCAGAGCTTGTTACCTGACCCAGAGCCCGTGCTGCATTAGCAGAGAGCTGATGAGGCAATGGGGGAGGGGTAATACAGCTTGAACAACTTAGTTCTCCTCTGCTAAACCTCCTCTTGCTCACGGAGAGCTGGAATTTTTTCGGCAGAAAACAGATGAGATTTTTTTTTTTCCTTTGGAATGCTAAAGCACGTTTTCATAAAGAGTGATTACCGTAGGATTTTAGGAACACGATCAGAAAGCTGGAAGGAGGCCGAGGGCATAGCGGATGTGGCCGAAGTGTTCTGTAGACAGGCAGGGCTGGCTGGACCGCGGCCGAGGAAGCCAGCCCACACCATTGCCACCACCCACCCGCCTCGCTCCACAGCCCTGCAGCATGGGGAGCACAACCCATCAAAAAAGGAGTCTTCAATGAAGCCACTTTGCAATTAGCTTTCAGAAAAATATATTGGGGTGCAGACCAGTAGCATACAAACATATTAGGACCAGTCTTTAAAAATCCTCCCTCAAACTCACCTACATTTTCTGCCTCTTGACACCCAACAAAGCTCGCAGACTCCTTTAAAGCCTCATTCCTGGTCTCCTAAGTAATAATCTCTCGCAGGAGGAGCACAGGAAGGAAAAGGTTCCTTCACTACAGAAATCCTGCATAAAATACTACACTTAAAATAGTTTTTAGGTAAGATATTAATGTAGCTGAAAATGGCTGAATTATATAAGCTCTAGTGTAAGATTTTTCACGTTTCATGGAAACACAAGTACAAAACAGCACATTTGTTATTCATGACATGAATCTCCATAAAACCCCAGTCTTGTAAAATGTAATGTCAGGAAAAATCTGATTAAATGGCGTTGTCCTCCCTCAGGGAAAACCTACTTCAATTAGAAGAAATTGTGTTAAAGTCTGCATTTCCTGCTCCATTTCATCTTATTTATCATTTCAATAACTTTCTTTATGCTAGGCTTAAAAATTGCAAAAAACAGTGAGTGGCAGGTGAACATTAAAAATATATGCATTTATTACACTTACCTGTTTAGACTTAATGCTATTCAGTTGTCTAGTTTCAAACCTTAAGTACTTTCTTTGGGTTTAGCTTTGTCAGCTTGGCATTTTTAATAATCTGAATATTTATCTATGTCGGTCTCTGCCATAACTGGAGCTAACCGCTTTATCTGGGAGCAGTAAGTTTGGTCAAAACCAGCCCTTCAACTGCATAGTCAAGGCTATTTTGAAACTACATATAAGTTTTCTTAGGTACTAAGTGAGGGATCTGGCTCTTGATTAACAAAAATCTTTGGTGACTCTTCACATTAATTGCATCAGTATTCATTTAACTTGGACTTAGGAAGACAGTTGTTATATTGTGAGTGATTAGATGATTACTGAGAAGATATTTGAGGATTATCAACTATAATAGATATTTTGTCTTTTCCCGCCTCTGATTTGAGTTTGTGTCTATTATGCAGCTGTGAATTCTAGTGATTACGTTCGTATATTCAAGTGAATATAGTTGCTACTCTGTCAACATACAGCCAGCTTAAAAAACACTAGCTAAATTCATGCCTTAGACCACTGAGACCCATGGCAGAGATATTGAGAAATGAAGCATGATACTTGGCTACTTAAAATACTGATGTTCACTGCATATTTTCTGTTGCATATGCTAGACTGCAAGGGAATATGTTGCACCATATGAAGTGCGTGACATCTGCTATGGCTAACAGATATTAATGAGCTTGCACATCTGTTCTCCTTCGATTTGTTGGGCTCACAGTGAAACTGTGAAGGCTGATGCAAAGGCAGCTTTCATTGACTACTTCATCTCCCACATGCTGGAGGCAGCTAGGGATGGACACTGGAGCAGCTCAGGGAAAACTCGGGTGAATTGTCTTCTGATGGGGTGGAGGACACTGTGCA
Organism: Vanellus vanellus; assembly: GCF_965231255.1. Taxonomy (NCBI): domain Eukaryota; kingdom Metazoa; phylum Chordata; class Aves; order Charadriiformes; family Charadriidae; genus Vanellus; species Vanellus vanellus. Next base: position 134,785,012 of record NC_138906.1, on the reverse strand, counting down.
GCCAGGTGCCAGTCCTCATATCAGTGTAGTGGTCTCACTCAGTCTCGATTACATGGTCTCCTCTACTTCAAACTTTGTTGATGTTTTGTTGGTGATATTTTTTGCTGCCATCTAGACTGATGAGTCAGCTGCAGAGACAGACAAGGCCAAGCAATACTCCTGTCGGTGCAAGTAAGACCTGCTTTGCAGCTTTTAGTGATATTGAGAATATATACTTCAGGGCAGTGATTTTCATTATTAGAATAATTTCTTGATTGGGTGAGCTTTTGATATATTTCAGTTTCTTTTCTACCTTTTCTGAACAGCAGGGAGACCTCATCTGAAAAAAGACATTTTTGTAAAAGGCCGAGATGTGCTTTATTCAAACACTTCTCTTTTCCACTGATTTTTCAACAAACAAAAACATACAAAAAGAAAAATGGCACATCCACTTTTTCTATTTGCCGATTGGTAAATAAAGGAATTCAATAGGAAAGCAAAGAAACCCTATCATTCCTCGCTTCTGACTTTTCAGAAATTAACTACTTAACCTTCATCATGTATAGAGAACATGGTGTTTAGTGGAACATCATAATGCAACATGCAAAGTATTAATCCTTTGTAAGGAAAGTAATACTTTCAATCAAATTGTTTGCTGATGCACTGGATAGTAATTAAGAACTCCCTCATTCTAGATGTTGAGCACTGGCGATGAGACTTAACCTAAAGAAAACCATAAGGTCTAGAAAAGGACAATGCTGGCTGAAAGTACACCCAAATTCAGTGTCAAAATTAAAGTACCAGTTAGAATAGAACTTCTGAAAATAATAAACAGGGGAGACAGGAAAAAAACAATTAGTATATCACAAATAGCAGTAGGTTGATGGAAGAGGTTACTATAATACATGAAAAAAAATCTACAGAAAAGTGTAAAATAAAAAACAGGAACAGAAGAAATTTAGGACTGGCATAGATCCTTTTCTGCGTAGATGGTGTATAATGCTGTGGCATAGACAGACGTGTTTAACATGTTTTGTTTTCACAAGGCAGCAGAATGAAGTATTGTAAGAGCATGATGTACTTTCTTGCACTTTCAAGAAGAATATCAAACAGCATGTACAGGGGATAAATATTTTTCAGGCCACAGCCTTGCAAAACATGCACCCAGGAGTCCTTGTAGAGTTGTTTGAGAGATATAAGCCTAACTTTCAATTTTAAAGATAGCCAAAGACCGGAAAAGAGTTAATGTTGTGCTAATATTCATTCTAAAATGGCAGTGGATGACACAAGCAACTATACAGATATAAACCCTGGAAAAATAAATATGGACATCACCTGGCAGGGAATTAAATGACAGGGTATCATTACAGACAGTTAGCGTGGCTGTATTTCAGACAAATCCAGCACCGCACTGGATAAGCATTGAAGAAAATGTTGTTACATACATGGCATGATAGGAGCAGATCAGTAGATGAAAAGACTTGGTGCTGAGGCTCCTACATCCTTGTCAGATGTAGTTGAAGGAATTTACTTTGAAGCAGAGTTTGTCTGGTTCCTGAGACTGAAAGTCTTCACCATACCAGGGCTCAAAGCTGTTCAAGGCCAGTCATTGCTTCGGACTTTCCCCTCAGAGCTGGCATGCATGCACTGATGAGCACTTGGAGGGGATTTTCCAATTTAGCTTCCTCCAAAAGAAATTTAAAATCCAAAATTGTTTTCCTAACTAAACCAGAACATACTAAATGGAGATGATACAGGGATTTGCTTCAAACCAACCAAAACCCTACTACAAATGTAAGCATTCACCTAAAGTAACAGCGAGTTCCTTGCTGTGCCACTTTCCATGTCTCATCTCCACTGATTCTACCCAAATCCTCCCCTGTATTTGCGAGGGGTAATTCACAACACAACCAGAGTGTTGCAAGAAAAAAAAAATAAAATCAAGTTACATCACCGTATGTCTCCTCTACAGTTCTCCAGAGGATTAACTCTCATTTTGGCAGTGTTAGTTCCAGTTAGCACCCTGTCAGCTGGTAGGCTGAATAAGCAGTTGTGAAGGCATCACGCGGCATGTCTTCTTCTGCAGCTCATGTAGCTGACGGGGAGAGTACAAGCTAAAAATCTTTTTGTAAGGCTATAGTACCAGAGTTACGGCCACTGCTGGAAAGCTTTACTGCCCAAGAAAAAAGCGGGAGGGCGTGAAAACATGAAAATCAGGCACTTACACAACTTCTTCAGGGCTAAAATGGTATCTCATATTTAGCAGCTCTTGGCATCAAGTATCCTTAGTTACCCATGGAAACTAGGCCTGTGTGAGTCAAAACCACACAGCTGAACAAAAATAAACACAACTGAAAATTTTCATTTGAGTTGATGCAGACAATCATTTTTCCATGCATTTTCTTTGATAAATCAAGAAGAATATTTGAGAATTGTAATAATTTTGGGTGACTTATGACAGAAGTAAGGAAAGTAAATAAATTCTGGACTACTTTCACAACAAGATTCTATTGCCCTTCAAACACCAAGGAAGATGCAATTGTTCAAACCATGCATGGCTCCGTTAAATTTTGTAACTCAAGCTCTCCAACAATGAGCAGGCCATTTTCCTGGCAGACGGGAACCTCCTGCTCAAATCTTCCCTGACTGATTCAGCGCAGTAATTGGAATTTTTATCTCCTCTGAAGACAGGACTCTAGCCATCAGACTGTATGTGTAGTATAGGCAACGAGGAGTGTCCCTCAGTCTTTCTTCTTGAAGCTGCCTAATTTTGGCTAAATTATTGCAAACCAAGCTAAACTGAGTCTCAATTATCATGGAGAGAGAGAATGATGCTGAGCCTGTAGCTTGTGAGCTAATAAGGAGGAGCCACCACATTTCCAGTTAAATCTAAAAGGTTTTAATTCATTTTCCAAGCAGATTTTAATGAAAATAAGCTTCCAATGCTGAGAAAGTAAGATTTTTTTTTCCTAGAAAATGTTCATCCTCTCTTCCACATCTTCCAACTAGTCCAGAGGGGACATGGAAGTTAACTTCTTCACTTGCATGTGCATATCAGACAGATGCATGCAAAATGGAATATGTAAATTACAAATTGAACATCTGTAAGGTAATCATCTGGTGAAGATCAGTATGCCTCCTCAGAAAAAATACAAGACTTTTGGTTAAATTATTCTGAGCTGCAGTAATTTATACAGAAATGGGCTGTTGGGTGTCAGTGTATGTCTGTACATATAAATAGACACACACATCACAATCCCACTTTTAGCAAGGTGAATTTGCAGATGTTGTGTCATTACTCAGTGTTATGTTAATAAAAGCAGACTAAAGAAATATATGTCACTTTCCATTTTCTACCTTGCCTACGGTGTATTTAATAACTTCCCAGCATGGAGTATCTTTGAATCCTGGTTTGGAAGTGTCACGGTTTCAGCTGGGATGTGGTTGACTTTCTTGCTAGCAACTGGTGTGTTGCTGTGTTTTGGATTTGGGATGAGAATAGTGTTGGTAAAACACTGATGGTTTTGGTTGTGGCTAAGCACTCAAGGCCTTTTCTGCTCCTCACATCGCCCCACCAGTGAGTAGGCTGGGAGTGCACAAAAAGTTGGAAGGAGACACAGCCAGGACAGTAGACCCCAACTGGCCAAAGAAATATTCCATACCATATAACGTCATGCTCACCATATAAAGCTGGGGGAAGAAGGAAGGGGGGACATGTTCGGAGTTATGGCATTTGTCTTCCCAAGTAACAGTTACGTGTGATGGAGCCCTGCTTTCCTGGAGATGGCTGAACACCTGCCTGACGACAGGAGGCAGGGAATGAATGTCTTGTTTTGCTTTGCTTGCATGTGTGCCTTTTGCTTTACCTATTAAACTGTTTTCATCTCAACCTGCAAGTTTTTCTCACTTTTACTCTTCCGATTGCCTCAGCAACCCCAACTGGGGGGAGTGAGTGAGCGGCTGTGTGGTCCTTGTGGCTGGGGTTAAACCACAACATGAAGGAATACCCACCTTTCCAAACTCTTACCCATTTTACCTCTTTTCAGGGGATTAGCTCTCAATTCCCCTTCACACATGAGGAGTACAGTATAAGGAACAATTTTCCAGTCTATGGGCAAAAAGTTCTTATGCAAAGAAATCTTGCACAGGTCTGTTCTTTAGCATGAAGGCAACTCTTTGGATCAGTGCTGAAGACTTCTTTTGCATGTAACATTAATGGCTTGATTTGTTAGCACCTTCCATTTTGGAGACTGTAAATTGTAATATATTTATTGTTGGTTGTTGGTAAGAAGCAAGTATTAGGATATTTCTAGACACTTCACCCTCTGTATACCATATGTAAAGAAGACAACCATAGGTGCAATTTAGCCTTCATATTTCACATTTAGGCCCATAGTCTTTCAATACAGGATGGTCTGGCATATTTTTCTTCAACTATATGAAATTTCATGTTATGATTTGCCAAGTTATTTTAAAGAGATTTATAAAGACAGCTCATAACATCTTCAGAGGCTGAAAACCTGTTATGTCTGTAGGAGGGAAGGAAAGAGAATCTGAAAACCATTTTCTGGAAGGGGCTAATGGCTGAGAGCATGAGGAGAACCTGAGAACAATTTCAATGATATTTACAAGAATGCATTTTTCAATTAGCTCTTGGAAGAGGCTCTCACATGGGTCAAATGTGTCTTGGCAATTTGTCAGAAAAATGCAATTTGAGTTTAAAGCACTCTGAATTAAGGTTTCCAGAGTCTCAGTTTTGGCCTGAAGAGGAAGGTTTCATTTCAGTAACTGTAGACCTAATTCTCTACTTCCTTTCTTAAACCGTTAATATCACTGACTGAGTGACTGCACTCCCAAAGTGATATAAAAATCAATTCCTGAATGACAATACTGGGGCAGCTATCACCAGGACAGCAGGCTACAGGACAATGGAGGAAAATGGTGGCTGGACTTCTGTTATGTCTATTTGTGGGAAAGGACAAAGGCAAAAGCAGAGATCAAATATTGGAACAGGCTGCCCAGGGAAGTGGTGGAATCACCATCCCTGGAGGTATTTAAAAGATGGGTAGATGTGGTGCTTAGGGACATGGTTTAGTGTTAGTTTTGGCAGTGTTAGGTTGATGGTTGGACTCGATGATCTTAAAGGTCCCTTCCAACCTAGACAATTTTATGATTTTATGACAGAATCACACCTTAGACACAGATTTTACTGTGTGACCCCTCACTGTGGCTTAGGGTATTTTGCTCATTTTCAGGTTAGTCACTAAAGGCAGCTGAATTTTGTAGCTGAATAATCTATGCCAGCTGGTCAGAAGAGTTCTCCACCGAACAGGCTGCACTAAGTATGACCAGAAACAACAACTAATGGAGCTGGTATGCACACTGGGTTGGAGGAAATCCAGAAGTATTTAAATGATGAATGGAAGGAAAACCTTAAAAAAAAAAATTCTGCTCACAAAGATGACAAATCTCTTTACAAATTGCATGACAGTTGGTGGTACATCCATGACCCCTGTTTACACATTCCCTCCTGCTTTACAGTCACAGAGAGGATGTTGTCCATAACCTGCCATGCCTCACTTTCCAGGGAATTCTTATGGCAATTTTAATGTCTGAGCCCCATTTCTGGTCAAACATAACTTCTGTTGGGTTCTGATGCTCAGTTGCTAAGGAAGGACATTGCTCCCTGTTCATAGCAATTTTGGGGAACTCTTCTGAACAACACCGACCAAGAAGACCGAGTGGATGAAGTCCTATAGACAGATAGGGGTGGCATCACGTTCACAGACCCTGGTTGTCATGGGTGACTTCAACCACCCTGACATCTGTTGGAAGGGTAACACAGCCAGGCATAGGCAATCCAGGAAGTTCTTGGATTGCATTGATGAAAACTTCCTTCTCCAAGTGGCTGAGAAACCAACGAGGAGAGGAGCTATGCTGGATCTTGTTCTTACCAACAAGGAGGGGCTGGTAGGCAGTGTCAAACTCGAGGGTAGTCTGGGCTGTAGTGACCAGGAAATGGTTGAGTTTGAGATCCTCAAGGCAGCGAGGAAGGTGCGCAGCAGGCTGACCAACCTGGACTTTGAGAGAGCTGACTTTGGCCTCTTGAAGAATCTGCTTGGTGTGGTGCCATGGGATGAAGCGCTGGAGGGAAGGGGGGTCCAAGAAAGTTGGTTAATATTCAAGGACCACCTCCTCCAAGCTCAGGAGCAATGCATCCCTACAAAGAAGAAGGCAGGCAGAAAAACCAGGAGACTTGCATGGATGAACAAGGAGCTCCTGGACATGACCAAAAGGAAAAAGGAGGCCTATAGGGAGCGGAAGCAGGGGCGGGTAGCCTGGGAGGTATACAGAGGAATAGTTCGAGCAGCCAGGGATCGGGTCAGACAAGCTAAAGCCCAGATCGAACTAAATCTGGCCAGGGACATTAAGACAAACAAAAAAGCCTTCTTTAAGTACGTCAGCGAGAAAAGAAAGACTAGGGAAGAGGTGGGCCCTCTCCGTAAGGAAACACAAGAACTGGTCACCCAGGACAGAGACAGAGCTGAGGTACTCAATGACTTTTTTGCCTCAGTCTTCACTGGCAAGGACTGCAGCCACACTGCCCATGACACAGAACACGAAGGCAAGGATTGGGAAAATGGAGAACCGCCCACTGTAGGTGAAGATCAAGTACGAGATCACCTGAGGAACCTGAAGGTGCACAAGTCCATGGGACCTGATGAAACACATCCGTGGGTCCCGAGGGAGCTAGCAGATGAGGTCGCTAAGCCACTAGCCATCATATTTGAGAAGTCGTGGAGGTCTGGTGAGGTTCCTGCCGATTGGAAAAGGGGAAACATAACCCCTATTTTCAAAAAGGGAAATAAGGAAGACCCAGGGAACTACAGGCCAGTCAGTCCCACCTCTGTGCCTGGCAAGATCATGGAGGAGATCCTCCTGGAAACTCTGCTGAGGCACATAGAAAACAAGGAGGTGATTGGTGACAGCCACCATGGCTTCACCAAGGTCAAGTCATGCCTGACAAATTTGGTGGCCTTCTATGCAGGGGTTACAGCGGCAGTGGACAAGGGAAGACCAACTGATGTCATCTAACTGGACTTCTGCTAAGCGTTTGACACTGTCCCACACGATATCCTGGTCTCTAAATTGAAGAGACATGGATTTGACAAATGGACCAGTCGGTGGATAAAGAACTGGCTGGACAGTCTCACTCAAAGAGTTGCGGTCAACAACTTGATGTCCAAGTGGAGAGCAGTGAGGAGTGGCGCTCCTCAGGGGTCGGTACTGGGACCTGTACTGTTCAACATCTTTGTCGGCGACATGGACAGTGGGGTTGAGTGCACCCTCAGCAAGTTTACCGATGATACCAAGCTCTTTGGCGAGGTAGACACGCTGGAGGGGAGGGATGCCACCCAGAGGCACCTGGACAGGCTGGAGAGGTGGGCCCAAGCCAACCTCATGCAGTTCAACAAGGCCAAGTGCAAGGTCCTACATCTGGGTTGGGGCAATCCCAAGCACAAATACAGGCTCGGCGGGGAATGGCTGGAGAGCAGCCCTGAGGAGAAGGACCTGGGGGTGCTGATTGACGAGAAGCTCAACATGAGCCAGCAGTGTGCGATCGCAGCCCAGAAGGCCAACCATATCCTGGGCTGCATCAGAAGTGTGGCCAGCAGGTCCAAGGACGGGGTTCTGCTCCTCTGCTCCACTCTCATGAGACCCCACCTGGGGTACTGCATCCAGCTCTGGAATCCCCAACATAAGAAGAACATGGACCTGCTGGAGTGTGTCCAGAGGATGGCCATGAGGATGATCCAAGGGATGGAGTACCTCTCCTATGAGGAGAGGCTGACAGAGCTGGGGAGACAGTTCAGCCTGGAGAAGAGAAGGCTCCGGGGAGACCTTATTGCGGCCTTCTAGTACCTAAAGGGGGCCTACAGGAAAGATGGGGAAGGACTTTTTACTCGGGCATGTAGCGATAGGACGAGGGGGAATGGCTTCAAACTGGAAGAGGGCAGGTTCAGATTGAACATTAGGAAGAAATTTTTCACATTGAGGGTGGTAAGGCACTGGAACAGGTTGCCCAGAGAGGTTGGTGAGGCCCCATCCCTGGAGGTGTTCAAGGCCAGGCTGGAACTGGTCTTGGGAAACCTGGTCCAGTGGGAAGTGTCCCTGTCTATGGCAGGGGGGTTGGAACTCAGTGATCTTCAAGGTCCTTTCCAACCTAAACCGTTCTATGATTCTGTGATTCTATGATAAAACCAAGGAAAGTGAACTCCACTCACGGAAGATTTATACATATTGTCTAAGAAAATGTCAGGCCCTACTGAACCTCCAGAAGCCCAGCTACTGTGCTCTAACAGCACCGACTATTGTAACTACGTCCCTGCTCAACTCCATTTGCTGCACCCAGTGTTTTTCCTCCCTCCTGCCCATCACCTACGCAGCCTACGAAGCTCTCTGAGATAGGTGTGGTGCACACGGTGATCCTCTACTGCTGCGGCACTACTGTAATGAGGATTAATTGTTACCACGAGTCACACCAGAAAGGAAACAAATGTTAAACAAAAAATTTGGAAGACACAGACCTGATATGGTGGAACTTTGTGCTGAAATCAAATATCACTGAGCATGCCCCTCTGTCCACAATGCACAGCAACACTGAGGCGGTCACTGTGGCCCTGCATCCAAATTAATAAGCCTTGCCTCTTACCAAGGTGAATTAGGATGAGGGTAGCACCAAAGGGTGATGCAGCAATCCAGCTGCCAGTCCTGGGGTAGACCAGCTAGAATTAGCTTAGGAATTTTTGTCCTGTAACCCATTTCAGAATCTGGAGGAGGCTGACTGCACTGATTAATGGCTTTAAACTAGAAGAGGGCAGGTTCAGATTGAACATTAGAAGAAGTTTTTCACTCTGAGGGTGGTAAGGCACTGGAACAGGTTGCCCAGAGAGGCTGTTGAGGCCCCGTCCCTGGAGGTGTTCAAGGCCAGGCTGGACGTGGGCTTGGGAAACCTGGTCTAGTGAGAGGTGTCCCTGCCTATGGCAGGGGGGTTGGAACTCGATGATCTTCAAGGTCCTTTCCAACCTAAACCATTCTATGATTCTATGATTCTATGTACACTGAGGACAGTAGGATTTTTCTACATAAACTCATGGCTGTATTTTACATACATCCATGCAAGATAAAGTGCCATTGGTTTTTTTTTCTTAAGTAGAAAGAAATAAAATCTAATCCTGGTTTGAAAAAAAAGCACCTAATTAAGCATAGTTTCTACTCAGAGAGAACAGCATTTAGGTTATGTTTCTTTTTAGTTCCAACAACAAGAACGAACGACAAAGACTTCATGAAAGACATCGTATTTTTTAATTTCCATATAACTATCCTCATCAAACTGAAAATTATTTTGTACTACGACTGGAAATGATAGCTGGCTGCCTAAACCTCGAGCCCTTAAGAAAAAAAACAACTATGCCGTTGAAAGGACACAGAGGTAAAAATGCTATATTGGATAACACATTTACATAAGGCTAACACATTTAAAATGCTATTGTTTAGGACAAAGACAATCTCTGTTAAAAAAGAAGAAAAAATGCCTCAGAATGTTGCTGTGCTACTATACAGACATTTGATGAAGAAATGTACTATTACTCTAAGTCTCAGTCAAGCACCGCTAGTAAATACATCATTACACGGAACACTGCAATTACACAGAACAGTGACTTCCACAAAACTCATTTTAGACTGGTCAATTCTAGTAATTTATGCCTACCATCACCATCAGCAAATGAGATGAAGAACTCATTTTGTGACTGCTAGCTGAAAGAAGATACAAGAGTATAGGAAGCAATTGCCTGGATCAATATTTTATTTATTTTTTCCTCATTTATAAAATGGGTCTGCTAATGCATCTGTAAAAACATAAAAACGGAATAACACAGTGCATTGACTACCCAATGTTGGCAAATGCTATGTTATAAAAGAGTTCTGTAAATGTCTATATATCTCCAAGTGGTTAACTGATAAAATGCCAATAGAAAACGCAAAGAACAAGTAGCAGGTTTTCTGGGTTTTGTAAAATCAATACAACTCCTGATTGCATACTGCAAATGGGTTCTTCTTTGCAGTGCTTGACCTGGAACTCTTCTCATGCTCTGTATGGGAATGAAGGGTTTGTCCAAGCTCACCCAGAGATCACACTTGGAAAAGGAAGGCCTTCTGTGGGATTTGGAAAGGTCAACAGCTTGCATTTCTAATCAACCCATTGCTTAAAGTCAGGAAGCCTTTAAAGCTTGTTGAGCTAGTGAGATGTATTGAGTTACACAAATAGCAAAAAATTAAGGTGTAATTATTAAGATTGCTCATAGAATAAAGGAGAATAAAGGCAAAAAAATTTGACTTGATAAGACTGCCATATGAGTACCACTTTCCCTGGGACTGAAATCTTTCCAGCTGTAATGTAGACAAGCATATCTATTTTGAACAACATGAGCAACAGTGCAGACCTGGTTAGAGAGGAAAGAAAGAAAAATATTACATCTTTCAAATAAAACCCCAGAAGGAATTTCCTAGATGGGATGCAGAAAAGTCAGTCAATTAGTATCAGATAACCTTTTTGACTAATTCTACAATACTTTTGAAAACTTCTTGCCATTATATGCCCAGCTTAAAGACCTAGCTGAATTACTCACAAATATATTTCTTAATATATTCTTCAATGTGTTCCATGACACTTTAAGTAAAATCTACAATGAATACATTTGTTCAGTTCTCACATAATTCCAGTAATTAAACAAAATTGGGATCTGGCCAGGACATGGGGCCTAACAAAATTACTCTTGCAAAAACTGTTATGGGATTTTTTAATGATCCAAGAATTATCATACAGCTTCCACTCTGCTTTCTGGACTCATGGGGGAAGGTTAATTGAGAAGGCAGAGAGAACATGGTCTAGTGAATGAGCAGAAGTACTGTCTGTGGTTAATTACTGGTAACCTCCATCCAAGCTGCAATACAACCACCTTAAAGTGGGAGATCTTGTGGGATCTCAGTGTGACACATCATCAAGGAATATGGGGCAGGTTAGGAAATGCGAAATGTGGAAAGTAGGCATGCCTGCGCACTCTCACTCCCTGCTTCACCGACGGAATTTCATAAATTTAAAGATATCAAGCACTGAGAGCTTAGGTAATACTAGAATTCGTGGTTTCTATTCAACACTTGTCCTTATTTACCCTTCCCCCTCAAGCATTAGAATAGTTTTTAGTGACTTGAGCACATATGATTTTTTCCATATGCCTCCTCTCTCATTCAGTGCATGCATTAAATAGCACTTGATGTTCTGTTTTCTCCTGGCTCAATATATTGTGTACACTTCAGTAGAGAAGCTCTCTCCTAAATATAATAGATACACTCCTGGGCTGTTCTATAGTACACACAGAACCACCAGGTGATTTGCAAATTTTATTTAGATATTTTCTTGACCTGTAAGGTGAGGTGAAATGTATCATCAGCACCATTTTACAGATACAGTACTGAGGCAAATAGAGATTAAAGTTAAGAGTACCTACTAGTTTTCAGCTCTCATTTTGCGATGCCCTAGGACAGATTTTTCAGCACAGGCAACATTTGTACAGTGGTTAATATATTCTCAGAACAGCTCTCCTAAGTTCAGCTGTCCCTGGCATTGCCCACACTTCTCCAAATTAGAACTGTGCTGCTCTCAGGCTAGGCACTAATGTACCAAGAAACCCACAATTAAAGGCTATGCAAAGTCTGGTTTATGTGACTTGCTCACTAAAGCATCGGAAGCAGCAAGAACTAAGGGAAGAATCCTATTTCCTTGGACCAGAGTCATCCTAACTATAAGAATATGCTATCTCCTCTAGCAGTTCCCTGCCCCCTGTGCTGCATATAGCTTTCGCAGTAATGGAAGCAGCGGTATACAAACAGCAGTTGTCTTAATCATACTTAATACTCCATTTGCTTAAATGCCAACACAAAGTAACACTCCCTTAGAACAGTCCAAGAGGACCCCCTTCCAAAGACTGTGACCTTAGCAGGACTAGTTTGACAAAAGCTACAAAACTATTTTTCATTAAAAATAAAAAAGAATTTGAACAAAGTGTTCTAAATCTTGTAAAAAATATAATCAGTACAGGACCTCATTATCTTACATAGTTCACAGTGTGTAGAGGAAGGGAAAACAGTGGCAGCCATCTGCGCTAAACAAGGGATGTGTGGTTCATACACCTATTTTGATGTGTATCTTTAGCTTCCGAATATGATCTCCGATATGTGCAGAAGCAAGCCTTACTCAGGTGGGTTCATTAGTTCAGAGCATCTGAACTGATATATTCACCCCCAAATTTATGATGGTGTCAAGCAGTTGCAGTTTGCCATTCACTTCCAGAAACTTCACTATTTAAAAAGTAAAGTATGTTTTTAACTTTCTAATATAAACTCACTATAACGCAAAACTTATCTTTTTTCTGTTTCAAATAACTTAGAGCGGTTGAAGGCTGCTGCCAGCCTGGCGCTCTCTGTCTCAGAAGGCATTAACAGAACTATTTCCTGAGCCTCATACTTCCCTCGTCTTAACAGCATAAATCAAATTATAAGCTCAAGAATCACAATTCGAGCCTTGGTACTGCAGCCTAGCTAATTTTCTGTGATATCTGAGAACATTGTGTTTCTCCTAAATACACCGGTAGCTTATTAGACTTATCAGGTAAATGAGCTTCTTTTACCCCATGAGATGAATATTGCTCAGGAAGTAAATCAATACCAAGCCTTGTAGAGTCAACAGCAAAGGTACCGGAGTATTGCTCTTTTCCAGCTGCAGCATTTTATTCTGAAATCAGGGCAAGAACTTTCACAGCTAATGGACTGCGCTGGGGAGCATTGCTCTGTTCCTGCAAAGATCTGTGTGTAAGGACTGGAGCTGACAAGAGCAGGCGAGGTTTGTCAAAGGCAACTCTTGTTTCAATTGACATTGTATTCTCGTGCTGACAGCTGAAGGTTAAAGTTGCGATTTATTCATTTTCCTTTCACTGTAAACATTTCCTTTTCCCCCTGAAGGTTCATCCAGTCTAGAAAACCAATGGCCCTTGGCAGTACTGGTTATTCTTATGTGGTCACTAAATATGCAAGAAGGCTCTGACTTGTAACTTCTCCCTGAATTTTCCAATCTGTCTGGACTCTGCTCAATGAGTGAGCAAAAGCACACAGTTTCAGCAAGCCAATAACTGACATATTTACAGCGATGGACAGTTCTGTTCTCTGATCTGTTTTTTGGTCTCTGCACAGGCAAACAAATAACTTAAGTGGGAGTTTTGCCTGTGTAATGAATTTAGGAAGCCTTCCAAAACAGGAATAGGATGTGTGGGTAGCAACAGTGCAATAAATAGCCAACTTCTTTTTTCCCCAATTATCTGCAGAGAAAGAACAGAGATGGGACTGCGCAACAGAATTTGGATCCAGATTCAAGTTTCAAATCCCCAGTAGAATAAAGATACTCTGATATAGTTTTTTTCTGACATCTGAACCCCCAAAAGACAGATACAGACGTTACGTACAGAGACTGAGAAATATTACTACTATTTCCTCCAATTCTTAGAAGCATTTTAAAAACTATTTCGTATGAATTTTAATTATTCACAACAGGACACATGAAGATAGATCCTTATTCTGCAAATGACATACATGCATAGAATTTGTAAAGAAAAATTCCAGACGTGCAGCTAGACCTTTCCTGAGTTGCAATCATATTTTGTTGATATTCCCAGATTAGTGGCTTTTTCCGGGGTCTTGTTCTCTTTGTTTTGCCACTGAAAAATTACTATGCAGCAAAACTGTTTATTAATCCTGAAAACATGTTCTTGAGGAGAATACATTAGGGAAAATGCTGCTTACTAGATGGACAATCAGAAGTGACATAAATCAGGCTTGAGGGAAAGAATAGGACAGAACTATAGTCTCCTTCATTCTAAGTAAGGACCATAATTATGGGCTCTTGGGTAAAATCAGTACTTTTTTCTCCAGGACTCTTGTGACCCCAGCTTGTTTTTTCATAGACTTTTATGTCAAGCACAAAAAAGCACGTGCTCCATTTTTTGGTTGAAATATGTGTTTCCTTCAGCTGGAAATGAACAGAACCAAGAATTCTATCCAAGTGAGAAGATCTGAAATGTCCATCTGTCATATTGATCTGCCTGGTGATTGGTTTTGATCTGGACACTGAACAACAACATGAAAAAAATAATCCATTGTTACATTGCCTTAGTGAACAAGAATTTTTACTGTGTTTAATGCCACAGTATCCACAGTGGTGCCGGTGATTTAAGGTAAGGATCTGGTGAACGCTAACCATGTCAAGCCAGTGCTTTCGTGCTATTAAATGAGGTTAAGAGGCAAAAGTAAAAAGCCCTGTTAATGTAGGTATCTGATCCTGGCCCCGCATGAAGCTGACAGTGCTGTGTCGCACAGAGAAGCCCTCCAGGCTGGATTTGGACACTCACGTACACGTACTCTTCAGCTAGAACCTTCCTTTCCCCATGACAAACTATTCCGCAGTGTGTGACAAGCCTATGCGTGCCAGCTCTTAATAGGATGGCTGCTTAAAGCAAGAATTTGATTGTTCGGAACTAAAGCTTTCGGCCCAAACTGCATGACTCTGTCCATTTACACCATAGAAATGCGATGTTCAATCTAAGAACACATTATCTTACCTGTCGATCAATCTTCTGTCAAGTATACTATGAAGTAGTTGGTAATATATTTGAAATAATGATGCTGTAAATAGAGTAGGCCTTAATTTTACATGGTTCTGAGGGACATCTGAAATCTCTCAGAGGTCAATGCTCTGAACAAAGAAATACTGACTTCGATATGACTTATGGAAATATAACCTTATAGGAGCTCTGTTTAACAGACAGATTGGAATATTTGGGACCTGCACACTTGGGGTTTATCTGCCAAAATACAAACGATAGCAGGGAGTGTGACAAGTGCTAATGAGGAGTTTAGGAAGCAGGGATCCTTTCATCTTTACCAGTTACATATTTTTGGGCTGGCTGGGCAAAGCACTAATGTGCTGTCTAGACATTTATATAGAAGCTGATTTGGTTTGTACAACGGTGAGTTACATAAATGACTAATTACCCTGTATCTTACATGAGCCATCTTTGACTGCCATATATTTTACTGAGATGAGCACATTAAGAGGCATAAACTCTATATGGTAAATCCTGAAAAGTCCCATGTAACTTAATTTTCATAGATAAGAAATGCAAAACAGTCTTTCCAGTGTACCACGATTTTCTTCAGGAAGTAAATCCATTAGAAAAAAAGAAAGCTTTCTAATGCAATGACACAGCCTAGTCATCTGCATGTGGGACTGAGACTCACAAATTATTGTTCCAGCTGCCACCGGGCAGCTCTCTTTATCAGATCTAATTTACTAATCTTTTATCAAGCCATGTGAGAGACATCTTAATAATGAACGGAGGGATTCATCCCACCTAATGTCAGCTGTCTGAAGTTAGGCAGATGGTCCCAGCTGGTCCTCAAGGAGATGCTTACGGTCAGAGGACAGGGGCACCTCCTTGAGATAGCTGTTGTGGGTCTGGGTCCATCACCGTCTGTAGCCTCCCATTTCTCGCTGCTGACTGTCAAGAGACCACAGACAGGCTTAGACCTTGTTTTTAGCTTTCTGAAGTCGGGTGGGCTGAATCCCATATGTCTTTCACAGAATACTAATGAAAGAAGTGAACCAAGGGTTTAACATCTGGATCTGGAGACTGTTTTTCCCCAAATCAGGGATATGTGATGCCTTTGATTTTGCTTCATCCATTACGGAGAGAGGATCTCACAGGTATTTAGATTAGTACTAAGCTCAGAAAAACTGAAGAAAATGTCCCTATGAGATACAAAAACCCCAGTTAATATGACTGACTGATCCTGAAGGCAGCTGAAAACACGAGACACCAACACGAGGTTTGCAACTTTGCTGATCCAATAGCTGGTATGCACAAAATGTGACATGAGAGCAATGGCATCAACCTTCAAACAGCAGATTTTACTTATTGACAGCAGGAGGTATTCCAGACTGGATACCTCATATTTATCTGATGCTTTGCAACACAATTTTGAATCCAAATAGACTGAAATAATAATAATAATACTATGAAGGACTTGAGATAGCTGCCTAGATCATGCTGGATAATTCAGAGTTAGCAGAGATAATGAGGAAATGATTGGATGAGAACATGAAAAAATGTTTAGTTTAAACATTAGACATGATTTTTGACAAGGACTTGTTGAAATCACATTCTCATCTGTCCTTTCTTAAACAGTCTCCTACTTGAACTTTGTTGTGCCCTTGAAACTAAACAGTTTGAAAGCTTCTTTAAAATGCAAAGAATCAATAGCACTCAGAGATGCTGTGGTTGAGATGGAAAGCAGTGCAGGGTACATAACGTTACATCACCAGCCTGAATTGTTAAATCCTCATTAATACATACACAAAAACATAAGGTTACATTCTATAATACTGGTTAGGCTAAATATATTGAGATCAGGTTTTATTATTCCCAAATAAAAAGCTCTGTGTATTAGAAGAAAAGTAAATGTGTGCATTTCACTGAAATATGTTTGGGAGTATACTGACCAGCTTCAGTAAAATTACAGAGATTGACCTCAATGTGAGCCAATCCATCTCCACAAAATGTTCTTTTCTTATATTTTCCATTTTCCTTTCCTGTAAATCAAGTTAATCCAAATATAAATAGTGTAAAATATAATGAATAACTGCTGTGAGGTCAGAAGTGGGTCAAAGATGGATAAAGAAGAACTAATCTGAAGACCAAAGGCCATTGTATTTCAGATACACAGGTTTAAAGGTGGAGGAACTCTATGAATTGTAAATGAAATTTGGCAGGCTGAGGCTGGTGTGACTGACATCCTATTCTGGCTATCACAATCTGAATTCAGTTTGCTGCTACGTGCATCCACCTGTGTGAGGAACACTACTGAACTGAAAACACAACATGCTATATGGGAATTGATTTATTGTCATCACTCACAAGAAATGCATTAACTCATCCAATTTAATGAATTAGTTTGATTCAGGTTCATTGATTTACCTTAGTTTTCTGGGCTAGGTAGTGGTATCACTTCATTATAATATGCCAGAAAAGTACAACCAAATATCACATACCTATACAAAGACTGGTGTCATCTAATGTTCTCCAGTTGCGAATAATTGGGACACCTATTTTTAATAGTGACAAGACATAAAACTGCTTTTACACATAACAGTATCAGGAATTCATAATACGATTCATCTACAAAGTCTAGTTCTAAATACCTGCTGCCGAAATGCAGAAGAATTATAAAACTGATTAAACCTTGTCAGAGGTCAGAGTCCTTCTTTTTCAAAATGTTATCAGAGCCCAGTATTGTCTGCCTTGCTAAATGTGATAGATATTCCTCTCAGTTTGTTGTTTTAATTTTCTTACCATTTAGATATTCAGTATTAGGACAGTAATAGCAAATACAATGAAAGTACAATACTGCTGGAACGCTGCTTACAGGGTCCGTGCAGGGGACAAGCTACAGCAGGGTATTTTACTCTAAGCCAATTGCTGCAGATTGATCCTAAGAAAGAACATAAAGGGAAAACTCGTAAAAGGCTAAAAATCCAATCTGATGCTCCAGTTCACGTCCAAATATCTGTACTTTAAAGACTTCAATTATGGAGGAAATGAGTGCATTAGAGAGAATGCTGCCCTGGCTAATACAGCCTCTTCTTCCTCAAAAAGACATTCAATCGACTTTCAGGAGTCTGAGATTTTTTACAAAAGTTGACGTCCTGTGCTTTACCTCACAAACCATTGTAGTGGATGACATCTCCTACATCCTCTAAGCAGCTACTTTAAGTTTTGTGACTATCACAAGGAAATTTCACAAACTTATCTACTTTTCAATCTTCCTTTGCCATGTAGCCAGCTGAATGGCAGTCACATTTAAGGTCATATCCAGAGAAAAGTATTCCTTCTACTTGATTATAAACCCCCGGGTTTTAGAGGCTAAGCCATCTATCTGAATTTATTGGTAATGGATGATGATAATTGGCCCTGAAAATGAAGCCCCAGATGAATGGAGTTTAGGTACTGGCACTTCATGTGACAGAAGGACTACTTCAGAGCGGTGGCCTCACAATATTCCTCGTCTGGCACAGTGCTGTCAGGCATCTCCACAATCACCTATCCATCAAGAACACTTCCTTTTCGGAGCTGAGACGATCACATCCATTTGGAAGCTCTGAAAGAGAGTAGCCACGGGTAAAGCCATGGGTAAGGCCATGGGTAAAGCACAGGGTGCCACTGTTTGTCCAGAAGGTGAAGACCTGGTGTTTCTGTGGCAGAATATGTCCAGCGGGGGAGGTGCCCACCAGACCCTTCCCAGGGACATTTTTTAGCTTCTCAATAAAGTACTGTCAGGCACAACACGGCTCTAAACTGGCTTCGGGTCTACTGCCAGCTCCTTTCTAGACAGCGTGGAGGATGAGCAGGAACATTTTGGTCCACCTGCTCCAGTGTGAGTAACCAGCCCAGTCTCTGTGGGACTGAGATTCCTCTGTCCAAGCTGCGAGAAGAAGGAACCAGAATTTTGTCAGTAATTTGACATGCTTCAGATTACTGGACTGGATCCTCAGCTGGTAAAAATCAACATTAACCAAGCTGATATTTTTTTGGTCAATGTACACCACTTGAGTATATGATCCATTGTATTTTCCAGTGTTGACATATCTCAAGTAAAAGGATATTGTATTATGTAATACTTGTCATCTTGGTGTCTCAGTTCAATTTGCCGCAGAGCTCCGACAAAGTTACAGAGGAGCTTCTCTTTGATCATTAGGTGATAGAGATAAGAGCAAGTGTCATTGTGAAAGTAAAGATGAAAATATAAACTATACAAGCAGTTCTGAGAATTTATATAGTGCCACAGAACATTTCTCCTGAAATCCTATTTAGGAATTAGGGTTTGCTATGCTGAGTGAGCCCAGGTGCACTGGCTGACGTCCATTTGAGTAATTACATTCAGCTCGATATGAAGTTTTCTTTTCAGAGGAGCAGTGTATTCTCTCTTCATCCTGACACATTTTAAAGTAGTGGTGCCTATTATTTCAAAGCTGCACCCAGCCTCAGAGACAGCTGCACTTCACTGATAGCTGAAACAATCCTTGTACCCATAGTTCACATTCTCTTTCAGACTCTACCTTGCTTCACATTGCACGTCTTTGTAAAAGTGCTTACCCTCTTTTGCAAACAGCTTTGAGAGGCACAGAAGAGCAAGTGAGTCACCTGGGTGATAGCTAGTCCTTCCACAACTGTAAGGAATGAGAAGGCATAAGGGGAGAGGAAAAGAGCTCAAGACCGTAACAGCCAGCTCCTGTGTCCAGAGTCCACTGTAACATTCCTTCGTAAGCGTGCCTGAAAGAGTAGAGAATAGCCCACATCTGCCCCAGCCATCAGCCAGTGAGATGTGCACAGAACTTCAAAATACATTATTTTTCCTGAAGACAACAGATCTCCCTCAGTCCTTTTTCACGTCTCATATCCCACCTGGAGTAAGTACAATGTAGAATCCTTATTACTCAGCTACCCCTGCAATAGGGAAACTATGTCACCACCAAGTACTGGCCAGTACCCCTAACTAATGTGTGAGTACATGCAGGGACTGGACCTGAGGAAAGTCAAAGGGTAAGACAAGAGTATGATACAAAAATGATCTTACCATTCATCACTGTTCTCTTTTTTTAAGCCTTCCACTTTGATTTGTCATCCTCCTTCCCTTTTTCCTTCATAAGCTAGAGCTTTATTTATCTCAGTGCTATAATTTCTTCCCTTGGTTCCATCACCAAGGGAGGTTTGCTTCTAAATTCATTAAGTGTCTTAAGATGTTTAGCCACAAGGCATGGGAATGGGCACTCTGTCTTGCCACGGAATTAGCAACACTGTGCACTGGTGTCTGATGCCACACCATTTAAAACAAGAGGCATGCCTCCTAAATCACTGTATTCCACTTTTTCGTGTTTTCTTTCTTTTATCTTCATTCAAGTCTGAACCTGGTTCAACAACTTCAAAACGACACTAAGACAGAGCGAAATTCTATTCTGGTATGTGACTGGCTGCTAGTAAATTGTGACTTAATTTTTATTTCATTAGGAGTTTACTAGACAAGCTGTTACTACCCATGATGCCATCATGGGGCAAGAAAAGCTTTTTACGAGAGGAGCGTACAGGAAAAGTTGTTCCTACACAAAAAAACACTAACAGATATACTTATTTTATTACCATTCAACATATGGGAGGGAAAAATAAACCCACCAGCGTATTTGCCAAATGGAAAGAGACCAAGTTGGTTAGAGGGGAAAAACTATTTTCAAACTTCTGAGAAGATTTTACAATTAACAAAGAAATGTGAAATTAAATTAAACAAAACACAAAAATATGTAACTGTGCTCTTTTTACCATCATTGTTTATTCCTCCTAATAGTCCCGTTTACCCCTTTTTTGCCTCTTTTGACCTGACTGGATTGAGTTGCCACCCCTTTCTCTGGTTTTCATTGTAATCTCACACTTGGCCAAAGAACAGAGGAACTGAACAAAGTTGTTGATATGTAAATAACAGCTTTGAAGATAGAAGTACCAGATTGTTCCTAAAAAGAAAAAATGCAATTGCTTTTTTTTTTTTACCAGATTAAAAAAAAATATCCTGATGTATAATTCAAATGCTGCCTGAAATCAAAGATTCCATTATCTCTGAAGAATAATCATTTCAGTCAAACCAGGTATTTCCAGAGAGATGTGGAAATTGTATTAAGAGTGCAAAATGTTACATTCTAAATGTTGTTGACAAAATTGCTTATTTCAAGCCTATTTCAGTTTCCATGTATTTCATTACGAGTAGCTTTTGTCAGGACATTTTAAGAGATGGGATGGTTTTCCCCTACGTAAAAACAACTGAAGGCCAGATTCTGGTGCCTCAGCTCCCGCTAGGTGGTATCTGAATCACAGAGTCACAGAGCTGGAAGTGACCTCTGGAGGTCATCTGGTCCAACCCTCATGCTTAAGCAGGGTCACCTAGAGCTGGTTGTCCAGGACCGTGTCCAGATGACTTTTGAATATCTCCAAGGACAGAGACTCCACCACCTCCTTAGGCAACCTGTGCCAGTGCTTGGTCACCCTCACAGTGAAAAAGTGTTGGCGTTCAGGCAGTACCTCCTGTGTTTCAGTGTGTGCCCATGTGCTGTTCCTCTGATCCCAACCAGATTTCTGATAGGTAGGCTCCAAAAACTCACTGAAGTCAATAGCAAGTAACTTCTACAATAGCAAGTAACTTTGAACAGGACCCTGTATAACTAGAAGGATGAAATTATGTCCATTCTTCTGCAACTGCAGTCTAGTCTAGCATGCACTATTAAGGCCATATTTCTATATGAAATCTCTCCATGGAATGATTTACAGGGATGGCCGATTAAACTTTTCAGTGAAATACCCTAATGCTTTAGTGCAAACATGCAGTTGCTGGTGTGTAGGTAATACGCAGATTATGAGTTGCGCTTGCATAAACGTCGTAAAATGAGCCTTAATAATGAAAGGAGCTTAATGCAAAACAGCCTCAAAAGGGAGGAATTGCTGCTGATGCATGCCGCCTTTGGATCTTGCCCCAGAATAAGCTTGCCTGTGAAAGCTGTCACCTCTGATGGAGGAATACGTTTACAGGTAAGACGGGACCATTTGCAATTATCTCATCTACACTGAAAAAGAGAATGCTTGTGTTATTTCAACACCAACACCACTTCAGTTTGATGGTTCTGCCTCGATACTGTGGGTTGGGCAGTATTCATAATGCCTAGCCACGGGGACCTAAATATGGTCCAAAGTCATGGCTGCTGATCTTTCCACTCTGAATGGGAGGGCACCACTTTTGCTAATATTGACTGCCTGACCTCTTTGCATAAGGATGTACAATTTGCTGGATGTTAGGCAGGCCAGACTGGTGGACATGACAGACAAATAGCTGATGCATATGTATGGATGGACTGCGGTAAGACTAGAGAGTCTTGGATGTATCAAAATTGGTTTAAATACATAGTAGATAGCACTTGCCACGTTTAGACCCGCTCGTGTTCATCAGTCTTCTTGCATAGACAAGGGACAAAGGCAGGGCTCTTGAGAAGGCCATGAAGAGCAGGACTGTTCCTCTTCCCACTGCTGAACAGTGAGCCTTGGGTATCAAACCTAGTTGGGAATCTACCTGCATTAGGTTCCTTTTTTTCTGGGGCTGCAAATATTCCCATGCGGCTATGTCTGTGTCCCCGAGGGTAAAAATGAGCTCCTAGTTTCTTTTCTTAGTTTGTCAGGCTCAACCTGGTGTCCAGGTATTCCCACACTACCCTGCACCCATATTCTACCATAACCATTTCTGTTTGCTTTCTTGCCATCTCTCTCATTCAGTCTTTCTTTTTCTTGCTTAGTAGTCTTTCTAATTCACCACATCTTTTTGTGAAAAACTGCACTCCTTTTCCTTCTGACCCCGTGTCTTCTTCATCTACTTGTACTGAAAGACTGCAAAGATATCTTAATTATTTTCCTATTAAAATCAGCATTGTGAAAAAAAATCTTATATTGTTGCTTACCATGACAATACTATAGTCTCATGTTGCTGATAGTCACTAAGAACAAGAAAAATCAGACTTTAAGCAACGCAGAACTTGTCTTTTCTACATCTGTATCTTAGAAACAAATCTAGTTAAACAGCCTATGTGCCAGATAAGAAAAGGTAATCTTACGTCCCTATTAATTCTCAATTGGTGCCAACTTCATCAGGTAATATGAGCTATTTATTTTTCTTTACCTTTTGTCTATCAGGCACCTTGACTGTTTATTACCAGTAATGCTCACCCATTGTTGATCATCATGCAGAACTGTAACTCTTTGGAAAGCAGAAGTCAGCATCAGTTTGGCAGTTTTCAGAATACGGACAGAATCAATAACAGATCCAACTGTCTCCATCAAAGCATCCTGAAGAAGAGGCAAACTGGGCTGTTTAGCAGAGGCCAGTACATAATTTGTGAACTACCAGAACTTCACCCGACATCCCCCTGAGCTTCCCCATGGTTTTCTCCAAGAGGTGAAAATTTAACTGTTTCAGAACACTGGGAAGGAACCTCTGACATGCACTTTCACACACTAAGACACCTAACCTAGCTCTTACACAACAGATGGCTGCAATAGTGGATGTACTCACTTCTACTCATTCACTACTGGGTAGAAAGATTTAAAAACAGGACACTATTGAGTTTGGGTAGTTCAAATAAATCATTTCTGAATCATGTTCATTTTTATTCATAAGGAGAATCAATACTGCTCTCCAAGAAGCCACCAAGTTGTTTTTTTTTTCCTTCTCCTACAGGAGCTCAGGTGTTTTCCCTCTGGCATATCCAGAGCAGGTCTTGTACTAGCACTGGCATCCAAGACAGTTGTGCTTCTTTCAGGCAGTGCAGAGATTTGCGTTTCATTGTGGACTTCTTTCACCCTCTGCGTCCATCCACTGAAGCAGCTCAGAAGGACACTCCATCCCAATGCAGGGGACAAGCGCAAGGTGGAAACTACCATGTGCACATTCTGCAGGAGACTCTTTGGGCCAGAGCATCAGATTACACTTTGGTCTGAAGCTGCTGCAAAACTACGTGGTCAAGTGCCAGGCTGAATCAGTGCCTGAAATGAATTCTCCATCTGAGGCAATTCAGCAACTCTCTAGTGGGGTGTTTGGTTTTCTCATCTTGTCCTTGTGCTATAAAATGCCCTTGGCCACTACCAAGCAGTTCAGAAGGGAGCAAACCACTTCTCACAGTGTTCATTTGACTGAAACCAGAATTAAATGCTATTCTTCTCATCTCACAACCCTCCTGTTGTGTCCAAGGATAAGAATAAAAAAACTGAAGTCTGTGCTCTTCAGGGTAGATCAAAGTGAAAAAAAAACGGAAGATTTGAGAAATTTCAACTTGCTCACTTTCTTCCAGTGTGAGTTCAGTTAAAAAAGGCTCAAATCTCTGGACTTTAAACTCATCCATTCTTAGAAAATATATATATATATTTAATGGCATATAATAGCAATGATCCCATTTACCTCTGAGTAGACTGGAAGATTAAAGCTTCTGCCAATCTAGTGAGCAAACAGTCAGGCTGCAGCATCATATGTGCCCTCTGTATATTCCAAGGCAAACAGATCTCGCTTTTAGTTAAAGCACAACTTGGACAAGTAACTTACGGAGCCACGTATTAGTCACATATTACTTTGCCCCCAGAAACTGCACAAATTAAGCTGAAAAAACAGTGGGTTAATTAAACAGAAACTATACAAACTTAGGCACAGATTGTATTTTTTCTGTCTGTTGATGCATAACACAAAAGAATCTCAATCCTGGTGTGGCCTTGCATGCTACCATGATATAACACTTACCACTACTCTGAATATCATTTTAGACGTATTAATTTTGATTCATCCCAAAGCTATCTGTGTTATGGAGGCTGGGGTGTGGATTATCAATTATTAGCACCATCATGATGTTGTCATGCACAGAGTATACAGTAATTTCCACAGACAGATCTCAAAATACTTATAATGTATTCATCAGAAACCTTTAAATGGTTTTAACTGCTTATCCACAGCTCCACATCTGTGAGATTTTTATCCTTGATTAGACGGATCTTCTAGTGTATCTATCATTCTTTAATTGAGAGAAAAACGTGAGTGATTCTGAACTTTATACTTGTGCTTTGAACTTAATCTTCCACAAGAAATCCTTACAAGGATCAAAAATGTGACTTCTTATTTATTTAATCTGATTCTCATAAGCGCAAAAAATGGGCGCAATCCCACCAGTGCCACTTAACATTTGAAGAGAGCCTTTTGTGAACCCTGCTATTAAAATGGCCATGATAGTAGGAAGCAACTATAATTTGGCTATGAATCATAGAGCTATTCACAGGAAGGCTCTTAGCAAAGACAAAGGCCCTGCCGTCCATTATACACCCAGGAATTGCCTCCAGATAAATGCAGCTTGTCCTTCGATGTAAAGCGACTCATCGCAATCCACCCAGCAGCCTCCATTGTTCGCCCTAATGAAAATGCACTCTGTAACGGAGAAGCTGTCTAATTCATTACAGCGGAGACTATTTTTTCAGCCTACTGCTTTGTACTGAAAACTGCAAAAAAATCCCCAAAGCGAGCAGAAGCGGATTTTTTTTTTTTTTCCTACACACAATTTAACCTTCGTTTGCAAATGGCAAAACCTCCTTTTTCTTTAAAAATAAGTAAATAATAATGGCATTACTTTTGTCTGTATTTAGCAGAAAGGTAAATCTCAAAGAGCTTTCCTCTACACCATCTTCAAAAAGAATCTCTTCTTTCTGCTTTTTATATATCTACAGAGGCTTTGAACAAGAGGAGGCAATTTCATTGGCTGCCTTTATCTTCCTCCTGGCTCCCTTCAGTTAATATTTGTCTAATATTTGTTAATTGTTACTAAAGATGCTGTATCAGGTAATGCATTTAATTTACCTACTGAGCCTGAAACCACAGGATGGAAAGTGTATCTATGGATATGCCACTGTGGAGCAGCAACTGTAGCTTTGGGCTACGGCAGCTAAAAATAACTCGCTCTGTGCTGCAACTCAGGTATGAGAGATTCAGACCATTCATAAGAACTGCAATTAAAAGCATCAAATGGGATGGAAATACCCTCCTCCATCGCTCTGGCAGTTCGTTTTTGATCAGTATGTATGTGCAGTGGTGGAATTTTTTAGTTTGTTTTGGGGGGGGGGGGGGGGTTGTTTTGTTTTTTTTTTAGGAAAGGCACAATATCTCTTTTGATTTCTTTACTGGGAACCGGTATTTTGAGAGTTTAAACAGAAGCAGGCATCATTTTCATTCCAGACAGCAAGGAAAAAGAAAAGATAATTTTTCAAGGCCAAACAATGTTAGACTGTTGGCATTTTTTTAACAAGGCAATCAAAACAGTACCCCTCGTAATAAATAAAAACCCTTTAGCATTTATATAAAATGTGGCCTTCTGCATACATTTAATTAGCATATTTTCCTTCTCTTGGTCTCTAGGGGCAAGGTTGATCTGTTATTACTCTTACTAAAGCATACATGCTTGATAAGTAGTCCCACTGAAGTTGAAGAGATTGATCACGCAAGTAAACCTCTCATCAATTTGGCCTCATAATAAATGCTGCAAAGTGACAGCCAAATGAAGAGCTGAAACCCCGCCTGACAACCTTTCCGTAAAACTGGCCTTAAGGAAATCAAGTGAAGTCAAAAGCAGTAATTCATATCACACACTCGTATGGTTCCTCCGCTTCCTTCTTGTCCTGGTTTGAGGTGGAACAAAACCAATTTTCTTTTCGGTAATTTCACTTTTCAGTTAAATCTCTTCTAACTAACTGCACTCTCTGAAAGTCACCTGCCGGTGGCGTGATCGTCATCCTGGGAGCTCGACACAGTTTTGTATATATTTAATTATTTTCTTATTAATAGTATTATATTTTATTTCTTATTATTTTTGTATTAATATTTCATTAAAGTAGTTTAGTTTCTTTTTCAATCCACCAGTCTCTTTCTCTCATTCTTCCCTCCCCTGGGAGAGAATTAAAGTGAGCATCTGTCCTTCATTCAGCGGCCAGTCCAGCACAAGCCATGACTCTTCTTTCCCAAAAAGCAACCCTGAAAGGCACACAGTTAACCCATCGCTGAAGCAGCTTTGGCTACTTGAACTTTCCAAGGAGAGGAGAAGAGATCCTGGCCATTTTCCCGCATTCCCACAAGCCCAGGAACCCACATGGGAGGACAGGTTGCTCTCGTCACACCACAGGCAGGAGGACAGGGGTGAAGCTGCCAGTTGGGGACCGTGCCGGGGCTGGTGAGGAGCTCGGCCCCAGCGTCTCAGGCAGAGGCAGGTGAGCATGGGCCACCAACCTCCCCGCAGCCCACGGAACCGGCTGCTGCTCTGTACTGAGAGGACGTGGCTGAAATCAGCTCCAGCCTGGCACAAGTTATTTTCCCCAGTGCTCAGCTTCCTCTTTTACTGATGGTTTGGCCTTTCTCTGCCTCTTGTGAAGGGGACAGAGCACCTGGATGGTGGCGGCGGCTGTCACTCTACTGTTTTCTTTCTCGGGATATTCACTATGTAAAGGGGGAATGGATCTTTGCTCCATGTTAGGCAGCAGCAGCACAGACACAGGCTCAGCTGTCCCATTAAAAACAATGATCTACGCAAGGATTAAGAGTGCCAATAAAAAAAAAACCCACAATTGTTTTTTTCTTTCTTCCAGTTAGAACAAACTGAACAATATCTTTTTTTTCCCCCCCATTTTGTTCTGCCAAAACAAAACAAAACAATTTTCTTATCAAACTGTTATTGCACCAGAACATTGCTGTAATCCACAACAAAAGGTTTCATCTTGTGGCAGACGCACAAGAATCAAAAGGGAATGAAGGACCGGCTGCACCTCTGTCTCTGCCCTCTTTCCCCAGAGTCACCAGTGATGGGGACGCTTTTGGGACCTGAACTCCAGGCTCCAGTCCCAGCTCTGCCTGGAGGAGTTTCAATTTGCATCTCCTGCGAAATGAGCTAGCCACTGCGCTATGCCATTCTCTCGCTCTTGACAGCTGATGTTTTAGTATTTATAAAAATGTGTTTCGGAGCTGTAAATATCAAGGAAACACATGCTGAGATTCTTTTTACCCTGATGGTTAAGGCACTCTGTTGAGGTGAGAGAATCATAGTTCAAATCAATGCAGGAAGAAGACGACTGCATCCAGCTCTCCCATGTTTTCCTTGACAACATTAATCACTGGACTCTGAAAAAGCAGCAGGGACATTATCTGTTCCTCTGTCAAGATATGTCTCCTCAACAGCCTAACCATGTTTGCAGCTGAAAGCAGTTGGTAAATTCGATCCAAGTCCGCGTAAATTTTGAGCTGTATGAAACCTTGTTTTGGCAAATTTTCCATTTGTACTACTTGTAAATTTAAATCCTGTTTTGCTGTACTGTTGTGCAAGAACAATCATTTACAAAGAATCATTCAAAAATAAGCAGTATATTTATTCATATTTTTGTGAAAACTGAACCCATTTTGCATATGAAATATTTCCTGTGTTAAAGTCATTCTCACTGTGCTGGTTTCTACCCAAGTTTCTCCATACTAATCAGTACCCAGTATATTCAGCACATTCAGACTGATATATACAGGATGATAGTGGTTTAGTACAACTACTAAATTATTCATGTCAAAACATATGTTGCACTAACACTGCCAAAGTGTTTATAAGCAATATGTCTGGAAAAAAAAAAAAAAAAAGAGGAGAGAGAAGGCTGATCCACAAATTAAAACCAAAACATCTTGTAAAATTATCAGTAATAAATTTGGCACAAGATGTAGTAGTACGCTAACAAAAATTGCTGAATACATCAAAATAGGAGGTGACGTCCATTAGGTGAGAATCAAAATATCACGTTGGAGGGAAGAACTGAGCGTTGTTAAAGAAACAAGGATTGGACAAAAGGGAATATGGCAAAGCTGAAGCTTATGTTCACAGTTTGTTTATACGGCCAAATAAAACAAGGGGCAAGTAGAAGAGCCTGTGATTTACGCAGGCAAGAAAGAGACAGTGGGCAGAAGCAGTGACACTAAGCAATGAAGTGACACATCCAAACTTGCATCCTAAGCCAGGGGAAGCACCAAGAGCACACATCTCTGCAGCATCAGGCCAGTGAGCCTGGATCTCAGCGTGGCACCTTTTCTGGTGCTCACATTGGACAGGACAAACAGACTCTCTCGTAGGTGGCACCGTGCAGACACGAGTCTCCTGCTCAGGAACTGTTCTTAGACAGGCATACCTTACATTAACTTCAAGAGCTAAAACACTGCCAGGGTCACCTGTTCTTTGTAGATACCATGTAGTCGGGGCTGCTCCATGCTGGGAATATTTTGTGTCATTTCTAAACTCCTCTCTGATCCATCTTTTTCAAGAACTTTGAAGGTCAGCAGAGAGCAACACGTGCAGCACGCAGATGTAGTGGGCAGATTAGCTAAGTGACCTCAGAAAGGGAACAAAGTGTGCTGCTCTTTCAATCAGCATCTTTTAAAAACTGTTAACTAACATTGAGATATTTGCTTTGACACCAGGGTTTCCATGGTAATTCTTGGCCTCTCGAACGTGGGGATGATTTCAGCTAGTCCCGGCGGGCAGAATGGCCTAAAGACACCTTCCCCACAACTTCAGTGGCACTGTGTCAAAGAGGGACATTTAATATAGAAATTCCCTCCTTGTGTTTTAGTGTCACTACATCAGAAAAGAATCTGACCCTGCGGTATATGGATTTTTTCAGCTGTCCAGACTATTTGCTGCATGGATCAGATCCCGGGAAGAGCTGCAGTACAGTACCAATGGGGACAGAGAAGAGGGTGCTCAGCACCCTTGGCAGGCTGTGCGTCACGGGGAGCCCTGTGGTGCTAAGGGCAAGGGTGCAAATGTTCCTTCCCACTGGTAAATCTACCGCCAAATTGGATGATGCTGAGATTAAAGACGGGAGATGCAGGATGGTGTTTCTCCCAGATTATCATGAGCTCTGTCTGTAGCTGGAGCACAGCTCTCACGCAGCGCAGCAGCTGGCTGCCGGCTCCAGCTGTGGGCTCGCAGCCCGTTCTCCACAGGCCTCCCGGGACCCAGCAAAACCACTGCTCCTGGATCTCCTTCTGCTACAGACAGCAGGAAGGTGTCAGGCCATGCGAGCAAAATCCTTTCTTCTAATTGCCAACTGCCAGTTGCTCCTGCAACAAAAACTCTTGTGCACCTTTCTAACCATCTGAACTGCATTTCATGAACATGTATTCTTCCTTGAAATACATTACAGCTATATAACAAACACGCAGATAACATCTGGTCACTGGTTTGTGCAACTAACCTGATTATATTTTATATGCATTTCAGCACTGCAGTGGTTTACTTCCTGCAATTGGGAAGAACTGCAAATACATAAACAATATGCCTATAAATATTATGCAGATAATAGTACTACAATATAAATACTGCATCTATTTTACAAAGCATTATATATGTTAGATATATGTCAGTATATTACATGTTAGATATGATATGCACATATAAAGATGTATGTGCCTGTGTACATCTATACAAGAAGATTACGTAAAGGCTATCAATTTTTGTTTGCTGTAATAATGAAGCAAGCAAACACCTCTTTAATTATATCTATAATGCAGAGGGGCGCAGAAATAAGGATCCTCCTTAATAAGTCTGTAAATGTTAATGATACGAACCACCTCTCTACACCACTGAGTGGTTTTACAGCAGCGTGTCATCGTGACACATAACACCTCAAAATTTCTATCAGCATATTTCATACTGAACTTGCTCATAAGTCCATCGGTTTCTGGTGTGCAGTACTTGCTTTTTCTTTTTTATTCTACTGTTTTGAATTGAGTGAGAGAAACTCAGAACAAAAGGCCAGGGTCAAGTTCACGCAAATATTGAGCGTGTGCTGCAAAGAACATTTCCATTTTGCTGCCACGAAGGCTGCTGTCAGCACAAAAGCATGTTGCAGGGTACCTATAAGACCCAGCCCAAGAAGGCTTTACGCATGCGACCTTACAGCTCTGACGGGTTCAAACCAGTTTTGCGTGATGGCACATTCCTCTCTGTGGGGTTATTTGCACCATCCACCTTCGGGGTGGATACTGAGAAGTGCCACGCAATAGGGGAAGAGACAGGAATTCACACCAGCCCCCCCCCCCCGCCCCCCCCGACGCAAAATCTCTCCTGACACATTTAGCAATCTGAGCAGAACCACAGTATTGTCAAACGGGAGACAATAATTGCTGCGAGGCTAACGAACCATGCCACGTGGCTACAACTGGAAGAGGAACAAGCAGTCCCTGCTTGGCTCCTCCATCATCTCAGGGGGCTACCCGATGCCGGTCCCCAGGGACACATGCCGCTCACCCTGCCAGTCCCTGGGAAAGGTGCCTGGGACCCCCAGGGCTGCACATGGGGGAGCACCTGCCCGGCTCCCGTGGACTGCAGAGATGTTTAGGGCTCTCGGGGAAAGGTGATGCAGGGCAGGCCAAAACTGTCCCACACATAACTGGGACTGAGGAAACCAGAGGGGGTGGTTTCCAAAATCTTACCTCTCTCTGAGGTTTTTCTTTCTGATCTCTTTAATTCTACTTGGAGTGGATGAGCTGTGATTTGCTTATGACCTGCACAGGCTGTCTTGAATAATGTATTTATCTGAGACATAATCAAATATGGCAGCCAACAGGACTCTGATTCCCTAACAATTTGCTCCAGTTTCTTTTTCATTCATGAGGTAGACAGTTTATTTGGGTTCTTTTCTTAAAACAAAGATATTTTTTCTGTTATTCACCTCCAGACATCAGCTACCACATATTTAATAAATATTGAGTCTTAAAGTCTTCTCTGAGACAAATCTCTTGTAGGCTTCAGTATGAGCTTTGTATAACTCCTACAGAATTATTAATGTATTTGGAGATTGAGTTTTATCTCTGTTTCTAGCTCTCCTATTTAATTTAACTACTTATATAAAATGAAAATGAAACTTGCAATCATCTTCAACTGAAAGTTTGAAACCTTACCATCATGCCAAGATAGCTGTCTAATATAGAGCTGAAGCAACAGGAGGAAATAGGAAAATAAACAAGTCCAATACACACTTGAAAGATAACTGTACCTAGAGAAAGGGATGCAAGGAAAAGCAACATCATTTTTCAGGAAGTTATGCACTAAAAAGAGCTATGACAGACAAAATGAGTTGCTCCTGTTGGTTTTATTATGTTGGTAAGAAACAAGAGCATTTCTATTTTTGAGATGTACTATCATTTCCTACCAGGACCATTTTTACTAATATCTTTTAAATACAAATAATTTGTGTTTCTTGTTTGAGAAATATTTTATTTTAGTTTTGCTTTGCTCTCCTTTACGGTTCCACGTCAATAAAGAAATAGGACAATTAATTTAGTTAACTTATCACGCATGATGTTCTCCATCAAAGACAGACAGACACCAGGAATAACCACAACAAATTCCAATTCCACATTGCTTTTAATCCTTTCGTCTTACAATTTATTTATTGTCCTCTTAGATTTTGCAGAAGTTTACAACAGAAATATGTTTTTCCTTCTACCTGCTAATTTCAGGCTGACAGACTCACTGCAGCTACTATAACAACAGTTGTATTTAATTAGAACATTCTTGTCAGCTCGGGAAGATGGGACAGAAATTATTGAGTAGTTTCCCTACGTCTCCCTGGTGGAGGTAAGTGCTAGTAGCAATGAGAACCTCAATTCCTGGCTCTAATCCCCTCTTCCTACAGTTGTTTACCACTGAGAAGGAACTCAAAAGCCAACACAACTGGTTGTTTGGGAAAACACCAGGAAAGCATAGATCTGAGGATGTGCCAAAGGAAGACGAGGATTTGGACTCTTTTCTGTCAGCTACTCCGGGCTGCTGACGTGGCCAGCGGGCTCTTGGGAGGAGTGGCTGTGTTACAGCGTCATCTGGGGTGCAGAAAATTGTGTATTCCTGAAGACGCGAAACCTGTGTCTTCTGGGGGTTACAAATCAAAACCCGGCCCACGGCTCTCTATATTACGTCCAGTGACATTACCCTCTTTGTTGCTGCGTTGTACTGCATTCCAAAACTATATATTAACACTGGTTAGCTTGTTACTGGATCATACCTGGCACTGTATTGGTAAATCATTCAGCTTGTACTACTCACAGCTTTATGAAGACTGAAATTGATTTAATATACATACACGCGTAGCTGTGTGCATGCACGCGGGTTTATGTATAAAAGTGATCTCTAACCATCCTGTTTAAAGAGATAAAAAGGTAGCTGTGTGAGTATGTATGCACTTGAACATATTTATGTGTTTGTATGTAACACAGTGTCCTGGTTTGAGGTAAAACAGAACCAATTTTGTTCAGTAACTTCGCTTCTCAGCTGGGCCTCTTCTAACTACTGAAATGAACTGCATATTGTGCAGACAGTGTTCACTCTCTCAGAATGATAAGACCATGTATGTAATGTGTTCATAAATACAAATGAAAGAGGTAACTATTTCAAAAAGTCAGTACTTGCACCAAATTTTGCCTTTCACTGATGATTTCCATTTTGTTTTGTAACTGGGCAGTGAAGAATGGTGACAGCACTGGGTGAAAAAATCATATCTACTTTCAAGTTATTTTAATCTGAGAAAGTATCTAATGCTGCTGTGGAGGGATGCGAAGACCGAGGGGAGGACCGATATGAATAGAACGGTTAGGATACAAGTAACAGGGAAGGCTGAGAGGAGGATGATATAAACAGAAGAAAACCTCTCCTTTTCTCAGGAGCTCTAGTATCTCTCTGTAAGATGCGTGGCTCACTGAATCCATAGGACTGAGAAAGCCAGAGATAACTCCCTTGAAAATGGAAAGAAAAGACAATACGATGAAAAAGGCTGTGACAAAAAAATAAATAAAAAATCTGTCCCCCCAAAATATCACAAGCCTAAACAGTTCCACGTGTAAATATCATATGTGTATTATTTGTCCAAGATTATTTGAGTTTTCATGAGGGATTTCATCCTGAGGCTTTTCTGTTCAGATCCCTGAAAGCTCAGTCAACGTCTTATTAGACGGAACTTGGTTTAGCTTCAGGCTTGTCTTCCTGCAGATATAAACACCTTATGTAAACTTTTCAAATAAGGGTGAAGAAAGCACCCTTACTGACGATGAAAGCAAGCCTTATTTAGTTGTGGAGCACTTCTAATATAAGATAGAATAAGGTTTAATGAATGAACACAGGATACATTATTTTTTTCACAAATCTGTAATTTCAGGGCTCTGTTTTGTCTTTGAACACAACACATGATTAATCTCAGTGTGGGATTTACAAAATCCGCTTTTAGCCATAGGATATACTTAAAAAAAGAGGAAGTGAAATATGGCTTGTGCTAAACTTAGCAGCTTCGGCAATTAATCAAATTTATTCATTGATTTAGTCAAGCGAAATAGTTTGCTAGGTAAGTATAGAAATTGTTGCTGCAATTTTGAATACTAATATGTATCCAGCCAAAAGAGCTTTAGAATAAAGAGGCCAGTGTGATTTATTTGTAATCCCTTTAGTTGCTTTTTTATTTGTTCTTTCAGATTGCAGAGACTAAAGAATATGATACTTACCCAAACCCTTGGATTATTTCCGTGCAGAAGATCTGGCCTTAATGCTCTGTCTACGTGTGTAATAAAATCAGATGGGTTCAAATGACCCTGCTACAGTGATGCACTCTTGATACTGTCTACTTATTTGAAGCATGCAAGTGTGGTACCTCGTGCCCATTCTTTCTCTGCCTGCACGTGATCGGGCACATGTTAGGCTTTATTAAAGGACGAAATTATGGCAAGTCCTATTTATCCTGGGAGCAGGGGAGTGAGTTGGTCAAGCTCCCTTTCACTGCTCTCAGGGTGTCTTAGCTACACTTTTATTTCAGCATCTGCCTCCAGATGCATAAATTTCAATTAAAATGAAATTTCATTTAAAATTAAATGAGGAAGGAACCTTAAAATCCCACATTGTATATTCTTCACCAAGGGGGAACCCATTGGGAACAGCCTCCAGCCCAACGCAACCCGTAAATAAGCCTTTGCCTGCTCAGGTCCCAACCCCATTGGCCTCTCCTTTCTCCTGCCATCATTTTGACATTGAAGAGCGCTGAGCTGTAAACCTCAGGAGGACACCTCTGATGAGACCACACTGAGGAAATACGCACTCCCAATTGCTACTGACATTCCTCTCATCTATTTGGGGTGTGTGTGTGTGTGTAAGAGACCGATTGAGTACCCAAGGCTCTAAAATTCATTTCATGCAGAACGGAGTCTGAGCTTTTAAAGGAGGGGAGGGAACAGGGAGTAGATGGTTGGAAATAATGTTGAAGGAATGCCATTTTATTTTGTATAATGTTAAGGACGAGGATGTGAATGAAAACATTTAATGAATGTGAATATGCACTGAATGGGGACACCTAATACGATATTTGACTTTAAAACCTGGCTTTGGCAGAAGCAAGCAAAGATTCTCAAGTCTGAGGCAATCTGAATCCTCGGAAAGACAGGCATAATCTCCCCATGTCTTCTGCAGCCTCATATACTGAAAATGCTATTCTACATTTTCGAGTACACTTTTCACCAGTGGCTTTTAAACTATTTTGCAAATCGTGTCAGCATCACTGCTCATGTTTCACTGAGAATACATGGGACCAGAAAATGAAATGGTTTGCTGAAAGTCACTTCAGGTCGGCAGCGGTCCAGATTCTGTGCAAGTGCTTTACCGTGTTTCCCCTGCTTGTGAGATTATGAGAATATTGACTATCATTCCCTACTGCGACAGTCTGCTGTTCTTGTCATCCTGTAACTTAATGTGCAAAGATACACTGAAAAACAAATGAAATGCTTAGGATCACCTGGCCATAAGGCTGAGTAGCAAGCACTTCTGCGTAAGAACGAAATGAATGGCTGTCTCACAGTACACACAGACTGATCTCGCAAATTAACAGTTACTCAAACTTACTTCTGATGTCAAAATACTCAGAACAACTCCAGATGCAAGAGCTAGTCAAGGACATCACTAATAGCTGCAAGATGAGGACTGTCAGCATGTTCTCAAACATTTGAATGAAAATATCCGGCAGGAAAATCAGAAGGAATGGCTAACTTTGCATCAGGTCTTACAGTCTCACTGTACCTGAGCCACTCCACCCTGATCTTTACAGAAACATATGTACCAGAGGTCTTTTGTTCTAACTTGAATCCCTAACCCTTTTTTTTTCCCCCTTCCAAATAAAAAGGAGCTTTCAAGAGTAGTAATTAGCTAGAACAAGAAACACTGCACTTTGAACTCCACTGATGAAAAATTCTAAGTCAACTCTGAACATTTTTATTCTTACTCTTGTTCACCTTATTATATTGGGGCCTGTGCTTTTTTGAATTATATAATTGCACACGGAAATCCTGCACATAGCATGGTTCTCTTCTTCCCACCTCTTGGACTAACATTTATATATGCTTGTAAAGCGTTACCAGTTAGGGACCCGGATCCTAACCATGCATACTAAGGCCACAAGGTTTCTTTTTAGATTCTATGCCTCAGATTAGTGTTCTTCTTATACTAGATAAAACAAACTCCTTCCAGGTTACCCACTAAAACAACAAAACCCAAAATTTGTTATGAAACCAAAATTAGTAAGCTATATAGCAGGAAGTACAGCATCAGCCAGAAAAACATCATTGCTTATTGTGAGACAAAAATATTCAACAACCAGTTAAGCTACACTTGCTTAGGAAGATGGAAGGAAAGACGAAGACGAATTCCATAAGAACACAGAAATCGGTGAAATTAAGCAGTTTAGTCAATACTTTTCCACCCTCTGAAAGCTACTGCTATTCTTGCATGGGATTGAACATGGAACAGCTGCAGCCTAGGTCATTATAAAGCTAAAAAAAATCAGCAGGGGTCATTTAAAGTAATCTGCATAAATAGTATGAGGAATTGCTATTTCAGCAGTACATGGTACTTGCCATTGGTTTAAAGGAGTACCTTTGTACATTATATTATCTTGGGCTTAATGTTTTTCTAGTCAAGCTCTGGGCATCTCCTACAGTTGCTCATTTCTCATGAAGCTCAATAGCAAATGCACCATTTTAAATAATTCAGAAGTGATCATTTCACTTCCTCCATTGCAGGAGTTTGGTTGTTAGGTGTTTTTTTAAATATTACCTAATGTTACTGGACAAGGCCACAGGGATCAAAACTAGTCTCAATAATCTCCCTCAGAAATTGTCCTGGTGTGTCCCAAAGAACTAGGAGACAAAAAGATGCAGCTCCCTTCCATACAAGTAGATACCCTGAGGAAACATTGCCTTGATCTCTTCTGACTGAGAGCAAAATATGCTGGTCTGTTTAATCGCTGCATGGAGGTAGATTAAAGTTTGGGAACGGTAGCTTGCTCAGGCTCTTTCTGGGGTAGATTTGCCAGCTGAGACTTTTCTGAAGCAACAGAAGTAAGCATACAGATTTTTGGGTCTGATGCGAGTACTGCTAAAAATGAGTGAAAAGGTTAATTTTGTCTTGAAATACGCTATATGTGGTTGAAAGGTCATGGCCACACGAGTGCCCTTTCGGTGTGTCGTTCTGGGTGTCTGCAGGCTGAGCAGCAAGGGCTGTCGGGGCTGCCAGGCGGGATGGTGCTGCCTGTGCCGCTGACGGCCACCAACGCCAGCCGGCACGGCCGTCCCACCTGCCACCCTCTCACTCCTGGGGGTCAGCCCTTCACTGCTGAAGGGAAACCAGAGACCGGCTTCCAGCTTTGCCGTAGGGTATTTAGTCCCCTCTGGCCAATGCTTGTGATAGTCTGCTCCACGAGCTGGTGTTTCACTACAGAAATCTAAGCTAGATGATAACTGATTAAACTATTTAGGTCACATAATTTAACAAGTTACTAAATATTACCCAAGCCTCAGGTCCTGGAAAAGGAGGCAGCTACTTCTGAATCGAGCAGAGAAAATATTTTCCTATCTGAAGACAGATCAGACAGTCTCGTAAAAGGAAAAAATAAGATGGTTCCTGGATATCGTGAAACAACTCATCAAAACAAATCAGAGCACTGTTGGGAACTTTAGAAATCCACCCAAAACATTGAATAATATATGAGTACATTTATAAAATCTTTAAATCAGTGTTGCACTTAACATATGCGATCTGTGAAAAGGACAGAGATTTATAATTTTTTTTTTACTCAAGGCTACTTTCAGAGCCCATGGATACTGCCATCCAGAGAAATGCAGTTATCTAGTATATACTGCTAATGTTATTTATACCATTCTTTTTCCAAATATTCAAAGAAACAAGGTAATCCCAGACATTCCAGTATGTTAGCACTCAAACATCCCAAATCAATTTAATCTGTTCTATAACTTCTCTGACTTCTCAGGGTTGCATCAGAGAATAACATGGTCCACTGTAGCATATGAAGTCTTTTATAATTCGACGGTAACCAACCTTCTTAAAAATTCTCCTAAAACATCTACATCAAATTCAGGAGGTGAAATTGTCCTAGAACAGAACTTCAGGCTATAAAAATAAATCTACAATGTAATTATTTTGGGGAACAACTGGCAATTAGGAAATACTAAATTCAAGGACACAGTCAGATATTTTATGACTTTGCTAAAAGTCAGAGGTATGATTTACTTTTTGTGTTTGATTAGGTCACCAGATAAATAGCATAATTAGGAATAATAATAAAAACCGTGCATTTTAGTAGAGACACCAGCCAGCTTTCTCTCACAAAGAGGAAACATATGTGCCTTTGTGCAACCCATAACATGAAATATGTTTCAGGTGCCATATGCTATCTTTCCTCTTTGGATCCCTTCGAGAACCCATATCCCCTCAAAACCTTTTTTTTTCCTCAATTGCTTCTTTGCATCAGTCACACTCACATTTTTTAGTCGTAAATTTGCATTTTGGACATCATTTTTTGCGAGACATGACAGGGTCATAAAATCAATTCCAATGAGCTGTGCAAAATTAACAGATGAAATGGTGCGTTGGGTTTGTTTTCACCACCACCATCATTAAGTACAAGGCTGGCTCATTATGGGGAGACAATGTTTAATCATCCTCCAAATTTTGCAGATGGATTTACGTCTGTGCATATCCTCTTCCGTGATGCTCAACAGCCAGGCACAGTCTGTTCCAACCGTCTGTAAACAGGACCCAGTTCAGCAGGCTGCACAGCATTGCAACACGTGTTTGTGTCTCACTGGTTTCAGAGGAGTTGAAGCCCACAGCTAAAGCTAATAAACCCACGCTAAGGCCACACGCTGACAGAGACTGGCCTTGTGCATGGGCATTGACGCCTTTGTGAGCTGAAGTTCACCACGAGCTATGAGGGCTATACTGAAATGCAGCAATCATGACAACTGCATCTTGATTAACCAGTGCTGCTACTGCAAATGAAAGGGTGGGAAGAACAAAAAAACAGAAGAATCCCCAAAGTATCAAAAAGCAGGAACAAACGGCGAATAGTCATTTTCCTCACAAGATTAGAAGACATTCTAAGAAGAATTAAAAATATATATCAGCCTATGCTTACCATTTCCTTGTCACATTCCTAGCAACAACTTGGGGTTAAATTATGCTTGAGGGAATCTTACTTCGGTCTAATTTCTCAGCATAATTATTTCTCTCCAGAAAGGATGACGTGTGGGGGAGGCACTGCAGAGCTTTGAGGTTCCTTTTCTCAAACGAGACAAATGAGCAATGATGCCCAGGATTTTGCCAGTGGAACTTCATCCCAGCCTTGCCCTTCAGCTTCTCAGCTGAAGAAATTGTGAAAAGCGTAACCTGGCTTTTCACAAAGAGGAGCCTCAGTGATGCTAAATCTAGCACTGAACCTAGTTTTCTAAGTTTTCACCTACTGGCAGCAGATTTAAATGGTGACTTTAGGAAAACGTATGCAACTCATTGGACAAAATTGCTGGAGAGTATAATTCTGCTATTGCTATTTGAGGTACAAAGAGCATGGGGTTAGTTTTCTTTCTTTGACTATATTATTTATTCAAAACCTATTTTTTTCTTTAGATAATCCAGAAAGAGTATCAAGATTGAGAAGCCTGTACTCTCTTTATCATGGTGTGCTTGACATTGGTTGGCTCTATCTCACAGCTATGAAGAAGAGCACAACAGCTGCTTAATGCCATGGCAGAAATAAGACATCTGGTATATGGTTACCACTGGCTAGAAAAAAACAACCAGAAACCCCCCAGAGAATAGAAAACAAACCACGACAATCACAGAATCACAGAATTTTCAGTTGGAAGGGACCTCTAGAGATCATCTAGTCCAACTCCCCTGCTAAAGCAGGATTGCCTAGAGCACATTACTCAGGACTGCATCCAGGCGCGTCTTGAAAATCTCCAGAGAAGGGGACTCCACAACCTCCCTGGGCAGCCTGTGCCAGTGCTCTGTCACCCTCACCGTAAAGAACTGTTTCCGTGTATTTGAACGGAACTTCCTGTGTTCTAACTTGTGCCCATTACCCCTCGTCCTGTTACTTGGAACCATTGAAAAGAGCCTGGCTCCATCCTCCTTCAACCCACCCTTTAGATACTTGTACACCATAATAAGGTCTCCCCTCAGCCTTCTCTTCTCCAGGCTAAAGAGTCCCAGCTCTCTCAGCCTTTCCTCATAAGGCAGATGCTCCAAGCCCTTAATCATCTTAGTTGCCCTTCGCTGGACTCGCTCCAGCACTTCCCTGTCCCTCTTGAACTGGGGAGCCCAAAACTGGACACAGTATTCCAGTTGTGGCCTCACCAGTGCAGAGTAGAGGGGGAGAATGACCTCCCTCGACCTACTGGCCACACTCTTTCCTATACAGCCCAGGATTCCATTGGCCTTTTTGGCAACAAGGGCACATTGCTGGGCCATGGATAATTTACTGTCTACTAGGACCCCCAGACCCTTCTCCTCAGAGCTACTTCCCAGCAGGTCCGCCCCTAACCTGTACTGGTGCCTAGCATTCTTCCTCCCCAGGTGCAGGACCTTGCACTTGGTTTTGTTGAACCTCATTAGGTTCTTCTCTGCCCAGCTCTCCAGCCTGTCCAGGTCACGCCAGATGGCAGCACGGCCCTCTGGGGTGTCAGCCACCCCACCCAGTTTGGTATCATCAGCAAACTTGCTGAGGATACACTCTGTCCCCTCATCCAGGTCATTAATGAATATATTAAACAAAATTGGACCGAGTATTGACCCCTGGGGGACACCACTGGTTACAGGCCTCCAACTAGACTCTGTGCCGCTGATCACAACCCTCTGAGTTTTGTACAATGAGGCAAAAGACTCGGGTTCAGTCTCAGTCCTCAATGGGCCTGTTGCTTTTCAGGTCAGTGAGGTCTAGGTTGTGCTCACATGACATTTGGGCCATGTATCATAGAACTGATTGCTCGAATGCTTTATACGGACAAAGCTATTTACTGAAAGTTAATGCTTTCTTAAAAAAAACGTTAAGATAAGACACTTGGCAGGTTCAGAAAGAAGAGATGATAAGTGGTGAGATAGTAACAGTGAATGATGATGGCGGGGGGGCGGAAGGGGATCAAAAGGGGAAACACAGCAACTAAAGGCAGATGTCCTCTTTCTGGGAAACCACACATACCTCATCCAGGACCCACTGTGAAGAGCAAGTCACTCAGATGACGTACTGCAAGGCCCTTTTACTGGTTATTAACCAAGAAATAAAGACTGATCCATTTTTTACCAAGAAGCAAAGGTTGTTTCAGAAACCGGGCTACTATACCGTTGCAGCTCA
The DNA here is from genome assembly GCF_965231255.1 of Vanellus vanellus. Lineage (NCBI taxonomy): Eukaryota > Metazoa > Chordata > Aves > Charadriiformes > Charadriidae > Vanellus > Vanellus vanellus. The sequence continues at coordinate 134,743,505 of NC_138906.1, read as the reverse complement.
CTAGAAACCAGTGATGCAGAACAGGCTGTGCCAGTAAACAGAAAAAATATGGGCAGGTATGGATCAAAAATTAAAAATTTTTTCCTAAATGAGAAATATAGGAAAAACATTCAACAGAGGAGAGCAAATAAATGATATGTTATTACTTGTATCCTCTGAGGATGGCAGATATGGAACAACCCAATATAAACACTGAAATCCCAGACGAATGACAGTAAGATGATCCAGGCGACCCCGAAACTGGTATCGTTAATGAGACTTCTTGCTCTCTAACCTTGCATAAATTTAGTGGCAGAACTGTGAAGCAAAGCACCTTTCTCGTCAAATTAATATTATAAAAAAACCAAGTTGTTAATTTTCTCTGACATTTTTTATATAATCTACCATGTATTAAAACCCAGGAAACTTTAATCGGATTATTTTTCAACGCTCTCAAGTAACATGCTTTGGGGGCTTTTTCTACAAGGATAAAATTAAAAGAAATTATTCAAGCTTTCTTCATTTGAGCAATCTTCTAGCAGCTTGATGTCTCATCTCTTTCCCTATATTCTTTAGGAAGGGACTAGACACATTTAATTCAGGATATAAAACTTAGCAGGGCCCCCACCTTTTCTTATTCTGCATTTAAGAGACTTGCAGATTCATAGTCATGCTCTAAATACAAATCAGCCAATACATAAATAATGATGCATTATTATTTTATTATCATTAATAAATAATAGCAACAACAAGAAATTTTGCCTGAGTCAGAACTCCACAGTTTGAGTCCAAGACTGGAGTTTATTCTCTGATGGGAAGAGAACCAGTAATGATGGGATGATATGGACCAGAATATGAGACACCCATTTCATATTGATAAGCCCATTTTTCCCAGGAGAGTGACTCAGTACAAGAAGTGACTTGATGCAGGAAAGCCGTAGGCTTATGTGGGTATACCTGTGCTGTAGGTTCACTCTTGCGGACATGCAAAAAAAAGCATGATGGCAAGTTATACCTAAATAAACACACTCTTCTACTCTCTCTCTCTTCCTTCCCAGGGAAAAGATGGTCTTTTAAATAGACTTGAAAGCAGGGCTTTTTCATGCTGAGGGCGAATTCACAACAATCAGAGACCAGTTAATAATGCGGGCATCTGAGAGCAAGGCCTCGTTATTCAGCTACAAATTAAAGTAGGGGATGGGCAACTTCTGCCTGGCTGTGAGTAAATAACAAAAAAGATTACTGGCCACAGCACAAGCTAGGAGCTGAAAAGAGGATTAATGTGATGTTTTCCAGCAAGACGGCTTTTTTCCCCAAGCTCTAGAAAAGCTACATTAAGAGTAATCTAAGCTTTTATTTCCAACAATGCCAGGAGAACATTTCACAGCCAAGAAGCCATTTCTTCTATCCTAGAGCGCGCCGAAGGAGCTCGCGTCGCTTCCCCACACAGCACTGGTGACTGCTTTGCAAAAACAAGTAGCGGGTTATCAGGTAGAGACAATAACAGGAATTATTTCTGAACAACCACCATATTTAATCATGCGATTTGGAGGTGTACCTACTGTTGTACCAGGGCAGGAGAGCACTGCCAACTAGATGACTACTCCAGCTGGCAGTGGCACCGTTCAGGGGCGGCGCTTGCTCTACTTCGTGCGCTGAGGTGCTGCCGGGTTTTGCATACAAACCCCACGTGTCAGGGGCTGCTTAGGACTTAAGAGGGTGATGGTCGGATGTTCAGACACAGCTGTACGCGTCTGTGCCAAGGCCAAGTACCAGGTGTTTCAGGGCTAAAATTTCTCATTCAACTGCCGCACAATTTTGCTTTGCAAAAAGCTATCTTGCAGGCTTTGTCTGGGGAGCTCAGGTTTCACCTAGGCTGCTTCTTTATCTCTAATGTTAACAGCAAAATGCCACATATGGGATAGTCAATGAGACTGCCAGTGAAAGTCAGGCTTCCACCTCAGACCTCCCTCAGCATTGAATGGTTCACCTGGAGAGGATCCAATCTGAAATAATTGTTGAGAAAAAGCATCTGTTTTCCACAGGACAGACGTCCCCTCCCCCAAATCCACCCCAATTTGGTTCGATTCCACAGACAAAATGACATTTGAAGACCACTGTTTCTTATCTCAAAAGTTCACTGCATGATGTGGAGGCTGTTGTTAGGGCTGGTAACCCTGATGAAGACATGCCATATATACAGGACTCCACGTATATACAAATATCCATACATACAGGGCTTCCTAGGCATAGTGAAGTGCTTAAGAATGAACAAAAAAGAAAAAAAAAACAACCTTAAAATAACACAATCAAGGAAGTCTGAGCTCTGGGAGTTTTGAACCAAATTCCAAACTCTCTGAGTTGTGTTATGTTGGTGCAGGACCATAGTTTGCTGACAAGTACACACAATGTACTTGCACAGAATGAATTTGTTTCTTGCATTCAGAAAGCTTTTTTTTTAATAAAAAGAAAGAAAACAGAACACACTGGGGAGCTTAGGGGAAGCTTAGAGGGGTTTCAGACATCATGTCTGCATTATCATCTTTGCCTAAGTTCATAACAAAAAATCAAAATGGGTACAACCCATAGGAGTAATAGAGAAAATGGATGTAGGAATAAAAGAGGAGGTAAAGGAATACCTATGAAGTTAAGCTGATTCTAAAACTGTACACTAATTTTGGAGATTATCCACATAATAAGCACAGGTTGAATGCAATGACCTACACTGCTGTAATCTCGTGCTGTCCACAAGATCGACATTAAAGACATGGATCCAACATAACGATCATATCACTACTGACATAAAACGTAAGTAGTAACTTTGTCTATGTTAGAGGACATGATTTAGCAACACCAGGCATGAAAGCTGAATGCAGACTAGTCCTCAAATGTTGAAAACTCATGCCGAATCTCTTAATCAGATGTTTTATAAGCTCAGATTTCAGTGACCTGTGAAGACTTTAAAAAGTGACTGCACTGCCTGATTGTAACAGAAACCACGTTATCACCACTGCATTGCCGTCCAGTTTATGCAAACAAATGTCACACTCGACTCTCAGACAGACTTATTTCACAGTGACAAACAAGTCTCTTCAGACAGCTTGTTCTATGCCTCCTTGGAGGAAATGGCAGGTCAAGTTTGAAACTGTTCTAAATAAAACAGTACAGAAAAAGGCAAAAAAGTGAAGGGAGGAATAAAAATATACATTAGGATGGTCTGCTTTCTATTACATTTTTTTCCAGGGCTATTACCAGCATTAGATCTCCGGTGACATCCAATGATGTATCTCAGAAGAAACCCTCCCGCGCTCCATGTCATGACAACCTGTCACCAAAATGCTGAGGGATGTGTAAGGGAAGGTTTCCTTTCAACCAGCCTTCATGGTTCAACCTTCCTACGCTGTTCTGTATTGTCACCAGAGGCACTGGGATCTGAATCCCTGCACTCATCCAATTTGAAACAGGCATTGGTAATTAATTTCCACTGAGGGTTATAAACCCTTTCAAACCTATATTTAGGCCCTTCGTTATAATGTTTTGATAGACCACATGATCCTGAGGCAGCTGAAATAGCCACAATTCTTCCAACTCGGCTGAGCAGGACTCATTCGCCCCGATGAGCAATGCGGCAGGGCAGCTTCCTCCGTGTGCCTTTTGCTGCCTCGTGTGTGACTGATGCTGTCAGGCAGAGGAATGTTCCTCATGTACTTGAAGTAAAATTAAAGGGCTTTTACAGAGGATTTCAGCTAACCTCCCACACTAAGCTGCAGATTCTGAAATAAGCTCAACTTCTACAAATCAAGAGGAATCCAGATGGGGAGCTCGTTAAATAAGCACAAACTGAATCTGAGGTGGGTTTATGGTTTTGGGGCTTTTTTTTTTTTTTTTTTTTTTTTTTTTGGGTAAGCAACTTCTATTGCTTATAGCAAATCGACTGTCATAGTAACAGATCGGGTTCTTCTGCAAGGAGCTTGCTAGACATTTTAGGAGTAGACTGATTATCTGTGCATACGGCATTTTGCAATTCTTGATGTTTATGAGTTATTGGCCTAGTACTCTGAAAGATTTGTCATCCTCTCTTAGAAAAACATTAGAAGATGTTACATGTAATAACACATTATGCTAACCATCCCAGGCCGACAACTTCTTGAGAACAATTTTCTTCTCCTAACATGAACTGAATTTTATAAATGTGGCCATTTGCTTCTTTAAAATGCAAAGATCCTGCTGTTTTCCAAGAATATATATTCTAAGTCTTCCAAAGCTTAATGCTAGAATTATTCCACCACGATCCTGTAATGACTTAACATTATTTAATCATTTCCTGTCGGTTCTGACTTGTCTTCAGTGCAGTAAAAAAATTGCTTCTGTTCAGGAACTCTCTTTCATTTGTTTTGATGTGATTGATTTAAAAATTATTAAAGATGGAGGATTAAAAGTGCAGGAATAAGATATTCAGGGCCAGATTCTCATCTTTTTACTCATAGGAATGAGTCCATTGACATGAAGGTAACTAACGTGGGGAAAGCAGATGTTAGAGCAGGACCTGGACTCCAGTGTCCCTCAGAAACATGACAGCATCCAACAGTCCCTGTCTCCATTGGAGCTTCTTCAAATTTCGCGTTCCAATATACATATAAGGTGGTTTTGGCCTACCGAGGCAGAAGGTCTGTAAATGTAAATAGATAAAGGAATTTAATTTGTCATATTTGAAATGCTTATTTGCAACAGGGGTCCAACTACAGATTCTTCATTTGGTACTGTGGATTTCTGTTTCTCCTTTTGAGCCCTAAGAGCGTCTACCAGGGCTTCAAACTTTCCTGAGACCTTCATCCCTAGAAAGCTTGCTGTCTCGAGGTCTGTGTGAAATGACTTGCTCTAGATCCTTTGGCTCAGATGTACTGCTTCTGCTCCCGTGACCTGGATCTTGTGTGACATCCAACAAAGCTCCAACAAAGTATCATTTGGTGGATGTCAATACAGGCAAAAAATTAATAAGTAGGCAGGAAATGGGAAGCAGGCCCTTTTAAATAGAGAATATAGCTCAAGAATTGGCTTGCATCCAGTCTAACTCTTGTTTCCTCCAAACTGATCTTCCCAGTCCTAGTATGAAGCCTTTCTGTTCAGAGCTCCCAGCGGTTTCATTAAAGAATGACAAGATCCTTCTTCTAAAATCAGAAATGCAATTCTAGGTCCAACAGTCAGAGTTGGTCACCCTGTTCGGACTCCATACATAATACATGTGTCCATATTGGGTACACCATCTCCTTAGAGAAGCAGGAGATCACACTGAAGCTTCTTTTAAAAGAGGACTGCCCACACCTTCCCATGTTTACTGAAATGTTTGGAGGCTTTCCAGTGTGGGTGGCAGCTCAATTGTGCTAGCTAGCAAGTCTTTTACAGAACTTGGCACCACTGCTACTAACATGCAGTGGTATGGAAGAAACATCAGTTAAATGTAATTCAGAAGCACTGTAAATACTGTACCACATTGTTTGTAAACAAGCCTCAGCAGGTAGAAGGTTTGGACTGGAGAAGTCATTCTGGGAAACTGGTCACCAGTGAGAAGACCTGGGGAGAAATAATGTTTCTGAGGTTTTTTTCTCTGTGAACGGGGACCTCTTCCAGCCTGCAACTCCTCTCCAGTTCTCCAGAACTAAATGTTTTCCCTTCAGCTGTCCTTTGTGCTCTCTTCACTTTCCCTGGCTGCTTTTATTCTCTGTTTTCCTCCAGTTCCAGCCTTTTTGCCCCCTTTTCCCACCACAAGGCCACTTGGCCACCTTACCGCCATCTGCTGCCTCTGCTCTTGTTCCCCTGTCATGTCTCTTGTGGGAGTCCGGGCTGGACTTCATCTCACCTGGCCTCTGCTGAAAGATAGGGGTCCGACCCGAAATAGTCATCCACGCGCTCTCTATAAGCAATGGGGAGACACGCATTCCTGGGCCTCTTTATCTAGCCACTGATTTTCAGAAACATCCAGGGACTCCTATGGCCTTAGCTAATTTGATCAGAATTTCTTTGTAGCACGAGTGAGGATAGTGGACTGACAGAGAGGTGGATGCAGAAAAAGATAGATTAGCAATGTGGCTGCCTTTGGGCAACTCAGGCAAGAAGTATGTGGTTAAATTTTTCTAAGCTGCTCCTTACTCTGGTTGTAAAGAAAACCTCTACATTCATTGATACTTCTTCATCCATACAAATAAATCTATTCTTTATGTCTTCAACATCTCATATCTCAGCACTGCATGTATTTTTTTGCCCTTTTCACCTCACAAGTCTCTCCTTTTTTCTGCTGCAAAGAGATGTTTTTCTTAACACTTTGAGTATGATTAATCTGATCTTAACAGCAATTCTCTCACTCACCCTTCTCCAACACATGAAACATAACCTGCTCGAAGTCTCCTAGACCTTCCCCATCCACTACTAATCCCTCCACATATGTGCTTCAAATGCTGATGGCGTGTAGAGCTGCTGACACCTAACACATCCAGTCTGCTTTCAGAGGGGCACCTTCATCCCGCATCCTTGCACTGAACTCTTCAAAACCTTTCCATTACACTCAGTTCTGTGGAGGCTGCAATTTCCCACACCCTTGCTCAGTGTTCTTACTGTGCCCAGTTTTGGGTGCCGGGAGGGAGCGATGTAAATGATCAGGTATCTAAAAACCATGACCTATGAGGAAATACGTATTAGCTGCTCAGTGTGAGGGACAACAGGATGCGATTTATGTCAGATTAGTGAAAAGGGACTGGAGCAATCAGCTCTCCACATCTACTGTGGAGATGACAAGATGTAACAGCCTTCAATTTCGGCAAGGAGCACATAGGAAAAGCGGAACAGATTGCCTGGGAGGGCTGTGAAGACACCATCACTGAAGGTGTCTAAGGAAAGATCTGAAGTTTGTCAGAAGCAAAGCAGGTGTATTTGATTCTGTGCCCGGAGGATGTGCTAAGCGCTCTCTTCATGTCTCTTTTACTTTATTACTCCATGACTCAAAGATAAACACCTGTTCATAACTTCATTGTGCTTCTTCAAATATCTCTATACAAACTTCATTCATCATAACCCAGGAGAAAAAAGGACTAGTGCTTATCATAAATTGTGGTCTCTTTTTCTACCTGTTCAGGCACATTAACCCATGCCGTTTGGATCACTCTTCTCATATCAGCTCACTGACTGTACTGACCACATTAATAAACATAAAATACCCAGCCCTATACTGTACAGTACAAGTGGCATTCAAGAAAGACAGCTGTGAGTGGGACAGTAGTAGTGGGACTGACCTTGAAGCCAGTCACATACTCTTCCCAAAACAGGATACAGAGTATGTGGAAGCAGCAAGCCAGTTCCAAACCATTCCCCAAATGCATTCAGAAGTGCTCATGTCCTGCAGGCAAGCCTGGCTTATGGCAGCAAAGGTGTTATTTGTATTTTTCTTTTTCATAGTCTCTTAACTATTCATTACAGAACAGAAAATTTTATTGTGTAACATGATGCCTGAGTTGAAATTTTGTTGCTGGGCTATTTTTTCTATGAGCCATTTGGGGGAAATTTAGGAAAAAGTAATTACCTTTTTTCCCCCTAATTTTAGGGGTATTTTTGAAAACGCAGTAGTAGTAGTAGTGCCGTAGCAGTGAAGGACTTCTGTGCCCTCAAGCATGTCCATTTTTTCCATCTACAATCATCTGGTCTGATGCAAGACATTATGTCTCCCCAGAACTTCTACCTGGTCTTAAAAAGTTTTTATTTTTCAAGCATATGACCTAAACGCTGCACCAATAATGGAGTTGAGAAGAAAAATGTTGTAACTCACTGAAAGCTTTTTAGTGTTGAGAATAGGACACAGGCTTTTTGGGACATCTTTCATATTGATATAGACAAAACAAACTGAATAGCTCACAAATAATGATGTTACCTGACACTTCTTACGACACTAAAAGCTCCAGGACTACTACCTTGGGTTTTGTGAAAAACAAACAAACAAACAAACAAACAAAACCGAGGCTTTTTTGCTTGGCAAAGCTCTGCTGAAGGCTGCCTGGTAGCATAGAGTAAATTAAATAATCCCTCAATGGCCTTGGATGCCAGAGGATGCCATACAACTTTAGCACTGCAGTGGACTCTCGTAGACACCAAGCTGCTCGCTGGCAGCGAGAGAGTGGTCAGGAGTCTCCAGCACTGCCTCCCTCTCCAACAGAAGCTCTCTGATCACAGCCCCAGTATGCGGCTTATTCTGATCCTTCTTATGTGGCCAAGCCAGGTCCATTTGTCTCACCTAATTTTTTGCTACAGATAATATCCAACCTTCTGTGTTAATACTGTTTCTTCTACCCCATCCCTCCTTTTATAATAATGAGATGATCTGGAAGAAGGGTGGCTTGGCATCCCAGCAATGGCTACTGGGATGAAAGGTGGTTTATCTCCTCTCCACACTCGTCCATATATATCTACCAGAGAGAGCTTTCCCTCAGATGTCTTTGTTTTCTTTTCATGTCTGTCCATCATCTCTGACACAGTACCTCAGATAAGTGAAAACTATAAATGCTAAAGTGACATTTTTTACAGATAAAATCATCAGTTCAGATTCATCTTTGTGAAAAGTAGAGAAGAGGAAGAGAGCTGTTCAGCACTAACATACCTGATACTGTTGAGCTACATGAAAAAAAGTTTGTGCAAACACTGGTAATACCATCCCTAGTGGCCGTTAGCAACCTTCCATACATCTTTTGTTATGGTTTATGAACACATAATGCGTATTTGTGCGTAAGCGAAAGGGTTTTGTCACTCATTTTGCTTCTTAAAAGCTTGTGTTTAAGTGCGTCATTCATGTGGGCTACTTTGGGATTAAAAAAGGGAGATGGTGACCTGAAGGAAAGCTGCAATAGAGTAATTTTGGTCTGGAACTGCAGCATATCTGGACACAATTACACACTTGGCCACATATGGGCACTGCTTCTCTGCCTGAGACCCCAGCTAGCCAGGGGGACCCAGCCAGAACTGGCTGCACAGTGCCAATCCGCTCCATGAGGTTCACCCTTCCCTACATCGACAGACCCACAGGAATCAGGATGGAAGATGAGGACATCCTTGTAAAGCACTGGCATCAGAAGACTGAGTTGCACGGAATAGACTCTCATTTGCCTTATCTATTGGCTACATCATTAAAATGTTCAATGTCTAGATCTGAGAGAGGGATACAAATTGGAAGGGAATGCCTTTGAGCTTGCTGTGATTATGCCCAGTCTAGGAAATAAATGGATTGGGTTAAAGTTATCCATATAAAAACTGTCAAAGGGTATTTCAGAGCAAATGCCAAGAAGGCGAAGATGAAAAACCAGAAATCTGAACAGGAATGAAAAGAGTGGAGGACATCATTGATAGGACTGATAAGACATTGATAGTGCTGTTTTGGATGCATGACCACTGGGAACGAAGGAGCTGATAAGCAAATTGCGATGTATGAAAACAGCAGCTGCAACATTTGAAAAGCTTCATCTTTCGAAATAGCTGAACACCAAACCTCAGCATGAAGGGAGGGCTGAGAGAAGTTATGGTTTATTTTTGCCAGCTGAGGACAGGTGTGAGAGACTGAGAGCTTTTATGTTTTCTATGTATTTTTTCACCACACAAATGTTTGTGTAGTGACAGAATCAGTTCAGTTCAACTCGAATTTGAATTCCAGGTTTGATTTTGTACCATTCAATTTTCCACACTGTTTATTTTATACAGTCAATGCCAGCAAGAGCAGCACGAAGTAAACAAAAATCAGGCTACAGTGACATGCCCAGAGATCATACTACCAGATACCAGAGTGTTAACTGAGACTCGCTGGAGAGGAAATATGGCCTGGTTTTCTCACAAAATAAGGGAAATCCAAATATGTCCTCGTGTGATAAATACCTTAAACCAAGGTGAACGAGACTCCAAATAAGACAAAATCTAGGTCTTCTTGACTAATCCCTACCTGAATGTCATTTAAAGCCCCCCTCAGTTTTTTTTCTTACAATTAGTATGTTCTTATGAGTTTAAAAATTGCTGCTTTTTTTCAGAGTGGTTTCTGTATGAAGATTAGAGCTTTCCATGTTTGCCTTAGAAATATTTCCTAAATTTGGGTTGAACGGGTATTTGCTTTCTTTCTTTCCACAGAATCATAGAACCACTAAGGTTGGCAGGGACCTCCTGAGACCATCTCACCCAACACCTTCCTGCTCAAAGCAAGGTCAGCTAAAGAAGATCGTGCTTGACCATGTCCAGCTGGGGTTTGAATATCTCCAGTACATAATACCTAATTTACTACTCATCTGTTTAGCTCTCCTTAACCTGCCATTCTCCAGCTTTCTTTTTTTAAATTTGTGGGGTTTTGATCTTTTTGTTAAACTACATCTAGCAACAGCCACACGTCGGCTCCATGGGAGCTGGATTTTGTCAGGGGACACAGTCCATAACACAGCTGTTAACGCAAGTCAGTACAGGACTGCTCCGCCTCAATACAGTCCTGTGAAGACTGGGTGGCTGTGACTCCAACCAGTCTCTGACCAGTTGTTTCAGCGAGAGAGCTAATGATATGGCAAATATACATATTCCCCTGTCTCTGAATGATGGGTTTGGTAGTCCAAATTGTTACATAAGAGCTTTTATTGTCTTACACTTAACTTGCAGAGCTCTACCATCCATCACACAACCTAGCCTAGGGAAACGTGTCTTTCTTAAATTCCTCTTATTTAATCTCAGTTTTGAGTATATCAGCATACACATTGCAGTTTAGACACATTTCTACACTGAAGATATAATTGCAAATGAATAATATATTAGAAGCAAATTCCTCAGTAAATCAAAATATCCAAGGGCCAAGTAAACCTTTATTGCTTCCACTTAGGTGCCAGATAATCTGATTCACCTCTTCTTTGGGAAGAAATACTTCAGCTGGGTATGGGATGCCCACAAACAGCTTCATTTTATTAAAAAAAAAGGAATTGCATCCAGTCACCGCACTGACATTAAAACATGTATATTGATCTGATCAGAAGACCCCAGAAGTCCTTGAACATCTTTTATTTGGATTCCATTGATTTGGGAACCAGACCTCAATGAATCAGAAGAGGTTTTTTCATAATTTGTTACACCGGTTTCCATCTCTGAACATGTGTTCTCTGCACCACTTTGTCACTCCAGTTAAATTAGAGAACAGATTCCGGTTACATTAGAGAATAAATCTAACCTCAACTATAAAGCAAAACCCATTTCAGATTACGGAAGGCATGTAGTCTCCCCTGAAGGCCTTCACATAATTATTGTGAATTTCAATTACAAAACAATTCAAACAACTTCAGGGATTGTTTTATAAGGGAAAACTTAAAAGAGTAAATAGGGCTAGCTTGGCCAAATACAGACTAAGTTATTTGTCTTTCAAGCACTTCCACAGGAGAAAAATATTTACTGAGGATTAGAATGAAGTGTGTGTTCATGTGCTTGCAGGTTTGGATCTCAGGATCTAATCCTGCAATTTTTTTATACAAGTATTTTCAATATAATCAGTAAAAACACTTCCTAACATACTTCAGAAACATATTCCCAAGGGAAAAAAAAAATGGTAACAGCAACCAAATGCGGATGGCTTTAGGAATAACAATGTGGAAAAGGATTTTTAAGAGCTCGTGACTAAAGATTAGGAATAATATTTGATGCACAACAGAACAAACAAGTGAACTTTTAAGTGGGGGTGAAGTTCCATTAAAATGGGGAAGCTGTGCAATCATTTCCCTGACATGATTCTAAATTATATGGCATTTCAACTGTACCAACAGTCATCAGATTTTCTTCTGTTGTTGGTGCCTTTAAAAGCAATGTAATAGCCCAGTTCTAATTCAGTAAGTAAAACTGGAGTTTTAATGGCAATGTAAGAATACAAATGACAATGTTTTTATAAATTGCATGAAGTTCAAACATGCACAGCTTTATGAAAGCAAATGAGGATTACTAACAATTTCTTTTAGTTTCTGTAATCTGAGGTTTAATAGTAAAGAACTGCTTAAAATTTTTATGTTTAAAAAAAGTATGAGGCTCTATGGCATCTGACATGCTATGTGAATGTCTGTATTTAGAGACTGAAATACTGAAATTCTATCATGGACAATCCCTTTGCAAAGAAAAGGCAGGCTTCCGGTAATAAGCTTTTCTTACTCTTCTAATGTCTGCTGAATAATAAACGTTAATACTTTTGCCAAAACTGGAAAAAAACAAAAAGAACAAAAACTAAATTCTGTTCATGCCAGATCAATGTATATGGAGGTTTTGAAGTCTACATAATGCCTTTTGTTTGCTCTCCTGTTTTTGACTGCAGAAAATTACGGTCACAATGGAGACAGAATATACTGACTGAGCAGGCTAAACTGAATGTTTCTAATGCATGTACAGAAATAGCCTGTATATATGTAAATAGCACCTACATACATACATAAAGCTTTATTCAGGTTTCCTGCATCAGCGTTGACTTCATTAAGTCCTAAAAATAGCCTTGCAAAAGCTTTCTCCTTACAGGAACATAAACAATACTATGACTGTTCTATTATGAGCAGTGGTAGGCTGGTGCGCTTGTAGAAGCCTAAAAGAAATTGATGTGGCCTTTGAAATTTTTGACTCTAAAGAACCTAAACCCAATAATTAATTTACGAAATGGCTATCTCAAGGAAAATAAAAACTAATAAACAGTCATTTAACCCTTAGAACACTGGAGCTTTCCAGGTTGCCAGCAAAATCAGTGCTTTGGAAAATATATGTTGACATCTACACTCCATACTTACTCTCCAAAGGGTTACTTTAAGTATTATTAAGCAAAACTGTCAGCTTGAATGATTGCAGCGTTAACAAACAGGTTCTCCTTGGCAGCCAGGAAGCCTTCTATTTCATGCCAAGATGACATCTGCCATTTATAATTGCTTGAAAAAGACAAAGAATCTCCACTACAGCGCTGTAAACTCACGTCTTTTATCTTTTACTCTGATAGCCTGCACTTTGATCTTCAGAGCTATTTACTTTTAATGTATACAGAAAGAACCAAGTCTAGAAATGACAAAGATAGGCCTTGGCAAGGTGACTGTGACTTTTGGTGCTTGCTCTTTCGCTACCATTTGCTACATTTTTAGGCACAAAAAATTCTTAGGATGGAAACTCTCAGTAGGAAATGATCTGTTACGGCCAACAAAATGGCCCAATGCCTTAGTATATTGGCAACATAGCCATGATCTAACAAGCTCTGACAATGCATCCAATAGTGTCTTGTTTACCATTTGATGTCTGCTGATCAGAAATAACTCACAAAAATAAATAATTTGGGCTCCAGCCATTCTAGCAAATTAAACAGAGAAAGATACCCAAACTTATCCATTAAAAATAAGTGCTGTGTCTACAGGTAGTGGAAGAAGAGGAAACCTCTCTTTTAAAACATGTTACAGATTGATGTCAGTGTCCACACCAGCTATGGGGGCCGCTGCAGTACAGATGAGAGCTCACTCAAGTACAAATCAGAGGAGCCTCAGTTGCTTTCTTTCACACTCACATCTGCCATTAGGTATGAGTAGAGCTAACGCATACAGCCCTGTGTCTATTGCCTTTAGGTTCCCTCCCTGTTCTCAGTGTGCAGCTGCCTTGGATGAAGGAGGACCCAAAAGAATAGTTCTGCCATTTTTATTTTTTTTTGCCATGCACAGATTTTCCTCCACTTGCTGTATTGCCCGGGAGCAGCACATTTATTCTGAAGGATCAATATGGAGCACTTATCCTGGTTCCCTATATGCTACAGACGTGTATGATAAACTCATGCTAATTGTCCTAAGAGGTGTTAGGACCAGACTAGAACAAATAAGTATATGATAGAAATCCATACATATTTCCATGTAACTTTGCTGAATAACTGTGCATTAAATACAGAATTTCATCCTGGATTTCAACATAGATGTTTGGCTGAAGTTCTCTCCACACCTTTCTTTGCTCTGTTGTGCAAGTTTTCTTTGCAATTAAAAACCTTTCCACGGTTTACCCAGGAGCTCAGTGTCATCCCAGGCGGTGTGACTATGTCTGTCTGAAAGTCTGCTCCGTTACACAACAGGTATGGCAGATTTTTCGTGGCATGAACAACGATGAAGGATGTGAAGGATAAAAGTCTTGCCTGTTGGACCCTAACACTTGAGGGGCTGTTACAGAACTGTTTTTCACAACTATTTTGCACAACCTCTATTCAATAGGGGTTTTTCTGCACCAAGAAATTGGAAATACGAATGAACAAGCTCAGTATTGACTGTTACTATGTGTTATGATGTACCTGCCCGAAACAGATGGGCTGCAGGAAGAACTGGTGATCAAGTTAGATTCTGGCTGCTCTCAGATTAGGGGATTGCTCCGCACAGAGGTTTAGGTTTGGGGCTGTGTCTGGCTGAGAGGTGAACAGCTACCATAGAGGCGGCGGCAACTGTTTGTTTTTTATTCGGTTTAGTGGTTGCTTTTAACAGAAAGCATATTAGCTAATTTGCAAAAAGCAGGGGTAATCCTGCTTCCCATGACTGCAGTTTTGTTTTGGAATTACCATAAAAAGCAGACCTGAACTGAATTTTTCTCCAGGGTTTTTAATTTAATTATAAGATCTGAGACCTGCTGAACTTTCCCGTAGCTTGCATACCGATGATAATTCATTTCTATTCTTACTCAGTCTCCCAACAACACTGTATGTGTGAGTATGAGGGGGAGATCTACAGTTGCTGGAAGCTTGTACACAGCCTAGATTCTCATCAAATAATAACAACAAATGAAAAATGCAATAAAAAACATGACATGGCTTTTACGAGCTTAATCTAATTTATCATCCAAAAGCTTCCTTTAATATAAAATGTCATCACAGTAAAGACATGGTTATAAAGCTAATAGCAAATGCAATGAAAGGAAAGAGAATCCAGAGACATATTGTTTAGATCTTGCCAGTCACTTACTCTCCCCATAGAACTATAGTACAGAATAAAATTCATATTTGTCTTAGTTTTGCTCATGTCATGGAAAATTAAAATAAAGGAAGATTTAAAAGGTGGATTATTGTCCCATATTTTGTGGAAGTTCACACTGGTGTTAGCAAGAGGAGGGATTCAGCTTGGTACCAGCTTATATCCTGTAGAGCTGCCACAGCCACCGAAAGTCAGAACACAGGTCTTGAGAAGAATGCAAGTGCCTGAAACAGGGCTTAGGCAGATTTCAGTTATCAAAATCCAAAATGGCAAAGCAAAAATCTCCATTTCATGGGCTTTGCAGAAAACTGTACTTAGCTAGGCACCTTGTCTTCCTGTGCTCCCTCATCCTGAGCAGCCCCAGACACAAGGTGACATACAGAAACAGTACACACCAGCATCCTTCAGCTCCTCTGAAGGTATCACCCAGCACTGACAATAGTTTCTCATGCGAAAAGTGCTCAGACCTGTGTCTGCCGCACCACAGAGCTACCTGTCTCTGGGCTAGAGGTGCTGCCAAAGGGCTAACATGGATGTCGTGCTCTTTGCTCTTTCTGAAGAGGGTACAAGACCTAAGTCTCTGACTCCATGACTATTAACTAGGCTGGACTAAAATTCAAAGACTCACCTCCTAAGATTTGTTTTTTTTTAAAAAAAGGAAACCAACTTTTTTTTTTTTTTTCCAAAGCGCAGGCACAGACCCCTCTCCTCCGGGGAAAGGCTCGGACTCTGGCTGCTCTGCAGAGGGGCAGCCCTGACTCAGACACTGAAGCTCCAGAGAGGACCATGACTGATGCCAGTGTCCAGGATTTCCTACCAATGAGCTCCAAATCATCCCCTGTTCAAAATGGGAGCGTTTTGGATTGGTTTTCCAGACGTCTCACTCTTTCCACCAACTCCATATGGGTATCAGGGACACAGCTCCATAGTAGTTCAGAAGTTTTACAATGAGACAAAGTTTTGTAGGTTGCTCAGTGGACTAACCTGGGTATGCAGCCTCCTAAAAATGGACAGTGACAGCACCTGCTATGGAGGCAGTCTCCTTAGAGGACTCGAGAGGTTTCAGAGCTCGTGGGTCATCGTTAGAAGTTCTGCAATTGTTTTGTGCCTCAGTTTCTCATCTGTGAAAAGAGGTCAGGCATATCTCTTTTCTCCTACATGTTCTCTGCTTTATCTATTTTGTGTCATATTGTGAAACTTTTATTCAGGGGAGTGAATTGTGGTACTTAAAATACCACTGACTTTCCAGAAACTACCCATCAAACTCCTCATCAACATATGACAGGGTTACTTATAGTTTATGAGCTCTCTGAGGTGAGGGACAGTCTGTTCTTATGGGTTTCAACAGTATTTAGCAAAATAAAGACCTAATATTTAGTAGGTTTATTTCACGGAATCACGGAATTTTCAGAGTTGGAAGCGACCTCTAGAGATCATCTAGTCCAACTCCCCTGCTAAAGCAGGATTGCCCAGAGCACATTACTCAGGACTGCATCCAGGCGGGTCTTGAAAATCTCCAGAGAAGGGGACTCCACAACCTCCCTGGGCAGCCTGTGCCAGTGCTCTGTCACCCTCACCGTAAAGAAGCTTTTCCGTGTATTTGAACGGAACTTCCTGTGCTCTAACTTGTGCCCCTGTGATCAAAACGCTAACAAACCCTTTGCAGGCTTTTACCCCAGGAACTCTTCTTCTGCCCCATCTATGCACATGACTAGCTCTTGAATAACACTTTTTTACAGTCATTTTAACAATTTAGTGCATTGGATTAGATGAAAAGATCAGTTCTGTGGAGATGCAGATAGCCGGTTGATGGGATGCACACAAACATAGATGTTTCAAACTGGCATGAGAGTATCCAGTCGGATTTATACGTGTCAGCACCATGTGGGCCTTCTGCCAAATCACTGTACAGCTGCAATTTTTATATAGGTGCCAAATCACCACACAGTGGCTGGTTTTATACTGCTGGCTCATGCGGCTCAGAGCTGCCTTCGTTGACTTCAGCAGGCACAAAGGTGCTATGGATTGCAATGTTAAGGAATCTTTAACAGCGGGGGATTAACGAGAAGCGTTAGTACTGAATGGTAAATACCTCAATCCCTTTCGCAGTCACAGCTTTAGTATTCTGACTTCCCTGGAAGTGAAATGTAAATTTTGGAAAACTTCCCAAAAGCAGCATACTTTCCCCTTCTTTCACTAAGTTGCTCCTCAGCAAACATGTTTGCTATGTATTAAATTATGATCCTCTCAATCGGAGGCTGAGTGAGAATTAAACAAAAGCCCTAGCCCTAAGCTATTGAGATGTGAACTCTAAGAGAATGAAAAGAAACATTTCAAAGCAGAGAGGAGTATCTTGACTCAGAGGTAAATATCGGTCTATCATTTTTGCTTTGGATTTCAGAATGACCGCTGTGAACCATGAGATCCTACTTCCCAACTGCTTCTGTTAGTCGCATGTCATAAATATTCTAAGCTGATGGAAGCAGATGTTCATTTTTACATAGAGGTCACATATAGTTTCCCATATAGTTCTAGTCTGCAAAGCAAAATAATCTGATTTGTTATATAAACAGAATTGCATTTTAATGCAGTGTTTTCCTGTCATGTAACCAGAGCTCAGGTACATACAAAGTTGAAAGTTATCTGTCCAAGACATATGCGGGAATGAGATCCGGCTATAAAGATGACCTTTTGACACCAGTCAACCTTTTGGAAGACCCCATGGAACGGGGAAGTAGCAATGAATTTCAGGAAAGAGCATTACAAAGCACGGTTGCAGAAAGATAACATAAACAAGAGAGAACATTGTATTTTAAAGCCACTGACTGTCCTTTTTCTTGGTAAGTTAGCTGCAATAATCTCTGACAAAAGTGCCCTGAATAATAAATGTGAAGAATTGGATGGTACATGGAGTATATGTAATAGGGAGGGGGTGGAGATGCAATTACCGATAACTACTCTGAGACTGTACAGAATGCAGAGCGTAGGCTATTTGGGCACTTTGCCATGATTCTGAGTTAGCACTAAAGTTTTGCTAGTAAACCATGACAACCACTGTTTTTATTAGGTTCAGCAATGGAAATGTATCAGCTTGCCACACAGCATTAGGATGCAGAGCACTTGAAAATCTGGGCTGCTGTTGCAGCCTGAGGGTGGGATGAAATGGCTGGAACGAAGAATTGGTGCTACAGGAAAGGAGGCTGTAACACTCTCAGAGGATGTTTAATGCCCTGGTCAAGTCGATGAGTAAGAAACACTCATTTGGTCCCACCTCAAGCTCTGACCTTGCAACATCTGCAACTCCTACCCTGGCAGCACGGCACCAGCACCTCCCTTCTCCTGGGGGCATCTACACACAAGCAGAACTGAGTGGCCCAAATGAGCAACTGCAGCTGTCCCACGGGGACCAGGTTTAGGGCAAAAGTGTCTACAGCCCCAGCAGGACCCCTGCCCTTTGCACGGGGGCTCTGTGTTCAGAGGCACCAGAGTTGACAGTTCTCCTCTAACTCATTCCCCAGTGTGTGATCCCATGAAAAAGAGATGCTGGGAAGCATCTCTTGTTGTAACCCAACACATGCGCACCTCCACCACATGTCCTCCATGTCTCCTCTTCACCCAGCTCCCCCAGGGAGACTCAGGCAGATTTATCCAGCTTCGCTGCTGGATAATTGAAAGCACTTGCAGAGTTTCCAGTCTGCCTGGAATAGGCAACCTGAACCATTTTCAATTGTTACTTGTTGGACATGTATGGACTCTTGCTTCCTATGGAGAAAGCCAGATTCTCCATAGAAAAACTATTGACAGTAAGTTGCAGAGTTAAATATTTCTCACTGAACCAAGCATGAATTAAAAAGTACAGTCTCATATGAAATACTCAGTAAGCCATAACATGATGGGAGCTTAATTAGCATATACTCAGCTGACTACCTGCTTACTGTACAGGAACAGAGCCTTTTCAGTTGTGTTGATGAGGACAAAATTCCCCAATTAAATGACCGTTCCAATTAGGAGCTGAAAAAAATTAGCCACCACTAGCAAACTAATGACCAAGCAACATGTCGTTTTAGCGGAGAGTGACCAAAGATGACCCAGTGATTTTTGTAAGCAATACCAAATTCCGAAAAGTTTCTGCACAGCAGGAGACAGCGGCTCACCTAGGACAAAAGGTGAAATATTGCTGCCATTCACTCTTTTCCAAAACAACTGGTAATTCTTTCAAAGTATTAAAGTCAACCTATACTTTCAGCAGGGGATAGCTAAATACTCTCCAGTGCCATTTCTGAACACAATAACGCTTCCAAGGGAAGGAGATAGATACTGTCAATCTGTATTTCTGCAGTTCCCCAGACAGAGTCGTGCCACATAAGCCGATCTAACAGCTTGCTGTCACAAAAGTGGAGTCCCAGCGAACTCTCTTCCCACCTCTTCTGCTCCTGAGCACAAGCTTCTGCTATTTCTCTTTAAAAGGCCTGTAAGCTGATTTCATTCTTTATTTGTGGAGGAAACTAGAATAATGGGGCAAAAGAAAATTAATAGTTTTATTCCAGGCTGGGTAGTTGAATATGCTCTCCATGAGGTCTGATGAGGGCTATAGTAGAAAAAACAGGATTGCATGGTGCGAGCAGGGGTAGGAAGAGGAGGGGAAGAGGGACAGATAAATGGGATTGCCCCTTTCAGCAGCAGCCAGCCAGCAGACCAGACGCCAGCAGACCTCTAGCTACACATTCAGCGTCTCTTCAGTCAATAGCTCTGTTCCAGCAGTGCAGCAGGACTGAAAACCTGCAGCAATTACTGGCTTCAAGTATTCCCACTGACCAGAGGACTGCTAACTACCTTTAATTGCTGGCAGAAGTTCAAGTACCAATAATTCCAGCGCAGACGACCAAGAACAGATATCTGAAACGGTAGCTGCAGATGGCTTCACTCCCCCATCCCGATGGAGGGCGCACCGCTGCTAACTCAGGTGGTCATGCATGTGCATGCCAAAAGAGGTTTATGTTTAATTTTGGGAAACATGCTGTATATCGCGCTCTCAAGCGCAGATGGCTCTAAGGCACAGAGGCAAAGTCAGCTCTGGCGTTCAGCACTCTCGGTACAGCCACTTTTTATTTCGTGACTTGCTCGAAATAAGCAATTCGCGGCCAAGCCGAGTGCACAGCGATAAAGCCTTGTAAAAATGACTTGAAGCACAGCTGATTCATTCAGTTGCTTTATGGGGCCAGGGAAGCTGTATGAGCCGAGCCCAGGGTTTATGCCCCAGAAGCGCTCAGAGGACAGATCTTTGGAAGACCCTGCCCCGGAGAGGGGTAAGTTGTGTCATCTACTTGCCTGCAGGTAGTGAAGCAAATGGCATTGACTCCAGTTATTTCTGAGGACGCTGTTTATCAGGATGCCAGCTCTATGCATCCGTTAGTGTGCACCCGTACACTGCAAGGCGTTCAGGGTGGAGTGCCCATGATCGGCTTCCTGGCAAATAAAAACTGCACTGAGATTACTGAGCACATACCGTGTACATACGCCTCGTTCAGGCGTTGCCTTAGATCCCAAAGAGATACATCTCATCATCTCAGACGAGGAAAAGAATAGATATCCAACCTGAAAAGATAACTCCACTGTTTTTCATTTCATAGTTTACTTTGGAAGGTGCAATCAAGAAGTTATCGCTTTGCTACGTATCACAAACACTATTAAACATAAATACTGACATTAACTCTGGACTGGAAGGATATAATAAAGGCATTATACAACTTTCACTGAAGAGCATAATTCCTATTGACTACTTCATTAACAATGAGGAAATTAAGCCCTATAACAAGTTACAATCAAGTAACTAAATTTATATCATAATTAATTCGTTACGGGTGTGGGTAAAATTTTCAAGTGTCATTAAGAATATGATTTCTACCCAGAAGGACAATTCTACTTGTTCAACTGGGGGCCAAACTCAAAATGAAGCAACTAAGTGGTTTTTAGGGAAAGATAATTCCGGCAACAACTTCACATAATGAAGACACAAAATAAGGGCTGCCACGCAGCCAGGTTTCACCAGATCCCACAATGCCTTGCATTTAATATTAAGTAAGGTCAGACATATTCAGAAATGTAAGGTCCTTTCCTCCTAGGACAGACAAATAAGTGTAGTAGAGCATACTTCTCTTAATCAGGATGTGCGTAATCAGGATGGCACCTTATTAGGATACATCCCAGAGAACCTGTTTAGCTTAATGATAGTGAATGGTAATGACAACTGCTTAAGTGGGATAGTATTAGCAAAAATTTCACTTAATGGGATACATGCAGATTGTGTCAGGGGGTTAAGTGGTGTTTAACTAAGTGTGAAATTCTAAGCCCATGTCCCTTAATAAAGAAATTGTCGAATAATAATTAAAAGAAGAAATTGAAATGAACTATAATGAATAAAATTAGTGGCCTTGTGTTTATAGACAGCACCAGAGTGCTATGTACACAAAAAATGTACTTCAGAAAAATAACTTATTTTTTCCTTCCTGAACAGATTGCTATTTTTCAACTGTTTACATTATTTGAAGTAATTGATAGCCAGTTTTGCAGACTGACTCTAGCTGAGGCAAACCTGAAGCAGTGCATTGCAAGGGTTAGCTCTTCTGCGTGTGAATGACTTTACCTGGATAAAGGGTCCACATGGTAGGGTGCTGGTCTTTGACCAGATGCACTTAATGTAGAATTGCGTTCACAATGAAAGAAGATAATGAATTTCATTATCTGATGATTGTCTCCAATATTGGCTTAAGACTTAAAGTTCAGTGAATATTCATCAGTAAATACATTTGCCAAGAGCCCTCATGATAAGAAAAAAGCAAAGCTGCACTGGCAGGCAAGAGGCATTGTATTTTCCACTTCAGCGGCATTTCACAGAAAACTGTTTCTAATATTAACTTGGGGGTCGCTGCTACCTCGCGACTGAGGTAACGGTTAGGCTCCACACCAGGGAGAACAGATCTAGCACGTGTCTCCCCCCTACCCTCATCCCCTGCAGGCAGGCACCCACAGGAGGTGGACCTGAAGCCGCTTCCAGTCTCATCACACGTGGGTGCAAGGTATCATCGCCCCCGATATAAAGCCGGTCCTGAGCATGCCCCTAAGGCAGGGCACCCACCGAAGGGGGAGAAAGTCAGAAACAAACTGTGACTGCTGCGTCTGGGGTAGCGATCCAAGGCCCTGCCTCATCAACAGGGCTCCCGGGGAAGCTGTAACCGAGCCCTTCATCCCAGCTAGCATAATATTTATATGACTTGGCATCCTTCAGACTTCTTCTTTTATGGCTGCTTCAAATCAGGACAGCTTAATGAGGGACAACAAACAGTTGATAGGTGCCCTCATTAATGAAAATTTAGTATACTGTTTCTACTGTGATATGTCTTGCTTTGGTATTTTGGAAAAAGTTGGCATTTAAGATCGGCTGCCAAGTTGAAGACTCCAAAGATTCCCCAGCAAACTGCCCAGATTAATATTACTGGGCTGTATGAGGATTAGTTTGCAAAGTATGTGGTCCAAATATTTCTTAGCTGAAGTTAGCTAAGTTCAGCCTGTATGACTGCTCCCATCCACTTTAGAAATGCTTCCATGTCACACAATTTGTTGCATAGTATAATACACAATAAATTTACACAGGTGAATGCATACTTTTGGAGACTAAATTCCATATCTGCTAGGGTTTTACTAGTATAGCTGCAATGTTTGAGGACAAACAGCCCTGAACATTACAGGCACTCGTAGCAGGGGCTAAGCTGTAGTCAGGCATCTGTCATGACACATTGCTTCTCCTCCCTACTTGAATGACTAAACACATCTATGCAAGATCAAGGCTTGGAGAAATTAGCTTTTAAACACCAACAAAATATATGTACACTGTTTTGGGGTTTTCTTCTTAATTCCATGACCATCCTTTGACAAAGAAGGATTTCTGGTAAAAAGTAAAAAAAATGTTAATGCTACTGAAGAAAACAAAAGAGGTTTGCTCTTTTTTCAGGGCTTTTCTGAATGAATCTTGAAAGTGAGTTTTCTAGTATTTTATATGCCCTAGTCATCATCACTAGCAAAGTAAATTGCAGCATTATTTACTGACATTTACTTGGACTGGTCCAAAGACCCACAGTCTTCATTATAAAATTCATTTTCACTGATGAATTTGCAGATTTATGTCAATGCAAATAAAATGTTGGCTGCTGAGCATCATTCCTATTTTTTATCCTTAACTGGATAAAAATATGTGGATGAGGCAAAATTGTTTCATTCCAAATCCATCTAAGCCCAATTATTTTGTGAACTTTCTGATTCTATCAAAATATAATCAAACTATGTATATCAACTAAATGATACATAAATTATATCAAATTATAGCAATGTATAATTTAATACATTTTGATAATGATATATCACCAATATTATGCTGCTTTGAGATAATAAAAAAGTAATGCCATATTGCTGCTCTCATTCATTTGTTTGTTCTTATGTTTTGTACAGAAAGAAATTGTTTTCTTTATGCATTACATTCTGGTTCAGAACTTGAGAAATTACACATGATTTGTCTGATTGTCTCTTCAAACTGTACAGCAGCAGAGTCATTTCTGATTTATCAAATGGAAAACTAAGCCTGAACATTTTAAAGTGACATGATGAAAAGGCCTAGCCATGGAACTACTCAGGCAGCAGCAGATCTGGATGTGGCCCACTCATCACTGGGCGTTATTTGTCCCTCTGTGCTCTGACACACTGTGGATTTGAGTTTGCGATAGTCCTAGATACGAACATATTGAGCCTCTGACACAAAGCCTGTCTCTTTAGCAGGCAGTTGTAAAGACTAACACTAATAGCTCTGGAGTCTCCAGCTCCCAGTGTTAGCTAGGGTAGCAGACAGCACAAAAGCGGGAGCTCATCCAGGAATGAAATGCATTTACTACGCAAAAAATATAAATTATGTATGTGAAAAGTAATGCGGATAATAGAACATTATTGCATAAAATAATAATTCACTGCAAACAAACTTGTGAATCCATGTGAATCCAATTGTTCTTTCTCCTGTACTCATTTCAGTTTATTGGCTTGAGATAAGAGCAGTGCCAATTATCTTGGTGTTACTGTACACAGAACATCTTCAAATGCATGTGGATACTTTCACATCGCTATAGTCATCTATATGTCCACCGAACTGAATAAAATGTCACACCAACAAGCAGCCATGGCATGACTGTACATTGCAACCTTACTTTTCTAAGCACAAAATCTCAGCAAACAGACTCAGTCTGTCTGATTCTCAACTGTATTTTACAAGAACGGGACTTCTTAAGCCTCTGGTGGGATACATGCAGTAGGTCACAGTCGAATTATGGTTAACCCTGTGGGTTATTCAAGCATTCAATTTATTTTTCCATTACGTTGTCTATTGTCATGAGTTTCCCCAATGAAGCAAACAAGACACGTGTCTCTGCACAGACATTTCTGAGGAATATCTTGAACCGTTACTGGGAAAAAAACGACCCCAAACCCAAAGAGGAGACAGGAATGATGGAAAGGCATGCGCATCACAGCTGTGCAAACTCCGAAGCCTCATAATCTACAAGGGTTCTCCTCCACGTTGGTAATCTTTGTTATGTGTTGGCCGAGTTGCTCAATCCTTGGATAAGCCAGTCCTGAGACTGCGCCTGCGGAGGCAGGCGCTGCTGGGGCGGCAGGGGAGGGATTGGTTCGGCAGCCGTCTTGTAAAGTCTGATTAAGTGATCTGCCGCTGGTGAAGTCCTTCAGTGACCTGCCTGCTATTTCTGTGTCTAAGTCATTTGTGAAAGAGCCCCAGCATGTGATGCCCTTGCTGACGCATGCACATACCAACTGGGCAAGGTGGCCACTGGCTTTTATCTCACAGCTAGGTGAAAAGCCTACGCACACCTATTTCCTCTCATTTGTTTCTAATCCAAGGACTGAAAACGTCATGTTAGATTGGAATGGGAGCTTCACTAACAAAAAGAAAAAAAAAAAAACAAGGTAAAAAAAGAAGAGGAAAATTGAAAAGATTTCAAACTAGTTTTCAGATTCTTTCATTAATTTGAAATCATTTCCTTCCCACAGCAAAACTGTCAGCCCATTTAAGAGAATCAAACTAGCTTCAAATATTGCACTCTGTCTCTCTGATTTTTCACTGCTTTCTTCTGTACATTTAATGGAAATAGACTGACAAAAAATTACCTATAGAGTAGCTAAGATGTCCGTACTTCCATGAGGAAGATGTTCTGGGGAGGAGAGCTCAAAAAATTCCATTAATGACAACTTTTGTCAGTGCCACACCAAAACCCTGTCCTGTCATTCTCAAAAAATGTGATCTCTTGCACTCCAGATGATTCAGTAGCTTGCACTGCTTCATCTTATCTTTGTGAAGTATTTATCTGTTTCAATATCGGAGCTGGAGTTTTGTTAGACGTAATTAAACCAGGACCTGCACATACAGAGTAATTCTTTAATGAAGATTCTCACACTTGAAAGTACTGACACAATTTTTTCCTTTGGAGAAAGGGAAAATGAATGCATTACTTGAGTGGTTTTAATTCTGTAATGAGATTAACATGATTCATTAAAAAAAAAAAAAAGTACTTTTGCTTATCTGAGTAAGTCACACCATCAGAAAACCTTCCCTGCAAAGATGAGTAGGCTGATTTTCATTATTCAGTGCATTCTTGTGCCTGCTGCCTATCTCTGTGCCTTACACAATGCTTCCCATTGCTAACTAGGTTGGGGGCATCCTTACGACAACGCTGCCAGAAGCGCATGTTGACTACACTTGTGCTGATGTCATTCGCGTTTCAGCCTGCCAGAACCACTGGCTGTGATGGGCAGTGATAACGTGATGGGCAGCGATGGCTGTGAGCAGTAGGATTGGCCTGTGCATCCGCTATTACATATTTAAACTCCTTCCTCGCGGGATAAGCTGGTGGGCAAAATAGATACCTTTGTGAAACAGCACACTAGAGAAAAACATTACCCCTCATGCTGTTTTGCTTTGTCGTACTGTAGTGTGGCTTGTTTGTACTCTAATATAGATATTGCTTGTTACCGGATTTTGGGAAGCCTCTTGTGACCTTTGGAAAGGGTGAGGGGAATCCTTCTCTGTGAATAAGCTCCTACTCCACATTGTCTACGCGCAGGTGGTATTAGATTTGGTGAATTTCTAGGAATTGCTAAGATGGGAAAACCCTTTATTTCTTTGTCAGTGCCACTGCAAGGTAGGTCTCACACTGAATCCCTTTTGATGGAATTTCCAAGCACCGTAAGGTAGCTGGGGACACATATCCTATATTTTTAGGTGCAAAATCAGAAGTGGTGGAGCATTTGATCCTGAAATTTTAACTTTAAGCACAAAACCACAAAACACCTACGTGTTGCTACTCTTTTGGGACAATAAAAGTTTGATCTTTGGTACCACTCTGCCCCTCAGGTAACTAGTCAGTACAAACCGTGTCTCTTTCTCAGAGTACTGAGAAGACTACTCTTGGAGCAATCACATGGCCAACTTGAAATAAAGGAAATACACTACCAATATTGAGCTGATATCAATTCACATCTGACAGAGTGTCTCTCAGAACTGCTCATTCGCAGCAGTTCACTGACAGACACAGTCAATGCTCAGGCAGCCAGGGCTATCAGGAACACACTTTTTTATAAAAGAGACCTGAGCTGCTTTTTGACCTCCTGAGACCTGGCCTCACTCAGACTAATACGGGGATAGACATCTGTGTACAAAATCAGCACTAGCCTCTTGGAAAAGCAAGACTACTGTGGAGCACGTTTTATTACCAGCAACCTGGAAATGGAGATCAGGAGATGCTCTCTAGGACACTGTGGCAACTGGGACCCAGTTCAGCCTTCACGGAGGTCAACGATAAGGCACCCATGGACATAACTGGCTGTAGACCAAGTCCCCCCTGAACTGAAGAGAATGGTCATTACTAGCAGGAAGGCAGTAAGAGATCCTGTAGGACACCAAGCCAGAGTGGATGGAAACTACATCTTATCCAAGAGACTGTTAATGACACTTGTCATGAGACTTTTCTTATCACACATCTATCAATAATTTCATACTGCAGAAAGCTATAGGTACTTTGGAAAGTGAAATGAGAGCTGGGAGACAAGTTGAATAACAAAGCTAACCTCTACAGCCTCTGCTTCTCTGTTTGCATTAACAGAGTTGGTTCAGCAGCTTATTTCAAACACCAAGTGTAAAACTGAAACGAGCTACAACATCAACTACAATACAATTAATTGCTTCTTTCTGTCTCCCCAGAAAAACACATTGTCCTCACTCCTGGAGGGAGCTGTGGAGAAAGCAGATGTCTGGAACTAGACTCCTTGATTCTGGCTGCTGTGTTATATAGTGGCTACGGCTATAAAACACCTCCTTCCAAGTAAGCTCCTCTGCAAAGGTAATTATCGCTCCTGCAGATTGCTGTGCAGTCTGCCATTCTGATGATGGCAGGCTGATATGTTAAAAAAACAGCATTACTCACAGTGTCACTCAAACACCTGACCAACATGGCAATCCATGACACAAATCAATTTTCCATAGAGCGCACCCTGAAGAATTAATTAGAGACACAAATTCCGTTAACAATTGCTTAAATGACTTGCATTCCTAATTTTCTGCACACCAATCGAAAATGCATTCAAGACAGTGAATGACTATTGTGTCTTCTGGTATCTACCATAGTGCCAGTAATCCTGCTGAGTTTGATTTTTACGTAACTATGAAATGTAATCCTATAGTCTCCTATGGTAGTTTAGTATCAATTAATATCCAGTTCGTGCCAACTGGTCTTTGACTACTGAGGGTAGATCTGAGGGCAGATCACATAGAAGGATCAGTGAAAAAGGAGGGGAGGGTTTGATGCCAAGCTGTAAAAGGCTGAAATTGGTATTTCTAGCAATCACTTTTAAAAACTGTGAATGCTTTCATGGTCTGTCTCTTACCTAATGCTGCGATCTTGTATTCACCACCTGTACAAGAAAGTATCCATACCCTATATTTCAGATCCAGTTTGCAATGCACTGTTTGTGGACATCACCATCTCAGAATACTTTCAACCATGCCGTGAATAGTGGCACTGCCAAATCAGACTAACTTATTTGGAAACAAACCCTATGTCTTGATTTTGCCCATATTTTTCCTTGCTAATGGGTTCCAGGTCTATGAGGCCACAAGCAGCTGAAGGAGACAGAGCTGGGGAAAAATTATGTTCATCCGTTTCACGTAATATTAGTCCTCTGAAGAGCAGGCACCTAGTTGTCCAGGCTTCTCTATAGTCAAGGATGATACTTCCGAAGGGCACTTCATCCCTATTTTAGGAAAAGTTACCCTTTACAGTGGACAGCTGAATATGAGGCAACAAATTGTTTCACTTACTCCTTCATCCAGAAGGAGATAGACACCAGAATCCCAAGTTTTCTGCTTCATTCTGCCTTGTTCTTTTGAAAATTAAATAACTTCCATTCCCAAGCTAGTTAAGAAGCACAAACAAGTTATTATCAATGTTCTGCATGAATGAAAAAACCTTCTTCACGAAAATGGAAGTAAAAACCACCTTTCCCAGATTTTCAGTTTAACTGTGCTAATGTAGAAAGAGCATTTGTAGCTTTTCCTTACTGAAGATCAGGGATCAGTGGATGCTTGACAGAACAGAAGGCTGACCCTGAGACAATTTCACAGGGATCCTCTCAGCATTTCATTCACCCTAATGGTGACAAGCAATTCAGAGCCCATAAGAAATCTAATGGTAAAGGCAGTCTGGTTCAGCGGGGGTGCCAATTTAAGACACTCCTTCCCATCTTACACATGAAAAGCACCGGCATCTGAGGCTGAATGCTACAGCAGACTCCTAAGGCACAGTGACCGTCAACTGGGATTATACTGGATTACACTGATTGAAGCAAGCGTTACCTGAGAAATGACTCCTTATGTTACTTAAGATTAGATCAACAGATTGTGTGCTAAGAGAAGTAATTTTGCAACGAAAAAGAAGTATTTATTTAGAGGATGACAGAGTCTTAAGAAAAATGCAGTATGCAATTATGAAGAAAAAAACTTGTGTAGACTTTATTACTCTGTCAGGTAGATTAATAAAAGTAATGAATGAAGGGAGCAAGGCAGATGCTGTTTGAATTTTAGTGATATATTTCACAGCCTTTCAAAACAAGTCCTACTTTCCTAATTAATACATGTTACCCTGGATATAAACATTATCAGGAGGATTGAAAACTGCCTCCAAACATAAACAAAAGGTGATGATGAATGACAACGTATCAAGTAACAAGAATGTGTCTACTGAGGATGGCAGGAATCAGAGCACGACAGGGTTATTGCTAAGTATACCCATTAGAGGAAGGAAATACTTACAGTAATGAAATTTGCACATAATGCAAAACAGAGAGGAGTTGAGTATCCAAGTGTTGATAATAAAGTAACACAAAGGGTTCTATACAGATTAGAAGCATGAACAGACTGACGGTGAATTACGATTTACTCTGTGAAAATGTAGAGGCATACATGAGTACGAATGTACTTTAGGGCTTGTCCACATGTGAAAAGTTGCCTATACAGCTGTACGGAATAATTACATTGGTAAAACTGCCAGGATATGTCCCTTGTTGCAGCCATTCCACTCTGAAATAAAAATGATCTCTTTGCTCTGCAGTCAAGTCACTTTCATTCCAGAAAAAAAATCAGTTCGCAAGGGAAGTTACGCAGGAGAAACTGGATGCAGCTGTGCCTGGGCGAGGGGGCTCCGCAGCAGCTCCGCCACCACCCCGTGTGGTACACCAGCAGGATGCTGCAGCCCCTCCATCAACCTCCATATGGTGGACTCTGCGTTCTCCTTAGCAACGCCGGCAGGACTTCCCTTGTTTAGAAAGCCCCTAAAAAAACAGCAGGAGAGAAAGCCAGGAAAGCAGGAAAACTAAGGGGCCTGCAAACGCCATAGGCGGTAGCTCAGACATGATTTTGCAATGCAAAATTGCAGCAAAACTGTGTTGGAGGTGCAGAGGAATCACAGTAGGAGAAAGGGGGCTGGCCTGGTGGTCCCGGTAGTGTTCCCTTTATGTAACCCCTACCATGGCTGTCCCAGCAAGGTGGCCCCGAGGTTTGCTCGCTGTCAGAAACACTCAGTGCAACGGAGGGACATTTGAAGAGAAGCGGTGGAAAGCGCTGACTCACGAGGAGAGACCAGAGATGTTAAACATGTAGCTGGCTAAAAGCAGGCTGAGTGGGGAACCCTGTAGTACTTTATAAATATATGACTCTGGAGATGAATTTTCTTGGAGTGACACTAGAAATCATAGCATGCAGCTAAGAAGGGAAACATTTAGAGTAAGAGCCAGATAAAACTTCCTGACAAGGAACAACATTAGCCTTGGCAACTCCAAAGGGAAGAGGAAGAGATGAAAACTCACTTAGTATGTGAGAGATCATGTAATCTGATTTTCCCGACTTGAAGGAAAGGTGAATTCACAGCAGGAACCACACTAAGTGGAAAGCAGAAACACATAATATTTGACTTTTACTACGAAGAGGTCAAAGCTAAGGCACTAGTCCTTTCTCTTTCTCTTTGGGGGGCCATGCAGACACTGAAAGTGCACTGTACTGTACCTGGACCTCTCCTGCGGCACAGGCAGCCCCCAGGGCACAGTCCTGCAGCAAAGCCTCATGCAGAGAAGTCTCGTTCCCTCTGCCTTGCACTATTTAATGTCGAACACCTAGTGTGGAGACAGTTCTACGATTCTCAAATAAATTGAAAAGGATCAAAGTTTAGACAAGCTGCTCTTTCTTAACTGAAAAGCCCAGTTGACCCTGGAGACAGCATTACTGCTGTCATGAGATAAACCGTGGGCACAAAATCCTTCTGCCGCTCTTCAGCCTTCACGTATGGCAGACACGCAAAGAGGGGCAGCCCGCTGCTATGGCAGACACAAAACTAGGGGATTACACCTACCTGGATGATAAAGTGGCACTTCGCTCAATTTGTCTTGCTAATATTCCATGCTGCAGCATGGAAACTGTTCTCAAAATAGGTTTCTAATTTCTGTACAGATTAAATGCAACCAAGCTACTTTACTTGCTGATAATTTATCTAATACCTCTTAACTGTGCTGTCACATTCACTACAATGAGTTCGACAAGAAGTTATCAGGTGTCCTGTAAGAATTCAGAGAATTACTAATAAAGAAGCAGGCTACTGGAATTAGACATACATTAGTACCACTCTTCCAGGCTGGCACCTCTAAGTCCTCATTCTCTTGCTGTTGCAGCTACACCCTGCCCTGCCTGCCAGCATCCATCCCCTGCTTGTTAAATTCCTGTGCCATGTCGTATCTTAGCTTAGCACTCCTGAGAGAAAGGACCACAATATGTCGTGAAGGATCAGGGTTTGTGTCATCATGAAGGAAGGGAAAGTCTAGTCCAGCCTTCCCAAGGAACTAGCTGAAGTGTCACCCAAAGTTAAGCAACAGGTACCACCAGGAAAATTTTCAGCAGAAAAAAACAGAGAAATAAAGTTTTGTATGACTCATTCAGTAGATGCATGATCTTGCATGACCGAAGTCCTACTTTTGGGTAGCAGTGAACCCTTTAGGCTCACAGATCAGAACAGTGTATGCTTTGAAATTCTCCCAGGATTTCTTTACAGGCACTTCTACAAGGAAGAATGATCTTGCCTTTAAGTTTAAACCCTGCAAAACAGAAATACTTCCTTACTAGTTTATAATCTCATGTGTATCTGTGTATATGAGAAGTAGGAATATTTTCACTTCGAAGTCATTACTCTGAGCCCACACACCTGCAGCTGGGCTGAAAAGCAAGTTGCAAAGAACTCAGGAAATTAGAGGTGTAGGAGACAGACTCAGTAAGTGTTAATTTGCATTCTGTATTTCAGAAAATAAGGAGCATCCCCCAAAGGGAAGTACCTATCTCAGTATCTCATATATGTGCTTCATGTCCCTACTATTGAGAAATAAAAACTAGAAAAGAAAACCCAAACAAGCAGATACTTCTGGTTTGTTTTGCAAAATGAATGCATCATCACAGAGAAATGCATTACAAATTAAATTCGTCAGAATTCAACGTCCAAAAATTGATTATAAAGGTCCTTCCCCGCAATAAAATAATTCAGCTACTGATGCTTGTTTTCCAAAGTGCTGGAAGGAGCTTGAGAGACCAGTAAAGCTGCTTGGTCAAGCCCTTCCTGCCCCAGCTGCTACTGGGGGGGGGAGTCTCCACAGCTGGTGCAGAGGAGAGAAACAGCAGGTAGAACAAAAAGCCCAAGGGAGTCTTCTGCAAGTCCTTAAGTGGAGGTGAGAAAACTTGCCAGGCAATCATCATGCTTTTCTCCTTTTTTGTTAAAAGCACTACATGAACACTGTTACATATTTTTTTCCTCTGAATCCCCCTTGCTCCCCTATTTAATCCACGATGGAAATTCTCTATTTAGTCAGTATGTTACTTTGTGGCAGAAGTGACTGAAGTTCGCTTGTTTTAGTGTAAGAGAAATAGCGAGGCATGCTTTTAAGTCCCCTTGTGTAGGGAAGGCAGATATACCTGGAGAGAAGTGAGGTATGCAGACTGTGAGAACTCCACATGGCTCATAATTATCTATCACTTATAAAAATCTGACCATATCGTCTCTTAATTCTATTTTTATGTGTTTTATCCTATTTATTATGCCTGTCTTTATTATTCTGCGCTTTTCACAAAATGAGCAAAGACATTCTCCCAGTAAGCAGTCCTTCTTGCTTATTAGGCAACTGATTATTTCAAGTAAAGATGGTGCTATTAGTGAGCATTGTTGGCCAGAGCCTGCTTCTACAGTAATGCCTGGAGGATGCGGTGGTCTGGTGATAAATACTGCTTGCCATAGGCCCGCCTGTTTAAGGAATAATAAAAGAAATATTAGAGGGTCAGACATGTGGCTGGAAGCTAACACATGCTATGAACAGATGCTTGCTAGTAAAGACTGGTAGTTCATTCATTTTGAATTAAACTGTAAATCAAGGAACTATGGAAGTGTGGGAGGAGTGGATTAAAAATTTAACAAAAAGCTTTTGGTTTCTTAATTCCTTGATCTGTCACATCCCTCCATCTGTGCAAAACGCGTGGGCGTTGTAGAAAAAAACCTGAAAGGGTGGGATGTTAAAATGGTTTACACCGAGATTCCCGTGCAGCGTGGCTGACTTCTACGCTTCCCAAACAGCACCATTTCAGAACACCTCTGCTTTCCTACAGAATCAAGCCAGACATATTTATCACCAGTCAGACAAAAAGTGATTTAAATAGCTGGACTGAAAATGGAAATAAAGGCCTTATCATGCTTGAAAAATGCCATTTACTTTAAAGCGAGGTTTTCTACTTTGTGAGCATTAATTTGAGTAATAACAGAAAACGATACTCGATACGAGATTCTGCTGGTTTGCATTCAGAGAATCTTAGGCAAAACAAAATCCAGCCTTTGAGAACCAACAAGAAAGACTGATTACATGAGATGTGACTGAAAGAAAAATGACAAATGATTCTGAGGTTTTATTTTTAGTTTTGCTCCGAGAATGGAACTTGCTTTCGCTAAGGTCCAAGTGTCGATTGCTACACGTTTCACAAAATGATGAAGAGAAGCTGGTCCTGAGATGTGCTCTCTGACAATGAAGTACAGTGCCCAGAACCTGACAAAAATTAACTGAAAAGCGAATATATTTAACAGTTAGAGGAATGAGTTTAAGTGCAAACTCCTGAAATAATATCATACAATTCACATATCTTCTTAAGTTGCTGGATCTGTTACTTATTTTAACTGTCTGCATACTCAAGCACGCAGACACACATCAGAAAATGCAAAGTAGTTCGTCCCTAACTATAGTGCTAGTCTCTGTGCAGGGGAAGACCACAGGAAAACTCCTCTCAGCTTTGAACATAGCATGTTTTTATGCAAAGCGACTGGCAGCAACACAGCTGGCTAGAGCAACAAAAGTAGTACCAACAGACTCTGTACTGCAACAGGTTCCCACACACAGCTTTACTTTTGTCCATGCATGATCATCTCCATGGCCTGAACAACAGCCCATCTGGATGAAAACAATAGGGGAGTAAAAACCATTGGTGGATTGCAACAGTGCAGACCCAAACCCAACTGACCCATAAATTGTCCCAACTGCACAAGGATCAAAGAAGGAAAGATGGGCTGAAGTGTCCTCTCTTGCTTCAGAGCTTGTGTATGTCCCTATTAATAAAGAAAGTTATTATTAATCACAATCTCCCACTATCTCCTAGGTCAGATAATTCAAAATCCCCATCTGGCTGGTGTTTGGGAAGTTACGTTACAGGCCTTTTAATATTTCTGGTGTCTCATTATCTCTGGAGGAGTTTCTTACACTATTGGCAGCCATTCCAGCTTGTCTCTGACTGCGAGACTACTCACAGCATAAAGGAGGGAGAAAAATAAAATAAAAACCCACTCAGCAAAAGCGAATGATAATAACTGGAAGAAGCCTACACTGAAAATGAGAAAAGGAAGAGTCATTCGAGATGTGGGCTGCGTGTGGGAAAGCCTGGTCCCTGGGGACCTAACTGGCTGGCTGCGGGGTGGTGAACTGCAAGAGGATACCTACAAGAGAAAGGAAGGAGGAATCAGATGAGAGACATTTTTCATTCAAAGGGAAAAGCAACCGTAAATGCAGATGATAATTCCATCCCTTCTCCCCCCTCTCCCCCTTCTCCACCCTCACTGTTGAAAATGCTGTCTCAACCCCACAGATATAACTGCCTTTCCTGCTCTATAAGCTGGGTCCAAAGCCTCCTGGAGACAGTAGTTTCAACAGGTTTTATAAGCTCAGTGGGGTCTAGGATCTGATGACCCTGTTTTGTGGGAAAATACTTTCTGATCTCATAAGCTATCAGAAAGAAGAAGGAAAGGAACCAAAGAGCTCACCATTGTCTTTCCTCCTGCTATGTGACAGAGCAAGCAAACGCAGTTTCCTTTAGTCCTGACTGAACAGACCAAGACCTAAGAAGATCCATGGAGATATTAAGAAGATCAATGGAGATATCTGGAAATATCCTATTATGGATACTCTGCAGACCCTGTTAACTAGCAGGGACAAACCTGAATTGGCTTTCACAGAGTAGCTGGAGCACCACCAGAATTGTCCCAGACTGCAAATCAGAGAATCACAGAATTGCTGAGATTGGAAGGGACCTTTGGAGGTCATCTGGTCCAGACCTCCTGCTCAAGTAGGGCCACCTAGAACTGGTTGCCCAGGACCATGTCCAGACAGCTTCTGAATGTCTTCAAGGAGGGAGACCCCACAACCTCCCAGGGCAACCTGTGCCAGTGCTCGGTCACCCTCACAGTGAAAAAGTATTTCCTGATGTTCAGAGGGAACCTCCTGTGTTACAGTTTGTGCTCATTGCCTCTGGTCCTAGCACTGGACACAAAATGGGCAAAACCCATTCAAGAATCTGGATGAAACTCAGGTACTGAGAATTTGAGCAATGACTTGCTGCTTCTTCACCTCCTTGCAGTTCCTGAACTGGTTAATTTAAAGTTAGCCTGGGTTTGCATGTAACCCATTTTAGTCCTACGCAAATCTAAGGTCCATAACATAATCTTTTTGATTTCCTTAAGCAGCAAGCTAGATCAAAAATACACTTTTTCTTATCATTATGGTACTTCAGTGCAGTATTGTAGACAGCAGTGTCCTCCAAAGTTACCCTTCAGTTGCAGATGTGTTGCTGTCAGACAGGCATAGTCAGAAAGTATGATATAATAACAGTACCTATGAGAAGACTCCTATATACTCATATTGCATATCTGTGGGGCGGTGACTCTTTCATCTGTATCTTTGACCATAACAGCAATAGTTTTAAAAGAAAAATGTTTGCATTTATTCTGCATTCATGAATTTGTTTTCCATTACGTTAGCAGTTTTAGGCTTGCTGTATCTTGTATCCAAAATATTCTTAACAGGAGCAGTCAGGGAATATTTACATTTTAATTAGTAGATATTCCAATAAACTGCAGCTTATTATTTGCAAAAAAAAACAGGGAAGGAAGAGCAGGTTACTGCTATTTAATTTAATGTCACCAATCAGCTCTTTTCACTGTGGCATTTCTACAAACAATTTACTGTGTAAAAGTATTTTTTTGTCATGCAAATCATTCTGAACAAATATTATACAAATTTATTCACGAAAGACTGCAAGTGCTTTTCAGAACAATAATAAGCTTTAAGTGGTTTATATCAGAAATGGTTTTTCCAAGCTTGGAAACCACTGAAGGGAGAAACAATGTTCAGAAAAAGTTCACTTCAACAAGATCACAATCTGAACAAAATGGGTCTAATTCTCATCACTTTCTGCCACTGTGGCAGAGTTAAGGATTCCTGTAGCATTACTATAAGCTCCATTCTCAGGCCATGTGAGGCTCCCTTATCACATGGATGCCAGGTAAAATAGCCTCGATGCAAATGCAAATCTCTTTCTCCATGTTCGTAAATTCCTAGTAAGATCCATTTAGTGAAAAGGAAGGAAGGAAATGGATATCCCAGTAGGGTCCTTCTGAATGCTTCTGTTCCAAAGAAGAAAATGGAGGTAAAATTGGTAAAGGCACGTGTCAGCCTTGAATGATGGGAGGAGGGGAACGCTTCTTGAGAAAAATCGGCTTGCAATATCGATTGGTAAGAATATCTCACAGGGCTCGCTAGCATTTGAGGCCTACTCCTGACACAGGATATACAGATGCAAAATGTGTAAGCCAGGCCAAGCGTCTGAATCCATTTAACATAGTACATAAAGTAGAGCTGAGAAACTCAGAAGCTGGGAGAGCCCTGAGGGCTCCCCTGAACGCCCAGGACGTCCCCCTGCAGCCCAACTGCTGTAAGAAGTTGCAGTCCTCCAGTCCAGAGGAGTTTGCAGCTCAGCAGGAGCCAAGCGCAGGGACACTTGCCTTTCGCCAAGGACCAAATTTCTGAAGCTTGTGTCAGTCTTGCTGTGCACCGCAAAACTTAAGCCAGCACGCTGCCATTGGAACCTGGGCTGAAAGGTCTACAACAAATGAGTGAGCTAGGGACCTTCAGGCTAATCCTGCATTGTCATCACTCCTTGAATGGGAAACAAGAAGGTAAACAATTATCCCAGCCCACCAAAGGCAGCTCCAACCTGGAGAAGGGGAAACATGGGGTTAACATATGGAGAGGAAACCAAGTTCCAGATAAACCTCTCAAACTTCTACAATGAATAACCAGAGAAGAATGACTCAAAGAAATTAAGCAGATCTTAAATCACATTAATTTAATTTCTTTCTGTGTACACTTCCCATTACTCCCACAAGAAACTTTAACTGATGTCCCTCAGGTCCTGTTTAGGAAGCTGTACAGATCTCCACCTCTTCTACCCAGATACTCTCCATTTGCTGAGGGATACTCAGAAGAAGCCTGGAAGCTGCTGGGGTAAGAACTGCACAGACATGAATGGTTATAATTCCATGGTCAATCCTATTCTGGTAGAAAAGGAAACCTACCTAAAGGAGCAGGCAAGCCCCACTCAGAATATGGGATGCAAGACACGCACCAGAACTTAAACACATCTGGTATCATCAGTATCATGTTTTCCTGCTCAGATCTGGCTTTAGAACAGACACTATTTTTCCTCCCTTAAATCAATTTGTAAGTCAACCTCAAACCCTCCCAGAAATGTAAGATGGATTTAAAAAGAAAATAACAAGGTTGAAAGAAAATAGATTAGGCTTCTGACTTCTATGCATTTGGGCCATATGTTTAAGTTTCTTCCCACAAATACGAGAACCAGAAAATCACTTAAAATTACAGTGGATATTCTAACTATGACTTATTTTTGAGCTTTTCACATTGAGTATCACTGTGAAGATGTGATAACTGTGTACAGAGCATGACTTCTGGGTTTCCCTGAACTCCCTTGATGAGTCTGCAGACTCTTTGGTTTATTCCTTGAAGATGCAGTACATAGGAGCTCCTCCAGTCTGCATGTGGTTTACAGCTAGTTAGCTATTCTTCCCCAAACACTTCTGTTGTGAGAGACAGTTCAGTGCCAAGAGCAAATATTGCTGCTTCCATAACTGCAAATTAGGCAAGAAAGAGGCAATCCACGGCTACAGCTTGGCACTATGCAATGTAACATATATTTTTGAAAGCATCACCTCAGCAAACAATCATTTAAACATAAAGTTAAATGTTTTGAAGTCCAAAACTTTGTGAGAAATGTTTCACGTGCAGTAATATTAGCTGAGAGCACATGCAGGGTTAAAAGCTCAACTATGAGAAACATATATGTAATTTTATATAATGGCTGCAATTTCATATACAGTAATAATAGCTGAATTATCAAATGGCCAATTATACATCTAATTGATCATTTGCATTTGCCGCAATTGAGCATAACATAGCCCTACCATTGTCTCTCTGTTTAACTGAAAAGCTAGGTCTACAGCTTTGCATTTTAAAAAAATCTGTGTGGAAATCAGGACTTTATTTGCCCATCTATCATAACTTTGGTCCAGGGACCATGTCTTTCTTTTACAACATCCGATGCTCCTGTTTACACTAAGGTAAGGTAAAGTGACTGACTTGAAGTATTTTTGCTTGTCATAATGTATTACAAGAAAAACCTGTCAAGTTTTTTAGAAGAAAATTAAGCTCTTTGTATAGATACTTGGAGGACTGCCATTCATGTATAGTTGGGGAAATAAGTAGTCACCAAGAATAGAGCTTCACTGCAAATTCAGTCATATTACTTCTTCATTATTAGAGACAATAAAATACAACGTCAGCATAAGCTCACAGGAGACCATAAACTTGATTAAAATTCCACCAGAGTCAAGGGGAATATTGCTGCAGGGCTTGAGGAAGCTTTGGGTCAGATTTTGCAGCATGCATGCAGAGTTTCTCAATGTGCAGGTCTGACCGGGAGATGGAGAATGGTGTCCACCAACACAAGCCTCTGCTTCAGCACTGCAGCAAGCTCAATGTGTGACTATGGGGATGCATGTAACACTTCTGTCTCCCTTGTGCTGGGAAACCCATAGTACTGGAGCTGTCTGGGAAGGAACCCACCTACCTGTCCGATGACAGCTATACTGCCCTGCCTCAAGGCACTGGGAAATAGGTGGTGTAGATAACACAGCTTGCCCATACATGCCGCATGTAGGGCTAACTGAAAGTATGGACTCATGTCTCACCTCTCATATGGTGCCAGTACACACCGCAACTCCTTCTGCAAGGTCGGGCTTGCGTTCAAGGAGAAGACCCTCAGACAAACCTGGTATCAAATGCAGAATCAAGCCAACGCCAGTGTTTGCATTATAGAAGTGATGCATACACTGCCTTGCTGGACAAGGCGGCAGCGAGCAGACCTCCTTCAACTTTTCAAGTATTATAGGATCCTGCCTTTTTAAAAGAAGAGCATGAGATGTGTTAAGTGGGAAGAAAAATACATTATTTATCTTTCTTTATTTACCTTCTCCTTTACAAACTTCTGTACTTGGTTTTTCTTTTTTTTCCCTGACAACTCTCATCTCCTGGGTCCATACTACGAGTTTATTAAAAAAAAAAAAAAAAAAAAAAAGGGGGGGGGCATTAAAAAGGTCATAAATACTGAGTTTTCTTTCTGGTTAAAAATACAGAGCAGCTGAACTTGACATTAAAGGGCCATCCAAAATCAGCCATTGATTTTCAGATAGTAGATGGGAGTTCTACACTCAGAAAAATGGCAGTGAAACCATGGAAATATAAATGGATATTGAAAGGATTTTGTTATTTACCCTAGAACATTAAGCAGCTTTGGAAAATTACGTTGCTTTTCTTAAAACTGCAGGAAACAGGTTAGTCTATTTTTCTGTTGTTCATAATCTTCTGCCATACTCTGCAATTTTCAAACTTTTGGGCAGTTTTTGCAGAATTTTATGGCACTTCAATAATTTTTTTTTTTTTTACAGAATTCCTCATTTCTACAGAAACCAAAAGCTGCATTTAAAAGATGAACAAACATTTCAAATACATTTTTACTGAAGAATTACTAAAAAGAAACTCTGAAAGAGTTCTGACATTTTGCATTTCCCATTTTTCTTTGAGATGTTTCAGCTAGTTCTGATGACAATATAGCACTTAAGTCACTAATGACTTTCATTAATGAATGCTTTAATACAGCTAGATGCAAAGAATTACAGTGAGCGCAAATAAATGTAACATACAAGTTTTACCAACAATTCCTCCCCCCACTTTTTTTCCCTCTGTTACGTGAATCTTTGCATCCTTTTGAGACTCCTGCCTGTGTTGCATATGTCTCCTGCTGTAGTAAGGGGACTGTCCAAAAATATGACTGT
Organism: Vanellus vanellus; assembly: GCF_965231255.1. Taxonomy (NCBI): domain Eukaryota; kingdom Metazoa; phylum Chordata; class Aves; order Charadriiformes; family Charadriidae; genus Vanellus; species Vanellus vanellus. Next base: position 134,703,133 of record NC_138906.1, on the reverse strand, counting down.
GCACTTTTTCAAATATCTCGTGAGGTGACATCAGAAGATGCTACACTTCATGAGATGTCTTCCATGGAGACTGGGTCAGGTCCATATTTTTTCAGCTCTACCTGTATAAGCCTGGAGGAGAGAGCTTTTCAATCATCTTCTCAACACCAAGGCTTTGAAATGGCCAGAGATGGCTGGAGAAAGGTCAAAATATTCAGCTTTCGTGAACTGTCAAACACCCTGTGGATGTGGGGTGATCCCACACAGCTCCCTTGGGCCACGAAGAGGAACAAAAATGCTTTTGCAGTGGTCCAGCCCTTGACCTGCAGATGAAGCTGCTGCCCCTTCACACCTCGCTGCTTCTTGCCTCCCCACCAGGGGCTGCAGGTGAGGAAGGAATGCCCATCACTCCTCCCATCTGGGCTGCCTGGAATGCGACTGCCTGCTCCTCGGTTGATTAAAATACTGGCTAGCGATAGCTCGCTTCTTTTGCAACACTAATTGCTTCCATGCCTGCCTTAAAATATGTCTAAATGGAGCCCAAATAAATCTAATGTCCTAATGTCTCAGTGCCTCTGCACTCTGAAATCATGAACCTCGAATAATGACAAAATGATGAATAGCTGCATGTTGCAATTCAAACTTTTATTACAAATAAATTTCGAAATAATACCCTAGTACAGTCCATTTTTTTTATATTGCCTGTTTTAACTGGGCTTTTAAATGGTTCTCATGAATCTGCAAAAAGGCCAGTTTTACACAGTTATCCTAAAGGGGACACATATACTTTGAGCAGAAGTTGGGAAATGAATTGTAAGTACATGTATATATTTGATTTAATTAGGTTTAAAAAATTTACTTGGGTTGCAGACATTTTAAAATGTGTATTTGATTATTTTTCCCTAATAGAAAATATCCTTGCAAATTGGATTGCAGTCATCTGTGGCATATAAAGAGAAAATGAGCACATTTGCAAGGCAGGTTGGAAGAAGGCTAGGGGAGACAGAGAAGATTTCTGAAGACTCAACAGAGCTTTAGTTTAGCAAGAGAATTGCTAAATAGTTACTGAAGAGACATTTTAGTTACGACTAGAGAAGTATGTGGCACTTAGAAATGCTGAAAATCGCAAATTTTTTATGGGCATTATGCAATTACTGTCCTAAAACACATCTTTCACTTTTACTGCATTATTTACTGGGCTGGTTGTAAACTCTGAAATCTCTTTTTGTGTGAATTATATTCAAAGCTTACAAACTTAATTTGGCTCTAACACCAGCATCACTTTACTAGTGGTGAAGATGGAGCTTCATCCCTGTCTAGGAAGTCTCTGAATCCATGGGTAGGGAAAACCCGCTGTCAGAAGGGGGCTGGATGGCCTCAGCCTGTACTAAAGTGCCTCCAGCTGAGTACTGCAATGACTGAAATCCATCTTTCTTGCCCCAAATAGGGTGACTGACAGTGCTGGGGTCCAGGCCACCCCCCCGTCATAGTGTATCGAGCACATCCCGAAAGGCAGGCAGAGGAGAAGGCACACACAGCCAGCAGACAGAATTCAGGTTTATCAGTAGGCATTTAATTATATCATTAGGTTTATATCATAATGTAAGTCATCTTACCAAGGAAACTGCCTAACTAAGCAAAACTCCCGGGGGCAGTACTGCTGCAGCATGCCTGCCTGTGCCGAGTGCCCCACGGGGAAACCCAAACGCTCCTCAGGATGACCAGAGGAGCTGCTGGTACGTTTATGGGCTTCCTGGGCCAGGTGCTTGCTGAAGTGTCAGTGTTCTGGGCTTCCTAGGCAGGAAAATTCCATTTTTGCCCCTAAAATAAATGCTCTTGGTTTGCTTCATCTTCCCAAAGCAGAAATGATGAGAGTTTCTATCTGCGTGCGTGTTGGATGTGTCGTTTCCTGAATAAAGACATAAGTGTATTACTATATTAAATATTTATACATTTAAAATTTATAAATATTTAAAAAATGTATAATATATGGATTTATACATTAAATACATATGTCTATATACATGCATTTTTATAGATTTTTTTTTTATACTGCCTTCCTGTCAAGAGAAAAGGTATTGAATATTTCGCCAGGATTTTTCTAATTGCTAATAAAGTATGTATATCTCACAGGCTGCATCTCTCACTTTATTACAACCTTTGAAGACTCTGCAGTGCTTTGGGCATCACACAACCACACGGATTGTGAGGCTGGGCAAGAGCTGGCAAGCAATGATGCTTTTTTTTTTTTTCTTATTTTGGCTGAGATTTCTCCTCAGCAAGTATTTTTTTTTTTTTCCCCAAAGCTTCTAATTTACAATATTTTCAAGTCTAATTACTTCAGATTGTGACCTGTCATATCAAGAATTTATTTACATATGAAGCAGACAGTAATGCATCTGCTTAAGAGCAGGAACCCATCACTGTTTCTTCAAAGCCAAAAGGCAACTTAAATTTCTTACTGAAAATTTAGACATAGGTCAGGATCAGAGCATGTTTTTACATATTTTTGATTATAATATGAGACTTTAAACAGGTTAGAGTATTTTGAAAGATGGCAAACCCCCCTTTTGCAAACCACTGAGACAGCTGGGCACCCTATGACGAAACCGAATTGGCAATCCAACAGGCTTCACCAACAGAAATGAATCAAACCCGTTTGGTGATGTGAAATGAGGGCAGCCAATTAAGAGCCCGGGGAAAAGCTCATCAAGCCTTGGCATGGGAAATCTCCGTGCCTTGCTTCGTCCTGGAGGTGTCTGGGAAGTCCTGGAAAGCACTAAGGGTCAGATTGCTCACCGCTGACGTCGGTAAGCATGTAGTCATCCAAACAGCGCAGTGACTTCAGTAAAATCACTTGTGTGAGCAAGAGCTGGTCTCTGGGGACAGGGCTACGCCGTCCAGCCCTGAATCAAAGGTAACAACACCCTGGACCTTTCCAGCATCTTTTATCTCAGGTTCCCAAACTCAGGTACTGGCAGAGCTCCTGTTATCATCAGCCACCTGGCTCCTGGGGCTAAAATCACAGCTGATACCTCTTCCCTTCACTTATTGTGAGCACCCTGTTACTAAGTTGCGAGAGTGTGAGCCTACTTCATTTAGCACATCCAGGCCTGAGCATCTTGTTGCTTCATTTTTGCAAAGCTCTTTTCTGGGCTTGTTTTTGGGACTATTGCACAACCACAGCTGCTGGGTGGGCTGTTACAGGCTGATAGGATGAGAGTCACAGATCAGCTGGATTTGTTGACTATCTGTTACCACCAGCAGGATTTGAAATGTCTCACTCTGAAAAATATCATAGAATCATAGAATAGTTAAGAGTTGGAAGGGACCTTAAAGATCATCTAGTTCAACCCGCCCCTGTCATGGGCAGGAACACCTCCCATTAGACCAGGTTGCTCAAAGCCCCATCCAGCCTGCCTTTGAACTCCTCCAGGGATGGAGCAGCCACAACTTCTCTGGGCAACCTGTTCCAGTGCCTCACCACCCTTGAAGTAAAGAATTTCTTCCTAATATCTTATCTAAATCTACCCTCTTTCAGTTTAAAACTGTTAGCACTTGTCCTATCACTGCACTCCCTGATAAAGAGTCCCTTCCATCTCCCCTGTAGGTCCTCTTTAAGTACTGGAAGGAGGCTACAAGGTGTTCCCAGAGCTTGCTCTTCTCCAGACTGAACAGCCCCAACTCTCTCAGCCTGTCCTCATAGGAGAGGTGCTCCAGCCCTCTGATCATTTCTGTGGCCCTCCTCTGGACTTGCTCCAACAGGTCCATGTCCTTCTTAGGTTGAGGGCTCCAGAGCTGGAGGCAGTACTCCAGGTGGGGTCTCACCAGAGCGTAATAGAGGGGCAGAATCACCTCCCTCGACCTGCTGGCCATGCTTATTTCAATGAGAATAGACTTTTACTCAGTGAGACAAGGGATAGAGAGGGAGTGGGGAAATCCCACGGCAGGGAGACGTGCACGCCTGCTGCTCCTTCCAAGGGAAGCTGCAGTCATCAGAAGCGCTTTTAGGCTGTCAAGGCAAAGTGTCTAATGTGTTATGCCACAACTGGGTTCACGTTATCATTACTCTTTTATGTGGCATCCTTCTTCCTGCCCACACATTGGTGTCGTCTTGCTTGGGTGTGTTGCCGCAGCCGCTCGCTTGCTCACCAGGGACCAACAGGCCTCCGGTGCAGGGGAGAGGTGGTCACAGACTCTTGTGGGGCTGAACCCACTGCACGGGGCACAGCCTCTACCCGGGGGGAGGCCGGGATGAGACGCAACACTGTGAGCACCCACTGTACGCTCCCCCATGACAGCAATCTGCTTGTAAAGGCAAAGTTGGGGCAGGTTTGGGAAAGGTCTGACACAGCTCAGCAGATCCTGTGGCTGTGTTTGAGAGAGGGGAGCTTCACACTGAGCAACCAAACAGCACATACTAACGAATGAGGGCAACTGCATTTAAAAATGGGCTTGGGATGGTATTTGAATCTCTAACCTACCTAATAAAAATCTGGTATTTTTATCTAATACCAATCTAATACCATGCATTTATGAAGTCTCTTTCTGACTCTTTCTGAGTCAGAAAGCTCTTTCTGAAGACAATTAAACATCATGAGAAATGCACAGCACCCCCTTCTTTGGTGCCAAATCAAGCTACGTTTAGGGGAATTTCAACTTGGACGTCACTTAGATGTTTTTATGGTTCCTTCAAACCCACATAATTTCAGACGGCCAACACACTCACAGGGACCAGAACCACACGCCAATCTTACACGGGTCCTTGTGAGGAGGTGCTGCAGACTTCCTCACAGTGCTGCTGTTCCCACTTTTAAATGCACATCTCCACCACATGCTCTTTTTAAGGAACTATTTCTCAAACGCCTGCTGGAGGTTAGATCTAAAGTGCTGTGAACTGACTGAAAATGTCATGTAGTTGTTTTAAAATTGTAAGATATTGCCAGAGGAATGGCTGCATAATGAGACAGTAGCTTCCTGCATGTAAAAGTGAAAATTATGAAGAATTACTTGTGCTGAGTACAAGGTACTCCTTGAAATTTGTGAGACTGTCTACTGCATATAAAGATAGCCAGCAAGGTCAGACTGTTCATGTACCTTCATGACAGGGGCAAGTCACGTATGGATTCTTCTGAGGACTCCTGTCACCCAGAAAGAGCGAACCCAATCTTTCCCCTGCACCAGGAGAAAGTCCAGAAATCAGAAGACTGGATAATCTCTGACTGTATCTACTGATGTTGTAGAGATGCTGTAGAGACAGGAGGATAAGAAATTAGACAGAGACAGAGTACAAGATATAAATGACAAAGAAGTTATGGAAAGAGTAGATCCAACTGAGCATAGGGTCGGGAGTAAAAAACAAAAGGATATGGAAACTCTTGGAGAAACACAAAGAGAGGAGGACTTGTAGTGCTGGAGGGAAGACAAGAAACTGGGCTGGTGGAGGACAATACAACCTGAAGAAAGAGGGGAAAAAATGAAGCATAGGAGATAGGATAAAAAGAAAAATGGGAAAAAAATTGAAAAATAGGGAAAAACCATGCTGACAAATCCCTGCTACTCAGAGTATGCATTCGTGACTTCTCAGTGAATGCAACTGCTTTCTGAGTGCGTGCTAGACTTAATTTGCTATGAATGATAGATTTCAGAAGAACTTTAGATTTCAATATGTACTGCAAAATGTTCCCTGCTCAGCCATTCCTGTAGAGTGCGGAAAATGGCAGGAAATCATTGTGAACAACAGCAAGTGTTATTTTGAGGGAGACATAATGGCTTGTTTGGTTTGACATCCAAAACAGATATAACTGCGACAAAAGCATTTAAATGCTAATCTGTCATTTACAGCGGGTAAACAAAAACTAACGCGCATAAAATCTGTGGTGCTCGTGAGCGAGCACTCTAGAAGCCTGAAATACTGCTTAATTTAGAGAAGACAGGCGTCTCTTTGCAGGCAGAATTTATACCTGAAATATATGAATGTCAAGAGCAAAATTTAGGTACTCAAGCCTCTGTTTCCCGGTGGTGGATTTGGATCATACAGTTAGGGGCACAGAAAGGAGTGATTTTTCATTTGCAGCATATTTCTCAGAGATGGAAATATGCAGGCAAATGTTTTCCTGGAGCAGTTAACACCTGTGCAGTCCTATCAAAATGTACCCCACGTGACCAAATTCAATAGATTACATAGAGATTTTAAATTCATCACACTTTCCTGCCTTTTGTATATCCTCATGCCCACAAAGCAATGGTAATTCTGATCAAGAGCCAAGGAAGTAAAAGGCAGCTCTGGATGAGCCTGGAAGAAATGTGTTTCCTTGATCACTGGCCAGCCTGTTTCCTAAGACGCTTCCTTGAGCAACTGAGAAAAGCTTGGAGAACATTTCTAGAATCACAGTGCCTGCCACCAGCCTCCAAAGTGTGATACACAACCAGAGGTCACCAGGAACGATGCTACTGTCAAACAGCTCACCCCACTGCAGTGATGGAAGGAAGGATGAGTCTCCTTAGGTCAGCAAGTCTCCTGTCAGCCTCCAGCCGTACCACAAAGCGGCAAGTCTAGGCTCTCAGAGATCAACTTTCTATAAATAAAAGGAATGAATGGACCTGAGAACTATCTTAGCATCACAGGTTTTGTCTCTGTTGCAAGGAGGTCTCTACGAATTTATAGTTTCATTAAAGCTTGTAAAAAGAAGAAGAGAACAGAGAGGCAGGAGGAATTTATTGCAATGAATCAAAAAATACCTTGAAGTCCTTAATCAGAGAAGATTTCCATTAACTTCTACCAGGGCTGCCATACTCTATGGATACACAGGCAAAGAGGGGAAAACCTCAGATTGTGTTGCACACAAATGGAGCTTGAGAAGGAAACACACAATTTAAGATTCACCTAGTAGTTTAAAATTTACTTGAAAACTGTATGAGTCTCGCTACCCTTCCTGCCTTCTTCCTATAAAGTTTCTTAATTATTCTGTTCTGCCTAAGTTTGTGATTAGCTTCACCGTACCAATGTTTGCTTCTTTTTAATATATTTTTTTTATTATGCCTGCTTGCACATGGAAGTCTTCAATACACACAGACAAATAGCGAACAAAGTCTCTTCAATGGACAAAATGTGGTCATATAACTAATCTCTAGCAGACAAAATGACAGGAACAGAAAGAAACTCAGTCACCTGCTCCTTCTCCTTGTAACATGGTGTGGTTTATCTGCTTATTATCTACTTACATGGCTTTTGTCACGCAAGTCTCTGAGCTCCTGATAACTGCTGAGTAACTTGTACAGAAAACATGCTTTTATAGAACTAGAAAAATATCTTAATTTCCAGTTGATGACTGGCTGCCAAAATACAAAAAATAAAACCTAATGCAGTGTCCTGGAGTTAATAGGGCATTCTGTAATGATCTATCTGGATCTGACCTTGACATGGTCAGACTATCTGCAGCAGACCTGCTTTTAGTCCTGGCCTTCACTTCTGAACTTTCCTTTGTCTTTTCCCCAAACACACTCTTCTGTAACACAGGAAAAAGCTATGTGTCCTCTTCATATGAAGAACTACACTTTCTTGTGATCTTAACATGTTCTGCTTCATAAATATGTAATATATAGCCCTGGAGTATAAATGTGAAACTTCTGTTGAGCTGGCAACTCTCCCAAGCCCCTCAAATGCTGGTTCATGGGAGGTCTCCTTCTGAATATCATTTGTCCAGTGCTTGCTGTTTGTTCTGAACTGAAAACAGTGAAGAAGTGAAGGCTATGCCTTTCCTACACAGAGCCTGCATCAGAATGCACGTTAAAGACACCTTCCCAGAAATCTTAGATCGTAGTTGACAAGTTCAGAACCAAATCATCCTCCACTTATCTTGAGATACTTATTCACGGGAGAAAATGTAAACACCCATTTGACAATCACCACCAAAACTTCATGTTCTTTGTGACACCCTATTAGTGTTTACATTATGCATTTGAAAGCAGTGATAGGATAAAAACCCTCAGAAACTTTCTTCTCCAAAAAAGTTTCCAGCTCAATTTCAAGTATAGAGTTTCAAGGTATTCTGGAACTGTCTTAAAACTATTTTGTAGGATAAAAAAGCAAACACAGTATTTGATATTACATTTTGAGAGTCTGTGAAATTACAATATTGCTTCAAAATATTTAATTATGCCTGTGTGGGCTTTGACATTGCTCTTTCAACTGACAAACATAATCCCATAGTGTGTCTAAGCCTCTCCACATAGATCTTACAAGCTTTACGCTGTTGTCAATATCCTGCCTTGCGTTTCATGACCTAGGTTCAGTGAATACTTCAGGACATCCAGCACATGGCATCAGACATCTTGATGACACCAAACCTTGCACACTGATGTTTAATGACCTCTTGTATTATTTTTGTCTGTTGACTTTCTAAACCCATCAAATCAGATTACAGCCACTTATAGTGTTCATGTCTTCTGAGTCCTCTGCTCAGCTTAATTCAGCAAGAAAATCACCTTATCTGTCAGATATTCAGTGTACCCCAAAATCTCTCTAAAATACATCATAATCCTTCAGTTGGACTAAGAAATGATGTATTTTCAAAGATAATTACACAATCTGTTTTAAACATCTTTTTCATTCTGATATACATAAAGGACCAGATTTTACTTCTTCGTCATTCTATTCTGTGAGCAGTTCACTGATGTCAATGGTGTAAGGTATGAATGCAGATGGCAGGCTATCACTTTTAGTTGCATAGTTCTTCTTTAAAATCTCACATTTGTAAATAATAATGTACAGAATCCGAGCCCAGGCAACACAGGTACATGTATTTCAGCAACACAGGTACATGTATTTCTCAAATGTTGATCATTTTGCATACTTATACCTGGGATAAAATTTGCTGTGATGAATAAATGTGTTTGTCTTGCTTTAGACAGCTACTTCTTTTTCAATTGGAAAAGCGATTAGAGCAGGATTTGCTGAGATCTGTTGTTGTGTCCCCATCCTCTGTTGTTGCTCCTTCTCAGGTGAAGAAAAATTAATAGGAATAAATATATACGTTAAGGCAGTAGCAGTCAGTGCTGTACCATTGCCAAGTATTATTTCAGAATATGTGATCAGGATTGAATGGGATGGGGGGAAAATACAAGAAATAATTGTTTTCAACCCTTTTGCTTGGACATATCTTTGCTCTGGATGTATAATCTGTAACCACTAATTCATACTTGTGAAGAGAAAGTGAAGCTAAAGAAAAAGAAAACTTCTTTAAGTAGCAGTTGATGTTCTGCATTAGCAAAGAGGTTAATGTGAGCAGTATATTTAGTTGTTTTGTTTTCTCCTCAAAGAAAGATGGCATGCTGCATTTATGCAGGAAAATTTACTGCCACCTGATTAAAATTAGATAGTCCACATTTATGCTTTGAGTTTATGTCATTATCCCGGGAACGGTGTGGGAGTTTAAACCTATAATCTCTGCATACACTGGGAAAAGACAAAGACTATTCTGAATAAATGCAACAGCCTCAGAAATTCAGGTCTTGGCATTTGACTCATTTTTTTAATGAACCTAAAGCATAGGTGCTGGAAAGCAAAAGTGGAGGGGAGAGGAAGGACAAGTAACCAAGCGTACCATATGGGTATTTAATGCATCTGCCAGCCTGCCGTTTAACCACTCTGGAGCCTTGTAATAGTATTAGCTGACACAGACGTGTGACTGTGCTTATCGGACGTCACTGATGGGGTAAGAGACATGCTGCGGTGGTAAGCCCCAGCACTCCAGTTTACGTTGCACGCCGCAGCTCTGAGTGGGAGCTGATTTAGCTCCTGCTAGTCATACTTTCAGATGACCGGCGACTTAATAGATAACAAAACACTGCCAGGTGCACCAACTCTTGATAGTTTTTCTGATTTTCCTGAACTTCGTTGACAACTGCTGCTTCACTGCATTGACAATTTTTTTTTTGAAAGCAAGCTCAGAGCCCAGAGCCTTTGCAGTCTGCACCGGCAAACTGTATGGGCAGGGGGGAGGCAACAGCAGCTCTCAGTAAATGACACCAGTTCTCAGTAAATTAGTTGTGTGGATTTGTCAGACAATGACAATTTTCAATTCTAGCCCTCAGACCTGTCTTTCCATGGCAGCTGTGCATACTGCAGCATATTGCATACTATCTCTGCGTCCTACAATAGGCTGTAAATTCAGAGAGGCAGAAAGTAAATACCTAATCCAAACCCAGCATCAGTGTTATTTTGTTTGGATCCTACCTCACTGCCCTCAGCTGCACCGTGTCTTTCTAGAACCGAGCTCTTACAGTGAGCTCATGTTATAAAAACGGGTGCAAGGCAATATTAAAATGTAATGGAAAATATTGCCATTTCCTTCAGATGCCTATTTCCCATTAACCTGAAAAACTACTTTCTCACTTACCTGACATGTCTGCCTATCTGTAAACCTGGTATCCCATGTTCCAGATCTAGCATAAGCCTGCTGGTTTGGATCATGACACAAATCCATGATGATGAAGGCATCCCTTGAACAGCCTTAAAAGTAACTCGTGAGCCTATCAAAAACTACTTGCTCTTTTCATTTGCTCAAGCTTCCATGCTAAATTCTTAAGAGAGTGTTTAATGGATGTAAGAAAGTTTTCAGAAATTCCTGAGAGGCTGGATCACATCTTACAAAAGGAAAAGCAACTATTATCCCAGAGAGCATGTAAACAGAAACCACTCATCTAAAAGCCAGAATATAGCAAGACTCCATTATGAGGCAAATTTTGTATTAGTAAAGCCCTAGTTTCTCCTTATTCTATGTTATTTCTCCATTATCTTTCAGTCAATATAAAGCCAGAGTAGACCAGATAACAGTGGTTCCTTTGTTCTTCCATGAAATTATTAATTAAGTAGGCAACACAACAATTGTGCATCATTTCTGTACAGATCTACAGCCATGTGCGTTCATGTTTGTGCACAGATAAACATGTGTATACATGCTCATTACAATGGCTTTTTCGTAAAATTAACAAGGCAAACCCTGCAGGGCTAATTAGTTTTTATTGCACAAAACCTTGGCAAAAAGTTCTTATTCCCTCCCATTTAACAGTTTGGACTTGAATTGGCTCCGTTTCTGTCCAAGTCAAAATCTAGCTTAACTGTTTTCAGCCACGCTGGGAAGTTAGTCCACAATGAAGAGCATTTATCTGATTCAGTGATTCGGTGCCTTGGACCCATTTTTTACTGTGGAGCTGGCACAAGGTCAGAACAACGCGCTTGATTTCAGTGTCCAGTCCTTATCTAGCCAGAACAGCCGTGCATAAGACGACTAGCAAAATGTAGCAATTTGTAAGTTTTGTCCAGAATTAGAAAACAAAACCACAATTTCTGGGATTCTTCTGCTGTCAGACCAATTGCCATTCTTTCCTTCTGTCAGATGGCCTTTGATCTTTGTCCACCATTCTGCCATTTCACTTAGCACAGTCTTTTTTGTTTCTCAGGTTAGATGTCAACATGAGAAGCAGACCAAGATTTTCGAGTTGGAGTAGAACCGTTTCTTCCATGTGCCTTATCCTGCCCGTTCAATATACCACACGTGTTAAGTCCTGAGAATACATCTGATCTGAACTATCTCCTGGCTAATAAAGTTAAGTTAGAGCAATGTGATTCACTTGAGAAAAATATAGAACACTGTCTGTCCCTATGTTGCTCAACAGAAACAGTAATAGAAAAGTTTATGCAGACTAGCAAATTATTCTCACAGCAGAAGACATATTTAGAGACTCTGAATTAAAAATGAGCACATATGCTTTTATTCCTGGAAGCGTGACATCCACAGTATTGGCAGTTTGGGACCCAGTGTAACAGATTCTTAAGCAGTTTCCACCCTTCTGGAGTACCAGATTAATTCTCCACAGATGAATATGATGTAAATATGAAACACTTGGCTCCAGCTCGAAGCAGTCAAAAGTGATTTGCTGGCTATCCCACCAGCATTTCAGCAGGCTCTGAGCTACCTTATTATTCCTGTCAGCAAACTCTCAGATGGCCAATTCCAAAAGCTTCTGCTCCCTTCCCAACAATGCGGCAACTGCTAGTGAAATACTCAGGCAAAACAAAACTGACCCCCAAAAAATCAATTAAATATAGCAGTTTAATTTCAGATTCTGTGTCACTGAATCAAAGTCAACCACCTGAGGGGACGGAGGACCTGGCTGTACCCTCGAAGTATTTAAAGTGCTGCATCAACTGTGACAAGGAGCTTTGAGAACAGCCAGTAATCAGCAACAACATTGTGCAGGTGTGCTGCTTATGTGGTGTGTGTGCAATGTTAACTTCTGAGTAGTAACTGATAAGAAGAAAATACACTACTTCATTTCCATTGCCAATCTAGGCTTTGATCTATAAAAATACCATCCCAGCTACTTCTAGGTAGGGCAGATTAATTTCCTAAGTTGATCACACAACCTAAAGTTTGGATATTACACTGCTGATACAAATGAAGCACTGCAGAAATGACCAGGCTATAATGTCACCAGTCCTACCAGAGACCATTCCTATATATGAAAATGCATTTCGGCATTTTTACCCTTTGGCATAACACGTACATTATCACATTGTCACAATGTCTTTGAATCTGTTCTAATTTTCCCAATAGTGCGATAAAATTTTTTTACTTACTTTCTATTTATGTTTCTGTGCCTAAAAAGAATACCATTAACAGCCCATGGCGGGGGGGGAGTGGAACTAGATGATCTTTAAGGTCCCTTCCAATCTAAACCATTCTATGATTCTATTCTCCAGAATAATTCGGCATGTTTTGACTTAGTTGTTTGAAATTTGAAGCATTTTTATCTTAAAGGCAGATGAATTACAAAATCTATCACATCTATATGAAACAACAGAACTGAGTCTGATCTGAGTGACATTTTGAGGATTTAGAAAAAAGGTGGTTCACTGTTTGCTTATTTTACAGAAGGTGGATGACAAGACAAAAAAGTGCTGTATCTTATCTCTGTTTCACCAAACCGATTGTTGTACTTATATGCTGAATTTTAAGAGATGACTTGAAGTTCAGTACATGCTTAAGTTCAGACCAAATACTATGTACAAAATATAATACGCAAGTAACATAATGTGATGAAAAGAACCAGGTATTCCCTACTTATTCTGTAGACAATGTGATCATGAATTTTAATATTATCTGTCATGGTTTCAAGGAGAATGACTACAACAGTTCCTAAGAAGTGGTATGTTGTCTGCATGTCACCAAATTTATTGCTTTGTTGGTATAATGCAATGGAGCAGCTCTCGGGAAGGAGCGTGCCTTTGTGTGACTAGCTGCAAACATTTACTTCAGAAGCTAAGGACAGTTTAAAATTAAAAAAAACACCTCAAGGCATAAATATTTCTTTTGCTGTCTTCCAATATCTAGCTAAGTTTCCGTGGAACACGCTTTGCTGCTGTGCACGAAAGTAAGACATTGCGGCCCATTAGATGATGGACATCCAAGGAGGCAAATTTAACTCCCATTTATTTCAGCACAAATTGAAGATGCTGTTTGCAAAGAATCCTTAAAGCTTTGTGCCAAATCCAGCTCTTTCCTATCAGTATTTTGGAAAAGCTGCAGTTTCCATCCAAACAGAAGAGGACGGGAGAAGCTATGCAGACAATTGACCTTGCTGCCTCACAGGATGAGAACATTGAGAGGTCTCTTGAACTAATGTGGTGAATGCGGATCAGGACACAAACCCTGTTTTGCCTTTCTTTCTCCTACCTCTGGTGAAGTCAGGCCTGCTGCTGTTAAGTTTCTGAGAGCTGCATTTTGTGATGCAGCACTGGAAGACAACTTGGCAAGACCTTACCCGTACCATGCAGGTGCTCTGCCCGAGGTCCGTACTGCAGAACCAAGGTGCCTACCTGAGCCTTGAGCTCCTTCTTCAGTCAGTGGAGAAGGACATGCTACCTTAAGGCTGTGCTTAGCTCTGCTGAGCTCCTGTTTTCCCTGGCTATGGGATGGAGCTGGAGACACCCAGACTCCTGACTCAGGCACCTCGCTTGAATCCTTAGCTCTCCTGCAGCGGGACTGGGTCTGGAGAGCCAGTTCAGCTTCAGGAAACAGGACTCCTACCAACATAAAGGAGGACTGAATTCAGTCTTAGGCTGCTGCAGATTTTGTATTTAGCAATATTGCAGAGTAATCCAACTAAGCCAACATTTTCTAAAATGCATGGAATGCCTCAAAATTAAAGCTCGGTACCTAAACGGTTTAGACACCTAAGTAAAATTCAGTTAATGTAATACAGTTCAGGGTGAGTTTAGATGGTCCACCTCTTCCTCTTCCATTCTTTACACTTTTTTACAAGTGAAAAAGCAAACCTTGGAAGAAACACTCCTTCCACAGACTGCTACTTCAGCAGCAACTCAAAAATCTGGGATAACAGGAGTTCAGCTACCAAGCATTTAAGGAAAAATATTACCAAGTAGGACACCTTGGGATTTATGTCAAAAAACATTTCTGAAGGAATTGCTTATGTTTTCTCTTCCTCTCCATAAGACAATTGCTGGAAACTGCTGACAAAGATTATATCTGAATATAGAGATATACATACAAGCATAAACATATAAATACATATGTATAAGAAGGCAGAACTCATGGTTTGAAAGCCAGACCCGATGGGAACCCATGGTTCATGTCAGGGCAGGGCTGTGGCTTCTCTCCTGGGCTGGGGCTCTGGGGGCCACCAGTGCGAGGGGGCTCAGGGTGTGTGCTGGTGAGGTCACCCACCCCAGCAGCACTGCTGCAGAACTGAGACCGCGTTACCCCTCTGCTTCTGGGCTCGCTGCAGGAAACCTCTCATGCCTTCTATGGTTCTTTTGTCTCCTGAAATTATATGTAAGATCTCACTGAGGGTTTTTCTGGCTTTATACAATGTCTTGTATACAATGCACTGTGAGATTATAAAATATTGGTGAATGGGATTACTCCCTATCACATGACCTGCTGACACTTGAAATGTTCTTTTGAGTCCCCTTTTATTTGCACAAGCTGTGAGACTAAAGAGCCAGACACCGTATCATTTTCCCTCACACAGATCACCTTATTTCCTATTGTTAGAGAAACCAAACCACCACACATTGTGTCAAGTGACATTTCATAAATGCCGCAAGATACAGAAAAAAACCTGTTCTTTTATGTTTTAGATTGATACCTTGACTTCTGTTTCATTTCATTGCACTAAAATACTGAAGTCTACTGGGTAATAAATATTCCCTTACTAACCCTTCTAAAATCTCTACATAGGGACTAAAATTTGCTCCAAAGACATTTGATTCTAAAGGACAAACAACCGAGAGATTATTTTTCTTTAGCAGATTTCCTAATCACATACCGCCTTTGCTTCACTAGCTGAGTATATAATGATGTCCTCTAACAACTGCCATATTTCAGTATCTCTAGACTCCTGGAACGGAATTTTTATGAAATCAGTGGCAAGAAAGGAAATTTGAAACGCAAGACTCCAGATACAAAAAATACGAGCTCTGCTTATGGTATTTCAAGCGTTGCCATATTTCTACTTACAGGATTTATTTTATTCTAAATCCAGTATAAAAATACAAATTTTATTGATTAAATAATTTTGAATCATGCAGACCATACCTCCTGGTACAGGGAGTGAGGGAGGAAATTACTGGACTGTAATATTCTCCCTAGTCTTGAACTTGTTCTCTATGGTTGTCAACTTTTATCCATCTGTCTGAGAAACTGCAGGGATGGAAGCAAAGGGGTAATTGCCTTCCAAATGAATCTTGTTTTTTAGCTCACCCCTAATGAAATCAGCATCCATAGGACAGAAGGAGCACTACTGCATGGTATGACAAGGAAAGCTTCCACATCAGCCTTGCCTGAAAGCAGACCTCCCTAACATGTGCCTGCTCAATATTTGCTTTCCACAAGGACTATTATGATTAATGAGGGCCTATTTCTTTGCTATTTGTCAATGATTCACACCAGCATTCAAAAGAAAAAAACATTCTCCTTTATTTCTCAGTTCAAACATTTGATGACCCTGAGAAAGCCCAGTAGCTAAATGTTTCCAAGCCACAAAAAAAAAAAAAAAAAAAACAAACACCTTGAATACATGACAGACTCCAAAGATCCAAACCTGGCTTTACCAAAGAAAAACAAAAGTGTCTTGTGTAGGTCCAACGATGTAGCAGAGATGCTAACCAGCTGTCAGGGAGCAGCACGGCATCGTCTTCCACATTGCTGGAAACGGGCTCCAGCTGTGCTTTGTCCCTGGCCTTGTAACAAGGGAAGCTGCTGTGATTTGGGGGGAGGGGGGGGAGAGGACAGGATGATGATGACACGGTGCATTTTTCTTGACATTTCCCTTGAGTGTCTTTTTATAACTACATTTCTGCTAATTAACTTCACCTCTGAGCTGCATAGGGTAACTGCTTCCCCTTCAGGTTGTAGAGTGACAAAAAGCCCCTACAGTGGCATCTTGTTTGAGCGACCGTTTGGGTATGAGCAGCAGAAGGACACAGATTGACTAAACAAACTCCAGCAACCGAAATAGCACTGTTAACCAGAAACAAGCAAACAAACACAAAACTCAGCTCAGGGACCGTTTGACCTTGAAATATCCAAAACGTGCTTAGCAATGCCCTCTCGCTCAGCAAACTCTGAGCAGACTGCTAGGAAAAGCGTGAAAAAGGAGGATGAGGTTTCCCATAAGAACAGACACAGAAATGCGCTCGCCAGGGCAGAGCTGTGGCTCACCTCGCTCTTTATCACACAGCTGAAAGCGCCCAATGCCCGGGAAAGAGTATAAAAGGGGAGAGCTCAGGGGCAGATTTTCTTCGGTACATACTCCCAACCTCTGCAACACATGGCTGGGGACTTCCCATGCAGCATTCGAGGGATCTTTCCTTGTGCTTACGTTCTCTGTTTTCCTTGTTTGGACATGAGTTCCACTTTCTGAGGGCTTATTTATTTGCAGTAAAACTCTTTGATGAGCTGTTTTACCATACCAGCTTGTAGGATTTTTTTTTTTTTTTTTTTTTTTAGTAAGTGATAATATAATTGCACCAGTTTGGGTTTATTTACCCCCACCCCACCGTATTTGCTCCTTTAAAAATGATTCCAGGAAATTTCCTCAGCTTAGTGGAATCTTCTATTTTGAAATTAAGCACAAATACAGGCTTGGCAGGGAATGGCTGGAGAGCAGCCCTGAGGAGAAGGACCTGGGGGTGCTGATTGACGAGAAGCTCAACATGAGCCAGCAGTGTGCGATCGCGGCCCAGAAGGCCAATCGTATCCTGGGCTTCATCAAGAGAAGTGTGGCCTGCAGGTCAAAGGAGGTGATTCTGCCCCTCTTCTCCACTCTCCTGAGACCCCACCTGGAGTACTGCATCCAGCTCTGGAGACCCCAACATAAGAAGGACATGGACCTGCTGGAGCGTGTCCAGAGGAGGGCCATGAGGATGATCCGAGGGATGGAGTACCTCTCCTGTGAGGAGAGGGTGAAAGAGTTGGGGCTGTTCAGCCTGGAGAAGAGAAGGCTCCGGGGAGATCTTATTGTGGCCTTCCAGTATCTAAAGGGGACCTACAAGAGAGCTGGGGAAGGACTTTTTACTCAGGCATGTAGCGATAGGATGAGGGGGAATGGCTTCAAACTGGAAAAGGGCAGGTTCAGATTAAACATTAGGAAGAAATTTTTCACTTTGAGGGTGGTGAGGCACTGGAACAGGTTGCCCAGAGAGGTTGGTGAGGCCCCATCCCTGGAGGTGTTCAAGGCCAGGCTGAATGTGGCCCTGGGAAACCTGGTCTAGTGGGAGGTGTCCCTGCCTATGGCAGGGGGGTTGGAACTCAATGATCTTCAAGGTCCTTTCCAACCTAAATCATTCTATGATTCTATGATACTATGATAAAACCAAGGAAAGTGAACTCCACTCACGGAAGATTTATACATATTGTCTAAGAAAATGTCAGGCCCTACTGAACCTCCAGAAGCCCAACTACTGTGCTCTAACAGCACCAACTATTGTAACTACGTCCCTGCTCAACTCCATTTGCTGCACCCAGTGTTTTTCCTCCCTCCTGCCCATCACCTACGCAGCCTACGAAGCTCTCTGAGATAGGTGTGGTGCACACGGTGATCCTCTACTGCTGCGGCACTACTCTAATGAGGATTAATTGTGACCACAAGTCACACCAGAAAGGAAACAAATGTTAAACAAAAAATTTGGAAGACACAGATCTGATATGGTGGAACTTTGTGCTGAAATCAAATATCACTGCGCATACCCCTCTGTCCACAATGCACAGCAACACTGAGGTGGTCACTGTGGCCCTGCATCCAAATTAATAAGCCTTGCCTCTTACCAAGGTGAATTAGGATGAGGGTAGCACCAAAGGGTGATGCAGCAATCCAGCTGCCAGTCCTGGGGTAGACCAGCTAGAATTAGCTTAGGAATTTTTGTCCTGTAACCCATTTCAGAATCTGGAGGAGGCTGACTGCACCGATTATAAATTCAGCTTGTCCGAAGTACACTGGAAGAGTAGGCAGGTTGCAGCATCTCAGAGGAGAAGCTTCACATCTGCTTAGTGAACAAAAGGAACTTTCAAGCCAAAAGACCAGGACAGAATTAAGAATCAATGACTATGGATAAATATCTAAAGCAAAATCTGGATGCATCTGAAGACTTCCTTACTCTTTTATCTCTGCTCTTAGCATTTCTTTTTGTTTTCCCACCCACAAAGTCTATTTTATTGACTTCAAATTAAATATTAATTCACTTTTCAAGCTACACTGTAGAAATCTGATCAAAGGCAAATGGTTGCTATGATAAGTAACAGTTAAATTCTGTAAGTATAGTGTAATCTATAAATTTTCTTTTAAAGAATAGCACGGAACTAAACATGTCAAAAGACTAGGATCAACTGACATGTACACCATTACACTGACACACCCACCCACAATATATTGGCTAAAATAGCTTATTTCCCATTAAAAGGACTAGAAACAAGACATCTGAGTCCCTTAGGCTTGTAAGCTTGAAAATCTCTGCCAACATTATTCAATGAAAAGTTTATTTAATTAGTAATGGTAAGGGAGGATAAACTCTGCTGGCCTTAAGTCTAGAATATGTAAGGCATATTTCTTGCACAGAAAGAAAAGATGGTCCAAATGTAGGGGGCTGTGTAGGACATGAAGGATTTGGATCCAGCTTCCTGCTTTGTCATGGACTTTCTGTGTGACCTTAAAGTAGCTGCAGTGTACCTCAGGTTAGTACAACAGGGCTTCCCTGCTCTGTCAAGTGATTGTAAATCTCAAATCACTCAATATTACGAGGCACTCAGTACTAAAACAATGACATTAGGGACAGATGAGAACATACATCTACTTGTCTGCTTTTAATTTGTAAGCAAGGCTCATTAACTTTAGTCCCCAAATACTATAAAATGTTTGTGCTTTCTTTTCTAGCCGTGTTTTCACCCCAGAGGTGAGCTTGTGACACTAAATCTTTACTAGGAGTGATTCATGTGACAAAAAAGTGGCAGTATCATATTAAATTTTTCTCAAGCAAAACGTATACCCCTCTCTGGGGTACCTTGATTTTGGGCTGATGTGACCTAGCACAGCTGCAAAGCACTGCACTTTGCACAGTAACTGTTATATGCACATGCCTAACACATACGCACGAACTGTCAGTAAACATGAGGGAACAGCTGTCCCCTGCTTAGTTCAAAATTCTGTCCTACACGGTTGGAGAAAACACTGCTTTGCTTCCACAGAAGGAATAATCTCACTCACAAGTAGGTTATTCATCAGATGTCCTCTTTCAGTAGATGGCTGTCACTATGCTGAAGTTCTGTGCTATGAATGAAGACATGGCAAACTGGAGAACCTTCCTATGAAATCACATGGCCCCTACCCTCTCTTTTTGACCATAAGGCCACCACCTTCTCTTTTGAACCACAAGTTACCTAAGAGATTGAGCTAACGGTTTTTAAGAAAAATCGAGTAATATTGCTGTAGCTTTTAGGCGCCAAAACCCTAATATGCATTAGGGCTTCAGCACATTTAGATACTTGGTGACTGTTTTTCTCTTACTCCCTACCTTGTCCTTGGTCTTCTTTTCTGCTGATCTCTTCTAGCTGAAGGGAAATTATCTGGTGACTTAGACTGCCTATTCCATTTTTCTTGAACCCTCACCATATGACACAATGTCAGTGCTATAGCTCAAATATCAGGTTACTTATACAGGACACAAACACAGTTATCTAAATTGCATGTGTTATTCTGACCAACACGCGTCTTGCTGCTGACAGAGGTCTCCTTCCTTTGACACGGGACAAGCCAGCCAGAGCACCGGCACCCCGCTCTGTCCCCAGGGCAGGTTGTCTCCAAAAGGGGCTTCAGCCCACCTGCCCCAGCAGCCAGCCCTCCTGCACAGCCCGGTGCCTTTCTGTGGCGAGGCTCCACGCAGGACCGGCTGCTGTGCAGAGGCTGAGTTCCCAACATCACCAAGCCCGCTAGCCTGGAGGGTTTCCTACGGTCAGAGGACTATACTGGAGGTACATACTACTGGGCAAAAGAAACAGCATTCACTGGCACATCTGCGACTACAGATTTTGGGTGGAAAGGGAAGACAAGACTGCTCTTTCTGTTCAGACTCAACCCGGATCCGTGTTTTATGTCTTCATTTTGATCTATTATCTCACTCCCATTTTTTGAGAGTACTGTAAATCTCCTTTAACAGCAACTGCGTTTCAAAATAGCACCCTTAAGCCTAGGAAATCTACCTTATCTGTGACAGCTCACCAAACAATGAATGCCAAAGTATTTGACATCATTGTATAAATTTACCAGAGTTTTTCATCTACTGAAAACTGTGTCTTCTTTTTTTCTTACATGCTAGACCAACGTTAAGGCAGGCAGAGTCAATGGGTGTTTGCCTTTCTACTGTAAACACCTCAGGAGACTTAAGTGAACATCCCTCTGGAGGGGAGGTTTCACTTTAGAGAAGTTTTAAAACAACAGTTATGGTAATATTAAAAAATAAACATTTTAGCAAAAATAGTAAAAATATTGTGAGATTCTTCTATATAGACCACAAGAAAACAGGAAGATAGCATTGTGGGGTTTTGCTTGATTCCTTTCTAACTGACTCCTTCGTGCGTGTGTAATAGGGAAAAGAAAACTGTATTTACACAGGCATGGGAAATGAAAAGGGGAAATCCAGTTAAAAACCTCTGTTCTTCTTTTGAGTTTTACCCGTGTCCCTGTGTGCAGGTTCAGTGTCTCTTCTGTGCCTGTAAATGCTATTTGCCTATGAGAGAGTCGTGGAGGAAGTGTGGGAGAGAACTGCTTCTTCCAGCCACCATCACACAGACCGCACAGTGGCTACCATGTGCACTGTTGTAGGCAAACTAATCTGTGCCAGGGATTCCCCCATTAGTGTATGCTTTTGAAGCACTGCTCCTCCTGGAAAGACCACTCTTGAGTTCAGCCTGGTTCCCGAGGGATAACACTCCTTTTCGCATAACTGCAATATGGGGAAAGGTTCAGAGCTTTTGAAAGTTTTCCTCCCATCTTCCCTTGTGAAAAAAAAAAAAAAAAAAAAAAGGGAGGGGGAAGAAGCATCAAACAGATGTGCAGTTGTGCCTCCCGCTTGCCCTGACTGACACGGGCTCTCCGGCAGCTTGCACGCCGACTTTCTGCTTGACTTCACAAGCAGAAGACATTTGTGCCTGCGCAGTGCCCTTTGCAGCTGCACCGTGCCTTTCCAGAGAAGCCCTGGGGGAGGACGCCTCCAGGAAAGATTGGCAGCAATAAAACCCTGCTAGCAACTGCGCTCTGTTAACCACTTCTCTGTCACAGACAGCCTCCTTCCCAGGAACCCAGGCTTAGGTGAGGGTTAGGCTGTGGTTTTAAATCAAATTGGGGAGGAAACAGATGATGCTGGAGTTATAAAGGCTGAAGTTACATTAATGTGAATGTGGTATTGCTGAGACCTATCAGATGCGTTATCAGGGATTCAGTGCAATAATGGGTATTTCCAAGATTAGTCTTATGCTTTCAGTTTCATACCCCCCAAAACTGAAAAAAATAATCTTCAAATAATGACAGAAATCAGTCTGAGAGGTAAGGACACCTGTGAGTCAGTCAGTCACACTAGCTGTCTTCAAAGGAAACTCATTTGCTTTCAGAAAAGAAAAGAGAAGTATTTCAGAAGAACTTACGCTCCATACAGGCATTACTAATATCAGTGACACAATATTGTAATAAGACTTGTCCCGCCATTCTATCCCTGCTGGTGTTAACAAGTACTAAGAATGCTGCCTGAAGAGCACATCTAACCTTCACCTATCCTCTCACTCATCAAGCAGATTACCCTTCAGTCCAAGATCTCTCATCTCTGTTAGCTACTCTAGTTAAAACACTCTCTCTTCAGCCTACTTATTTCATCCAAAACTACACATACAAGTACATAAAAAACTGTATTGATTCTTCCTGAATTAAGGATTGACCTGAAGGTCAAACTTACCTAGCAAAAATAGTTATAATATTTACCACCAGAAACTAAATGCAACTAGCAATTAAGAAATCACTCCTATCTGTATGTCTGTGACACTAGGCTGAATTTTCTCACTTAAAAATGGCCAAACAGAACCATAACAAATGTGAATGATTTGGCCATTAGAACAGACTTCAGGCTGGTTGAAATTTGCTATGGATATTTTTTTAGTTAAACAAATTGTTTTCTATTAAAAGTATCTTCTTTCATTCATTCATTCATTCATTCATTCATTCTCTTCTTTCCTTCTTTCTCTTTCTTTTTCTCTCTCCCCCTCTCTTGTTCTTCCTCACTCTTTCTCTTTCTTTCTTTCTCATCTACTGTAATTTCAGAACTTCACATCTTCATTTTTCTCTCTGGGTGAGATTCTTCAGTTCATTTTTCATGGTGCACCCACCTCCTCAATACAGTCATGAGGAGAAGCAGGAAACTCAGTGCATAAGGCTACAATGGGACCAGGACACACATCCTCTACCAGGGCTGGCGGAGTGAAAATATTTCTGGTGAAAATGTTTAATTTCTGAGTGCTCACTAGGGTGTTCTACTACTCAGCTAAGGGGACAGGGGGACTTTTTCACCAATAACTGCATCTAATCAATCCCCTTACCACTACACCTATTAACGGGCACATGAAGAGAAAGGGCAAGCGTTTACACCACTCTTTCTGCAATTTCCTAACAGGCCACCCCAGTGGCCTTATAAATCACCTTACAAAGTTTATTTTCCCTTCGTTTTACTATTTTGAAAAATCCACTTTTAAGTCAACTTAAAAAACATTTTAAAGACCCAGAGAAACTCTATTACTCAGCATTCAGTTCACAGGATTTAACTTATATATCTTCTAAAAAAATTGGTCAGCTCTGTTCAGCTTTGTTTCCCATATCATTTATTGACCTTTGACAGAATAAACAGTAGAACTGCAGGGATTTCTTACTGTCTTTCTTGCCAAAAATAACTGGGACTTTTCTCAGATTATAATGTCTTTTGTAATGAACTTCACTCTAGCATGAAACCACAGTATAATTCTGTCTTCAACTTCAAGCTTTCATGTATCATTTATTAAAGTAACAGAACACCAATCTAGATTTCTAGTCCTGCCTGGAGAAGCATTCTCTTTCCTCCCAACACACAAGTCGCTCATCAAGGTGATCCACAGGACCATCAACCTCATGATCTACCTCCTGAGGAACCAGCTCTCACATGGACCAGGTGCTACTCTCCTGACCTCAGCTGAATACCATCAAACACAGCAGATTGCACTACACAGACCTGCAGTTATGTAACAGACTGTAAAAAGACAGAAAATCTTAAATTATAAGATGAAAAAATACATGCTGGCCACGTGCCGGTCACAGGCTGAGGGAAAGGCATGAGAAGCCACCTGAGCTCAGTGTAAAGGGTTATTATGTGTTCTGCCAGGACACAAGGGAAAACAACAGAAGCATCTCAAAATTACTCCAGGCTTTTGGTCCTCATTTTGGATTCATGAGCAAGGCCTACACATCCCCAGAGCTTGAAGTGGGTTTCCAGCCACCTGAGTTGAAGATGCAGAAGTGGCTAGTTATGATTCCTGCCACGGTATGGCAAGCGCTTACCATTCCTGCAATTACCTTATGTATCACCAGTAAAGAGACCAAACTGTACCATGCTAGGTACAGGTACCATGAAGGGCTGCTAAGAACAGAACAGACTTCTGATTAGATACATCCCAAACTCAAAGCTCTAAATTACGTCTAAGTTGTTTGTCCCTCCTGCTTCAATTCTAATAAAGGCTGTAGGGTTCAGTCAAACAAGACTGGCCTCATACCTCTGTACTCTGTTCATATTAGATGGTCCGCCGTTTTGTGCTAAATGCTGGCAGGAATCACCTAAAGCACGTTGAAGTCAATGTCAGTGTTTCAACAGAATTCGGGGGCACTAGCCAGGTTTTTCTGGGCTATAATCTCCCCAAATGTATTTGCATGCATACATACATAGACCACAGACCAAGATACTTTTGGAACAGTTTTTTCAAACAGCATTTAACTCCACAGAATAATTTCTATCAGAAATTTTAAAAGCTAATATAAGAAAATATAAAGGCTTTGTGAAAATAATAGAAATGGAAATTAGTTCCCAGTTCTTCTCAGAACAAGCCTGTAACACTCTTAGACGATCTCTTTCAGTCTGCAAAAGAACTACCTTAACTACTTTAATTTAATTTTTTATCCACTGTTGTCCAGAAAAACCTTGCCCCAAAGCCAAACACAATGGTAGATACGTCAGTAAAGCACAACAGAGACCACCTGAGGAGCCTTCACTAAGCAATCCAAAAGGAGATTATAGAGCTTGGGAAAGAAACTGTGTGCATGTGAGCTTGTAAACAAAACTTGATGCCACTGTTGTCTGTCACAGAAACCTGATTGACTGAAGAAGTACAAAAAATGGCACCATCTCAGGAGTTGACCAAAAGTACCTTCTCTAACAGTACATTAAATCAAGGCAAGCTGGACTGTCCCAAAGCACGATAGCATCCACCCCTTCCAATGGGGCATTCTGCAAGTGGCCAGTGACACGCAAAACTGTCACTGCAACTTGTCTGTCCTTGGGATAGCTCTGGCGTGTGCCATACCTGAGCTATTTAAAGCAATGTCTAACCCTCGCGGTTGCATCAGGAGGGACACAATGAAAGATGAGTGAAGACACTGAACTCTGGGTAACGAATGTGCCCCGGACTTCTGCAGTGAAGCTCATTACTGCCCTGGAGAAAAAAAATCTCCCTTTAAGAGCTGTTTTGTGAAGAACTTGGCTCCTGTTGGACTTTTATTTAACTCGCCTTTTAGAAGCTAGAACAGAAAAGCTTAGATAATCCTAGAAGTTTTTTTTATCAGTCCAGTGAAGTGCCAGTTTTTAGGCAGGAGCTTAGGGAAACACAATGCCATTTCCCACAAGCAGCAGGCATAAAAGGTTCTCAGTGAGGGATGAAACTGAGCCTCAGGGATTGGGTAAGACTCACCCAATCTCCCAAGTTCACCTTGTCATTCAGATAAAAATTTCCTCAGACTTCAGGTTTGCATACCATTTTCTGGCTCCTGTCTTTCCCTACATTTTAGAGGAAATCCTGTATGAATATTTATAACAAGTAGCTACAAGATGACTTGAAAATTCAGCAAATATGATTCAGGCAGTTTGTAGGTGCTTAAGTATCGAGAGAAAACCACTGCTCTGATTGCCTCCACTATCTCACACATTTTCTCATTGTGCAACATTACCAGTTAAAAAAAAAAGGGCTCATTGGTCAGTATTATATATAATTACACACAGGATATGCATATCTAAAAGCTCTGACAACACCAAATACACTTTTTGGAAATAAGGGCTAGTTTGTTAATATGTAGACTTAACGGTTACAATGTCTAAGTGTGCTTTTGAAAGACAACTTGCCCCTTTCCGTTGTTGCTCAAAAACAGTAGAAGACCTGTCTCAGGTATGGCATGTGGAGAACAGGTATTCACTCACTCATAACATTCACGTGGAAAGAATACTGTACACTTAACCAAACAAGCTCAAATGCAGGGCTGTTGTCCAGGTCCCAACCAATGCAAATCAAATACACTTAAATGGAAATACACTTACTTATCCCACCTGAAAACCTGGCCTTATTGCACGCCTCCCCAAAGAGAGAGTTACCAAGGCATGTAAAGAGCAGACTGTGGTGGCTTCACGAAAAGACCCTACTAGGATACTTTTTTGATCTCAAAGTCACTTTGAAACAGCTGTGTCAGCGTCACATGCTTGTTTTCAATATTCCCTCAAAGGACCTGGGGTTCAGTGCTATGCGTCCAATATTCACATACCTTCATCAAATAGAAAACTCATGAGCCTGCCATATGTCATGATAAATATCACGGGGTTTTTTTTTCTGAAATAAGTAACGTGCAGAAATCTCTCTGGCTTCCTGGTCACTTGGGAGCAGTTTTTTCCTCTGATACATCTTGCAATAAAATCAGAGGCTCAAACAGAAAGGCCAGTTTGCAGGTTATCATATAGATTTGTTTTGCTCTCCGCTTTACAAAAGCAAGACGGAGCTGGTTCTTCCAGACAGTAAGGGCAGCCCTTTTGTTTCCAACAGATCTGGTCTGGATAACCCTTCAAACAACATTGTCTTCACATCATTTAATTTATTAGTGTATCTCCCTGACATCTGATGGTTTCCAAATATCTTATGTGAGAGAAGACAATGCACTGGCAGCTGCTTACGAAAACACGGAACGGAAATGCAACATTTTTAGGACATATGATCTGCCTCTGGGTGAAGGGAAAGGCACAACACCCTGGTCTGTCCACTCAGGCATGACACAGCTTAAGTGACATGTCACAGCTGAAAATCCAGCTCGCGAGATGCCTCTGACGTTACTGAGGGGCATGCTGTAATGCACAAAACATTACCATCCTAACCAGAAATACCACAGTACATATTTTAAAAGGTATATGCAATTGATGCTGGTCTATACTCAATTTATGGTAACAGCTATAAAAAAAAGGATATGAGCAGAGGCAAAAAAAGCAGTCCTCGTAGAGTTAAATTGCTCTCCTAACTTAAGAAGGACACATGGAGCTGGGGTAAATTGGAATAACGTTCTCTTATCCGCTATGGCAAAAGATAGCTGTTCTCAGGCAGATTGTACCTGCTGGTAACTCACTGTGATCTCCTATATTCTAAATCCTGGCACATTTGTCTGTGCAAGAGCTACTGTGCAATTCTGTGAATGGTGTCACAAGTGCAGGCATGCTCTAGTCATTACGTTAAAACTTTGTTTTGCAAAATGTTACCAATTAGATCTTATTTCTAAATACTGAGAATGGATTTCCCCAATTTTCAAAATAATTATTCTTGCCTTTTTTTCCCCTTTAACAAGAGTCATCATGAATCCTCTTTAATTTTCCTTAATGTATCCATAAAACCAGAGTCAGTGAAGCCCTTTCTCACAGCTCCAGGAAGGAAAGATCCCTTCCCTCTGTTCACATAATGAACGGGGATATTACCTGGTGCTGGTGCTTGAAACCAACAACAGACTGTCTGAATATGACTTGCCTCTTTGCCCCTGGCACTGCTTCCAAAATTTCAGCATCTGATTTACCGAGAATTAAGTGTCAATGATAAACAGGTCAGTTCAAAGGATTTTTTTATTAATTTTATTCCAATAGTAGTTTTTAGTAAGTTCTTTTAATAAGTTCACAGCAAGACCTTCCAGCACACCACAGATAAGATCTCAGGGCTGGAGGGAATCCATATGTAACTGAGGTATTAAACACCTCTGGAGCAAGACAGATCAGATGGTAGCTCTATTCTCATGACACTTAGGCTGACCAAAAATGCTGAATCATGGGTTACATGATACTTCATATAAGAAGTATAAAGAAGGTAAATAATCTTTTAATGACCAACTCAGCAGTGAGCACACACAGGCTCTTAAAACAAAATCAATTAACTACCGACAGTCTACCGTGTTCCTTGATATAATATCTATTGAAAAAACAATATATTCACTTATCTTTCAAGACATTAAAACACTTTAATTATTAAATATGAATGACTAGGATCAAATATAATCTCTTTGTCTTACAGTCACATTGACTGACTTTATCATTTGGCACAAAAAATAACTTCACCTTAAAAGCAAAGAGTGGTAATAGAGTCCTGGCCAGAAACGATGGTGAGATGAAGATACATATTTATTACCAGTGACATCCTCTGTGCTTTACCATAACTTAGTTTCAGCAGCCATTTGTCTTTAAGTATTGGGAGTGACAATGCAAACTATAACATTCCTGGTAGTACATTCAGATAAAGGCTCATAACAGGATTCCCACCTAAAATAAGTTGAAAACAGAGGTCAACCCACAGATCAGCTAGAAAACATCTCTTATCTTCAATGAATGTTATCATGTTCTGATGTATACTATATACAGTACAAAAACTTGTGGGAATTAAAATGGTACAAAAGCCATCCCTCACACTTTTAAAAAGAGACAGTCTTAGTTCTCTGTCATCTTTATCCTTGGTTGCAGTTAGATGGGAAAGAACACAGAATATAAGCTTTTGTAGCTAAACAACATCAGGATAACACAGAACAGGTAAACCTAAACTGAGAAGAGGACATAAGCAAGAAAAGTGTTTTGTTCATATTACATAACAAAGGATGTAAACATAAGACAAAGTATTTCTTTCACTTGAACACTTTAATATCCTTAGTGCAAACATTTAGCTGTTGACAGACGCTTTTCTTATGTGGGATAGCTTTTCTCTGCAATACAACTAACTAGCTAAAAGCTTTCCTAAAGTCCTCTGAACATGTATGATGTGACCTTCAACCCAAAAAGAACCAGCAGCATACCATTAATTAGGGTTCACCCCAGAATGAGCACTGTGTGACAACCTAGGAGATAATTTATAAGGACTTGCAAAGAAATACTGAAATGTCTTATATGACACTCAGCTCTGTTCTGAAGTCATGCATAATGACTGCCAATTTGCACTTACCCCAAGAATACTCTTAAGCTGCTCTACAAAATCTAAATAGGCAGAAGAGTCAGTGTGAATTATATATATAACATACTTACAGAAAATGAGAATCAGGCCCTTCATATATAATAGGGGTGTCCTCTCTTGGCAAGTCCTTGTAGCAAGCCTAGCTGTAATGCACCTGGTAGCTAAATAAATAAATATCAGTGGCCTGAAACTCCTCTTTCATGCTGCTTTTTATTTCCCCCCCAAAGGAATTTTTCCACTTAGGGGATTAGTTACTGAATGCAGCACACAAACTCCTCACGATTTCCAGTCAGGCTTGGGATAATTATACGTTCTGTAATCCACAATCCACTAGTTAGCTGATAAATTAGTGTGCTTTTCACAAAGGAGGAATACTCATGTTACAGACAGTAATGCAAAGCAAAAAAAAAACAAACACAGAAAACAAACCCCCAAGAAAAAAGAAATCAACAAAATAAAATAACGATAAATGAGCCATGCAGTGAGACAAACAGAATTAACAGAGAACACTTTCACCCTCATCAGGTTTCATATAACTTTAAAGAAAGTAAACCCCATGCTGCAGAGCTACCAAGGCCAATATTTTACCCTTCTGTGTATGTACATCAACAGGGGTTATGCAAAAAATCAAGGACAGAATGTGACTGACTAGTAATTTTTTTAATGACTTAACTTATTTGTACTACCTTTTATACTTGATCAGTTAATAGTCACATTGAGCTTTACGGAAATATTCATGTGAGAAAGAATGACTTGCACAAGAAAGTCCTGTAGAATCAATCCCAAGCAATTACTCTCCAAAGGGACAACCTGTGATATAAAATACCAAATGTAAAATTGCAGTGATATTTATTGATAACATTACTGTAAAGTACTTAAAATACTCTTGTAGATGAAAGGTGATTGAGTCAGTATCTTTAGGCAGACATAGGCTCTCAGTTTCTCCTAGATAGTCCACTTATTTCTGACCTCATTCACTCTGTATTTATAGGAGATCATCTGCACTAGAAACATTCCGTATTTATTTAGGGTTTAGTCCAAACGAGTTTCATCAATATAAAACAAGTGTGAGAAAAGAACCAGCCTCTTGGATTCTATAAACAAGAATGAAAGGAAGAGCTCCTGCATTAACACTTTCAAAGAAACATTGAATTTATGGGTTCATTTGATTCACAGTCGTTCCAAAGTAAGGCTCCTCTGATTTAAAGTGCACTGCACAGAACAAGATAACATAGAATTAGTTAAAAAGGCACCAACTCAGCTAGGTTCATCCTTAATATCCCAGTTCAGCAAGGTGCTGAACTCTAAGCATCTGTGATATCCAGCTGCAGTCAATTCACATCTACCGAAATAAATGCTCATTTTTTTACTTCCCAGCCAAAAACTCCAAGGTGAAAGACAAGACTTTTCATGAGAAAAACAGATGTACCATGACCCCAATCTAGAGAAGGTCTACTCTGCTTCAGAGCTCTGTGCATCTCTGAAATGACCGAACTTCTGGAAGTCTTTGTCTTCATCGTACTTAAAAAGCTTATGAATGAGAACATGGGAAAATGGAGGCAAATCCTGTATTCTTCAGTTAAAAACTCTACTGAATTCACAGAGAGCTTTGCTGAGGTGAGGACTAAGCAAGAACTGCCATGCCTAGAAGATACTTATTGGTGACTGCAATGAAGTGCATACCTGCATTTACTAAAATTAAAAAAAACTCACACAGCAAAGTGTGCCTGTACAGTGCAACAGTACTCGACCTATAACATTCCTTTCTTACTAGCTAATCATAGTTTTCATTTCTTGCCACACATACATCTTGCTCTCTCCTATTTATCATCACAGAACCTGTAAAATACCTGCTGTTCATACACTGTCACCTTGTTGCGTCTCACCTTGCAGTAAGTGAAGTCAATGGCACGCCGTCATTGACCTCGAAAGGAGCAGGATTTGTCCTGAGATAACTAATCCAAAGCAGGACTCCCCCTTAATTCAGTAAGCTTTGGATCAGACCTAGAAGGCATCTTAGCAGAATCAAAAAGTGGCAAGACACAGCCACAGACCGAAACCACACTTGAGCTTTTATCTTGCATTCCTAATCTTTTACATGAAAGGGATTAAAAAGCAAGCTGTTCCTGCCAACGGCTTGGGTGCTACAGAGGATCTGAATGATTGAACGGGCATCTGTAGGATAGCTATGCACACTGACATGGTTTCATCTCTTTCTGGAGAAGTTCAAAAGGGAGCAAATATTTGAATTCGAGGTTTTACGGTAATATTTCCTCATTTGGTTCCCAAATTTCCACTCTCGAAATACCAACATCCTTTCTACTCCTACAGAGGAAAGAAGATGGTTGTGCCTCTTCTTTCAGGCCCAACTAGCAACTTACCGCATAACAGAACAAAAGATGAGAAATCTGAAAGTGATGTCATCCAAACATTCAGATAAAACCTTGCCACAGAGCCTAACACAGTCTGTAACGGCTCCAGACTGTTTGAAAGTACTTCCAACTGATTCCAGCATATCTTGTTTTACATGCAACTCTGCTTGTTTGCTTATGTTCCTCAAGTCTGAATGTGCTGTGACAGTTTTTGCTCTCCTTTATGTCATTCAGCCAAGTTTCTACAGACGTCTTTGAGATGCCACGGGTGTAGCTGACTATGATTTTGGCTCATATATGTATTTACAGACTGAAGGTCGCAAGAAAGAGAAACCGAGTGCCTGTAATATGGTGACTTTCAGCTGCTAGAATCACAGAAATCACACCAAATGGCATTAATTTAGAGAGAAGGCAATTGAAATAATGAAAACCATTGCAACATGCATACAAGTGCAATGTGAAGCTCCCTGTAGCAAGAAAGCATACAACTATAACATTCAATCAAACTAGGAGATGAGGGAAAAGGAAAATAAAAAGGTAAAAAATAAATGTTTAGACATCTTGAGAAATAAAAGAAATGGCCACTTTCATTTGCAAAACCTGAGGAGAAATCTGGCCTGAGTGGCCAAAGGGGGATTCTCTTAAAAGCTCAGAGTTGGTCTAACTCTTTTCAAGCAAATCCAAGACAGGGCACTGTAATCCATGAGAAGAGTTAGTCATCGGCAAGCACTCATGCAAGTTTAACCATCCTGTACTTCTACATTTATCCACCAAGCAAAAGAATGACCAAATGCTAATCAGAGCAAAGAACATAAGAATCAGTATTTTAGTTCTGCCCTATTCACCTGGTCCACCTTACTGTGTTGACTCCCACCTAGTCTTAGGAAAACACTAATTAAGCGCATCTCGAGCCCTATTGGCAATAGCCTTCTTTTCTATATTAAAAAACAAAAGTGTGTCCCAGCCACATGGCCCCGGGCGGAGCTCTTCCCACCTTCATCCGCGAGGAGGAGAGGTCTGTTACAGGCCACATCAGCGATGTTTCAAGCCGTGCAGGACTGAGAGGCCGGTCCCGAACTCCTGCAGGCTGTGTAGCAGCTGTGTCACAAAAATGCTAGGGGGGCTGATGGATGCTAGCTTGTACCAGGGGATCGCGGTGTGTAACACGGCCTCTCTGAACCCTTTTTGGCACAACTTATGCCCATCTGCTTCCCCTCTGCTCCTTCTCCTGGAGAGGAACATATGGCCCAGAAAATGTATCTCAGAAGCAGGAAATGTATTCATATAATTTTCTAAAATATTCTGAATTTCTTTTTTCTCCTAAAAGCTTATATTTCAGTTATGAACCTTATATTCTGGCACAATAAATAATATTTTTACAAAAGCAAGTCCTTGCTTAAACAGTTAGGCAGCCCACAATGAAAAACTAAAAAAAAAATTGTGTATTGCACCTCAATAGTAAGAAGTTGCTGCTGCAAGAAAAAATCTTTGCTAGGATTCTGGCTTTTGTCCATTCCAACATCACATTTTCATACTTACCTTAGTCCAATCGCATTGCATCCAATAATAAATCAACAACAGAAGAAAATAAAGCCACAGTCAAGCTTAACATGAACATCTAATCACCAAACATTTTTGCTCTGAATGGTTCAAACCAGAGACAAGCTTCCACAATTTTCCTCATATTAAATAGAACTTCACATCACAAATAGAATAATGAAGTTCCTCAAGAAACAAGAAAATCTTTCTTTTAAATAGCAGTACCAACATCTCTGTCTGCAGTCCTGCTTCCCTAACAAGGGTAAACTTTTCCACTGTATCAGTGAGACTTTTGCCAGCTTGCCTGTCTGAAGACGGCAGTACTGGAACAAGGCTTCATCTGAATGATTCCTCATTTCTGCCTGAATATGTACAAATTTTACATACATATATATCTCTGTGTGTATATATGTATATAATATCTACTTGTTTATACAAATATACATGCATACATACATATATATGTATGTGCATATACATGCTTTAATATTTTAATACTCTTATACAAAACACTCTTAATTCTTGATCGCAAAAATGCAGTATGAGAGAAAACATACTGCAGTCCTTGCCCAATGTAAAACCACGCCAGACAGTGCCTGTTGACACTATTCTTTGATAACCAATCTAGCATACCTTATAAGACACTGATACTACACCTATACAGTGGCTGTAACAGGACAAGTAGCAATACGGAAATGTATGTTTCTCATAACGAAATGCTTTACTAACAAAAAAGTAGGTAGTGTTCTCTGTCTGAATTGTCATCAAAGAGTTTAACATGAAGTCCGTTAACAATGACACAGATGTTTCTGGTTATATACAACAAAAGTAGAGTGTAGCAGTTGCTTAAAATCATCTGAAGTCAACAGGATTCCTTCTGCTGATTTCAGAGGGTTTTAGGACAGATTTGGGTGTATTCTACATGATATGTAGACTTTTAAATGCTTCTTTTCTGTAAATATTTTAGTGAAAGTTGTTGATTCATGCATGTCAGATACACGGGCTGTGAAACCATTTTCTACTGTCTTTGCATTAAGCATACTGTTTATCCTACCTTTGCCGCCACAGATGAGTTGGGTTTCTCCAGCAAGTCCCAGAGCTTCCTCCTTTTATCTGGGCAGCAGGTATTATCAAATTCTTCCCCTTCTCTCTCGCGCAGCGTCTCTGCCTCTCTCCTCAGCTCCTCATTCATCTGTTCTTTCTTTTGATGGTATCTTGCCTGGCAGCAAGATTCTAAATATATCTCATCAATCCCCCAGTAATCAAGCTCCTGGCCAAAAGAAAGAGCACACATTTCCTCCATCATATGTAGTTTCCCTGTCCTGTAGAAATTCAAAATGGAAGTGAAAGCCCCTGGGTGTCGATCAAAAAAATATTCGTTTTCATTTAGATTATAGTCATCACATACTTCTAGCAGAGATTCATGAGTATTGCAGTCTCTGAGCTTTCCTAATCGTGTCCTTGGAAGTCTGTCCAAAGTCCTCCACAGCACTTCATGGTTGAGCCCACCGACATTTATTTTAACTCTCCGCGAGCAGGCTTTGCTCCTAATGATCTCCACTGGTTCTGGAGGCAGAGAAAGGGTAGACCTTGAAGACTTTTTGTTGATACCTGGTGGAGCCTTCTCAGCCATTCTGAAAAGGATGCGGTTGTAACACCAGAGTCTTCAGCAGAATGAGCTTGGAGACTACAAATATTTGGGCAGAGTCCTCTTCAGATAGACAGCTCCATTTCTGAAGCTAAAAAAGACAAAAAATTAGAATATCGCAATGTACAATACATTCCCCAATCTCTCTCTGTCTCTTTCCTGCCACGCTTTCATATGCAGATGAAAATTTAATGAGGGTAATTTGCTCTCTCTACAGTGAGATTCTTTTGTGGTAGTATACAGAACCACTGGAACAACTGGAACAGCTAAGAGCACTATGTTTAAGGAAAGGAAAAAATTCACTGGAATTTCTGCATTCATGAAAATCAACTGGGACAGTTTGTACAGAGGATTTGGGTTTTTGTTGTTTTGAGTTTTTTTAAAAGCAGTTTCTGATGCAGCCCTGTTAGCTTAATCTGATTACTTGCCAATTAACATGTGAGGTATGCTAATGGAAAGATTGTAGAGATATCCATAAGGAAAAGTTGAAATGGGGGGTAGCTTCCCTTTTATTAAATAATTCAAATGTGGGAGATAAGTTCTGAAACAGAATGAAAGAATTAGAGCATATCAAAATGTCCTGTGAAACCAAACTGCTTCTCTCCCCCTCCCAACCCAAATCTTGATTTACTGTATTGTTTCATGGCCAAATGTTACTCACCGAACAATTCAATTGCCATTCTGACAAGTCAAATTTTCTAGCACTGGACACTGCTGATTCATTTACAGACAGGTCAAAACAGTCCTAACTCTTTTGCAGCCAACTGAACAATAATACATGTTACATAGGCAAAGACTGTGCATGCCATTCCCTGCCTCCTCAGAAAGGCTCTTCTCTCTTCCACTTGTTCACCTGTTAAGTTGTTGCAGGGACATGATTGCATGACAGCAATCAGCAACCTCAGGTTTAATAATCCGCAAGTGCATCCTCACTCGCTGTGCCTAGTGCTTCGGTGAACTCTGAAGTGCAGCTGTTTGTCACCAAATTCGGAATATCAGGATCAAACAGGAAGGAAGGAAACCCACCCACCATCTCTACTGTGGTCAATTATCTGAAACAGTGCTTAAATAATAACCTAGCCATGGTATCACAGCCCAAAGGGCAGAATATTAAGAATGCTTAGGCAAGTTTCTCTTCCAAAGAAGGAAAGTCCTCCCTAGTAATTTCCCTGAGTAGACATCTCCTCCTCCTATTCTCTGCAAATCAACAATTCAACAGCCTGGTCTTTTTTGTTTGTTTGTTTGTTTGAAGTGAAATAACTCCAGCTTTCAAAAGCATTGGATGTGAACAAGAATTTGATCTTCTTTGCAGAGTAAGCATGAAGGTTGTGATGGGAAGGATTGCTACCTATAAATACATCAGGGGTAAACACCAGGGAGGGAGAAGAACTATTTATACTAAAGGACTATGATGGCACAAGAACAAACGGGTACAAACTCACCATGAAAAAAGGTGGCAATCTGAAAAGGAACGAGAAGGTCACAAAGACCAGATCCTCACCAGAGCAGTGAGGATCTAGAATAATCCTTTACTAAAAGTACCAGCAAAACCAAAGAATTATTTCAGCGTGCCATCTGACATGCTTATGACAGTGTAGATTATGTTGCCAGTATAAAATGAAAATTACTAACCCTCATTATTGCTAAACTTTAGAAGTTCCTCCACCAACAGATAAAGTAATAATAAGGCTCAGCCATGTATGATACAGGTATTAACAGACTTCCATGTCCAAAGACATCAGGGAAAAGGAAAATTACCCATCAGAGCAACATTTACATTCACAGATATATTTTTTTTTTCTGGTTAAATGCATATCTCACTGTCTCGTTAACCCCCATGATGGCAACAACCCAAAACACCACCTTGTTAGCAGTTTCACTGTGAAGTTGAACCTACTTTAAAAACACGAGGGCCAAAATATTCTGCCCTTTCCCATCCTGCCTCCATCACTGCACTGTGAAGCTCCTCCCTGATCTCCCAGTGCAACCCAGAGCACCTCTGTGCATATTTACGTAAGGGCTTAAGCCTGTAACATTTACCTTCATTCACGAAACAGATAATCTGATAACTTCACTTGCAAAAATAAATGTCATATCAAAATCAAAGCCCTGACATCAGTAGTTTTACATAATATACATCCCTTTCTGTTGTGTTTGGTTTGTTTTTTGCTTTGTTTCTTTTTCACCTTAGGCCGATTTTTTTCTCTAGTTTTACCCTTCTCTTCATTGCCTTAAATGCAAGGGGATGATGGGAGGACTTCTGAGAAGGAGGGGGCTTGGGTCTTTGCCAGGTGTCCTCACTTAAGCATCTCCTAGCACTCTGGGATGCATTTATCAGTCTTCTGACATAGAGACAACCACATAAACACTAAGCAGTTATGAGAGGCTATTTCTCCACAGAGGAAATATTTACAACCTTTTTTGAAAAAATTCTTTTAGACTTTAATGCACAATGATGTTTCTCCTTTAAAGGATGTCTTACATAACGAAACACAAGAATTTAAGAAATTCATAGAGAGGTTCTGTCATTCTCCATGAAATCAGTCAAGTCTTCAGGCAATTTCTACAGAGGTTGAC
Source organism: Vanellus vanellus (assembly GCF_965231255.1). Lineage (NCBI taxonomy): Eukaryota > Metazoa > Chordata > Aves > Charadriiformes > Charadriidae > Vanellus > Vanellus vanellus. Next base: position 134,665,934 of record NC_138906.1, on the reverse strand, counting down.
TAGTTTATTCACTATTGAATCTCAGGGATTTCTTCTTATTAATATGTGTTCCCTAATATTAGCAATACCGACTAAAACACAGTGGAAATCAAGCAGTTGACCTCATTAATCTTAGGTTAACCATACCCTCATTTGCTTTTCTGATTACAAAAACTAAAGATATGCAAGACTACATGTTGTTTTAGCTTTTATGCAGTGTAGTTACCACACAGATTTGTAAAACAATGCAAAATTATAGTGTCACCAAGATTGGTCTAAAGCTGATAAAACATTTTCGGATTTGTCAGTACAATTATTGTTTGCATCTTCCTGCTTGAGAAAACGTGGCTTTTCTAAAAAGCTTTAAAAATCCTGGTTAACTGTGGTCATAGTGAAGTCAGCAGTGAAACACCATTAAGTCTGTGTTTAGAAGACTGGATCGAAGGCACTATGTGCGTATGTATGTACCAAGGAATGAAACAGTGCTCATAACACATAGCACTCTGAAAAGATCAAAAATAAAAAGCATTTCCCCAAATGAAGAATCTTGAAACGTGAGGTCTATTTTTACCTTTTTACAGAGGTCCTTTCATTTAAGTATATACAAGCAGTGGGCAACATAACTTAAAAAAACCCTGCTTTTAGTGTGCTTCCTAAGTTTCTTTCTTCACACCTTCTTTTGTTTTCTGCTGATAAAATTTTAAAATTTCTTCCTGTGCAACCCCAAGCCTGGACTACAGAGCCTGTATTTAACTGTGCCTTTAACAAAAATTTAATCAATAGCCTCTACTTTAACTACACAACATTTTTAACTTCATAATCCACATTATAAATTTCACATAAAATCACCAGGTCTTTCATTAGAACAACTATATTCAAGTAAGGTTACCTTTACAATTCATTGAATAATCTTTCTGGATTTTAGCTACTGCAACTAATGCTTCAGACACTGCAATTTTTGTCCCGAGAAGGCTTAAAATATCCTTCTGTTTAGTTTATTGCATTATCCTTTTGGCTGTGTGCAACTCCACCATGGACTTTTTCCACTATGGGCTAGTGAGAAGCACAAGTGACTACCCCTCGGCAGGCAGGCAATGCCAGCTGGCTGCTCACCAGCACTGCTTAGCAATCGGTAGAGAAAGACACAAATGCTAGCCACCGATATATAAGAACAACGCCAGACAGAAGTGATTTTCTTCCCTTGCAATAATAAAATGATTAAAATATCTATAATATTGAATAAAACTCTTCCAAACCAAAGCCAATTCTTTGCATTAAATAAAAGCCGAATCTTGCAAAGACTCAAAAAGCTAGGGAAAGCCTGAATGAAGGTTAAGTGTCATACAGCTTCCAATGGTGTGATTCCCCCCATGCCAATCCCTCCTGCTTTAAGCGATCATAGAATAATTTACCATTTCTTTGCATCTTTCTCACTCAGTCTGTGGCCTCTGAGGTTATTTAGCGTGTCCTACTGCAAACAAACACCACGTGCAAAGTGATGAATTTCCCTCTGGGAGCTCTCACTATCTTACCAGAGTGCCCCCATGGTATTCCAGAGTTTCCCTTCTCAACATCCCTAGGAGGCCATTATTACCATTGCTTTATAAGGGAGAAAATGAAGGTCACAGATGTCTGAAGTATCCAGTGATTTTGGCTGCTCAAACTGAGATAGCTGCTTTTTTCAGAGTCCTTAGCATTTTTATCACATTTGATGGGCATGCCTATGTGAGCAGATTAAACCCTCAGGCAGAATTCCTCAGTTGCCTGTGCCGTCACATTGCCAGAGCATTGCCTGGCACGCACAATTAGGACTCTCCCAAATAATTTGCAGGGATGGCTGGAGAGTCAGCATTCTTCAATATCTGCTCCTAATAAGTGTTTTCTCCACAGCCATCTGCTTTGGAGCCTAGGTGAGTCTAACGGCACGCACAGAGGTCACTATGCCAGCTGGCTCGAGCAGCACTGGCCCCTTCCACAGGCCAGCCCAGCTGCACCCTGCACATTTAAGAGTCAAGTCCAAGCTACTTTTGCATGCCTTAGTCATAGACTTCCCTCCCAATCTCTGCTGTGTAATTTGCACTGAAGAAGGTGGAGATGAAGACAAGCTGAGAGAGTTGGGGTTGTTCAGCCTGGAGAAGAGAAGGCTCGGGGGAGACCTTATAGTGGCCTTCCAGTACCTAAGAGGACCTACAGGAAAGATGGGGAGGGACCCTTTATCAGGGAATGTAGCAATAATGACAAGGGGTAATAGTTTTAAACTGAAAGAGGGTAGACTTAGATTAGATGTTAGGAAGAAATTCTTCATCCTGAGGGTGGTGAGACACTGGACCAGTTTGTCCAGGAAAGTTGTGGATGCCCCATCCCTGGAAGTGTTCAAGGCCAGGCTGGATGGGGCTTTGAGCAACCTAGTCTAGTGGGAGGTGACCCTGCCTATGGCAGGGGGTTGGAACTAGGTGATCTCTAAGGTCCCTTCCAACTCAAACAATTCTATGATTATTTAAAGAGATACTACACTACTTAAGCATGCTTCACTGGTAGAGCATGCCTTCCCTGCGCACTTAAAACACTGTGAGACAAAAAAGTATGTGGTACATACTAAAAAGGCTGTATCATAAGGCCTCCAGGAAAGGGGACCAAACCTGCTTTGTTCTGATTAAGAGACACATTTTCCATCTTAATATCTTCATCTATTTTTGTCAGAAGGTGGCCTTCTGTCAAAACTTGACAAGTTGATTGCAAGGGAAGTTCGTATTCATTCATTTCCTAGCTTTGGAAACAAATGGAAGAAGTTTTCAGAATTTGTTGAAGGTACATCTTCAAGATTTTTGAAATTAAATCTAGATTTCTGGTTCTAAATGTAACAATAATGTTTATTTTTTTCTAAGGTTAAGATAGCTCTAGATCTAAATGAGATATTTTGCAATTATTAAACAAAATATTTTGAGTGATGCCATTCAATGTATTTTTTTTCAGGTCTGGAAAATATAAGATCAATGTTTCTTCAGATGCCAGGCAAAAAGGCTCACTGAAATCCAGAAAATACTGGGGAGATAATAGTTTCTTTGAGTAGTTCAGCTATTAAAAATTACTCATTAAGGTGTGACATAAATCAGACCTGCAGTCCATATATAACGCAGATATGTAACACTTTGTGGAAAAACTAGCTTTAACTTTCTAAAAAGCCTTAGAAAACCTGTGCCCACCTCAGCGTCTGACTCTTAATGCACATAACCTGGAATATAGCAAGCTAGTCAAGAAAACATACAGCAAGTTAGTTGGGACAAACTAATAAATTTTTACTAAATAACAAATTTTTAGAGTTTTATATCGCGGCTTATTTGATCGCATGGTTCTGCTTTTTGCAACTTCTGCTTTGCTGTAATAGCTCTGCTACCACATCATACCTATCAAAATGCCTGGGTTTTGGATTCAAAATAGGAAGACCTGCAGTTTCTTAATGGTGAGCTGTGGGATCTTTATTAATAGCATTTCCCCTTGATTTCAGTTTTTAAAAAAATGGCTGAGATGATAGCTAAAACTCTGAAGAAAAACACGCCACTCAAATGAGGTGCTCTTATTTCCATTTCCCAACTTTACAGAAGTCACACCTCATAATACAGTTAAGGATTGGCAAGTTGAAGGCAGGAAGTGTCAGGAAACATGTCAAAGTATTCCTGAGCACCGTGTGTATGTCTCAGCTTCATATTCATATGCAGGAACATGCGCATACACTCAGAGGAGAGAAGTAGCTGAGCTTTGATTGTCCAAGCTATCTGTGATAGCTGTGTCGGCATTTGGGCTCAAGTCCTCAGAGCCAAGGGGCTGAAACCACCAGAAGACATGTGGCCTGAAGGCATAAAGAAGGAGCCGGAGCCCCTCTCCCCTGTGAGACAGCTTCCCTGCAAGCAATGGCTGGCTCATGCCAGACCACGACCATGGCCAGAGACGTCGCTGGTGGATGGCAGGGACTGTACGAAAGCTGGGTCCTTCTGTGAGCTAATGCCAAATTGCAGCTGCAGCCTTGAAAGCTCTGCTTACAGCTATGGATGCGTTGCTCTATGGAAAGTAAGATTTTGCTTTGAGAATAAATCCTGCAAAACCAGCTCTTGGGGCGTTACTATGGCTAACTGGTCTAAAACAATGTTTATTTCTATTTCATAACAGAACTCACAGATTATTTATTCCTAGTATGTGACAAATTAAACGTTGGCTGCATAAAGTCTCAGAGATCTGCAGGAAACACTCAAAAAAGATGGGGCCCTTTATAGATGAACTTTTCAAATCGACTAAATCAGTCTGTCTGCTAACTCCTTGTTCTCACCATCTTGAGCACAGAAGTGTCTTTTAGATGGATGAGCCGAACCTCACTGCGGAGCAGCAGACTCAGAGGCTTTATATATTCCCTTAGAGCCTTGGACAAGAAAAGCCAGACAGAAATAGGTAAGGAGACAGAAGACAGAAAAAGAGGGACAGTATAACTGATAAAACGTTTGTAAAATCTTGCAGTCACACAAGCTTAGCAGTTTTGGCCTATCTGAGTTTTCTAACTACCCCAACAGCACTTGCAATTACTTACTGGAGCTCCTACTCAAGGTAAAGCCTTGGGGGTAGGCCCTAGACTCCACTACAGGTGATGCAAACAACCTCACACCAAAAGGCTGAATGCTCTCGACAGCGTTCAGTGCAATTTTACCTCAAGACTCGTATGGAATTTAGGAATCGAGTGGCCTTTTTGAGTAGGACTTCACCACAACTCTGGAGCTGAGAGCGGGGTTTGGGGCACCCCTTCAGACTGCACTGAGGTCTCAAGAGAGCAATGAGCGTGGCTTCGCAGTCCGTCCCAAGCAGGATCACCACCAGCCTTTATTCCAGACGAGTTCTGGTTCTCTGTCTTTCCTTAT